>NC_137101.1:26063074-26430574 GCF_949357685.1 Gobio gobio | reverse complement strand
AGGCAGCAGTTCTGGGTTCTCCAGTGGCCACAGACAGTGTATTTTGTCAAAATAAATAAATAAATCATATCTGTTTTTTTTTAAACGCATGTTATCACTTTTTTAATAGCCTAATGTTTTTACTCTACAGTTGTGCAGTTTTAAGGGGACATATGGACATTTTAAAATGTATTTGCCGAAATTAGTAATGATATTTATATACAGGTTTATTTAAAATAGCTACATTTTATGTAAATTTCACATTAAATATCTAAATTTCTCCAAAGTTTAATTCATGGTGAAAACATGAATGTGCATATTAGTGGAAGATTGCTGCCATCTACTGGAAAACAAACACTTTTGCTAGTTCTCAATAGTTTGTGCATGAATGCAAGATGCAATTACTTGTTAATTGTGTTTAGGCTGTAATGTGGCATAGGTGCTATTTTTGTATAGTTTAACTATCATCAGCCTTTAAAAAATAAAATAAAAATAATAATATCATGAACATAATGACGGGGTAGAATGGACTGGACATCATATAAAACAACAACAATAAAAATTAAAAAACATCAATGCATTAAAAAAATAAAACAGTACGAGTGTTTCCGCAATTTAGACTGAAAACATGTAGTGCTAAACCTTGATACAAGGGGCACCAAGTAAAATCTTGCCTAGGGCAGCAAATTGGTCAGGGCCGGCCCTGATAATTTGACTAACGTTACGTGTTTTATTCACATCAGATACATGCACATTATATAGTAACTGTAGCCTATAGTTTACTCTATTCTTCTTCCAGTTCACTGGTCACTTACTTTCATGTAACGTATTTCGTGAGACGAGGATGAACTCAAGTGTTGTAAATCTGATCCGATTCTGAGGCGCAAACTAACATGGCGCCGCCCATTGCGCTTTATAGATCAACTAACACACGTTCACTCACACATTTGAACATCAGATAGTTCGTGACCCAGTTAAGAAGTTTGTGAATATTTTGAATAAAAAGAAAAAACGAAATAAACCCGATACAGCTGAGCTGCCAGCGCTATTGCGGCTGCTGTGTGTCATGTGAGAAACATGACGCGTCGCCATGGAAACAATAAGGCGATGCGTTCTAAAATATTTAGCCAGAGAATATGATCATATTTCAAAATAAAGCTGAAGCTGGTTTGTAGCATACCAAGAATACAGACTACTGCTACTGTAACTGTTATTTAGAGTTAAGGCCTGTTGTAGCCTATTGGGTTAGGTGGCTTAGGTTTTACTGTGAATTTGTAAATAAGTCAATAATAATTAGTAAATAAGTAAATTGTGTTTTGTATTTATTTATATTCATATATTTAAGTATACATTAAACTTTTAATAAATGGTTCAATTTAAATAATAATAATAAATAAATAAATAAATAAATAAATAAATAAATAAATAAATAAATAAATAAATAAATAAATAAATAAATAAATAAATAAATAAATAAATAAATAAATAAATAAATAAAAAGCCATTTAATGTCATCCACCTCGTTTTGTGGCCTTTTTTTTTTTTTAAGTATCGGTTCAGGCACCGTTTAGGCACCGGTACCGTTTTAAAAGTATCGGTTTGGCACCGGAATCGACAAAAGCCCAAAAGATACCCAACCCTATTTAGGACTAATTTAACAACCAAGATGTTTGTTAACACAAACATGGATAGACAACAATCATGTTAAACAGAAGTTATGATAGTTGACAAAAATTAAGCATGTTTTGATCATTCGCATTCATATTTGTTTACAGTAGGCAACATACTGTGTAAACAGCTCAGTAAATACGCTACACATCCATTGTCATGTGACTAGATTAGCCAGAAGGGGGCAGCACCATAACAGATAACGGGGGCAGTGATGCATGCTAAAGCACTTGCAACAAACTGAGCTTTGTCTCTCACTTATTCGGAAGATTACATCCGACCGAGACGGCCAGATTGAGAGGGAAGGCCTTAAAAATGTATTTGCATAGCGGGACAGAGAAAGGGGTCGCGATGCGGTGATAAAGGGGATATGAAGTCGGATAGCGCAGGGATCAGATTTGTTGGAGAGTTCAAGACGGTTTGCATTAGAAGTGATGGGGGGAAAATATATCTGGATCCCGTATAAAAACCCTTGAGATTCCAACTGCTTGACCAGACGGAACCGATGAAGGCGATTCGCCCGCATCCACCACATCCTGACCGCGATTGTGAGCTCTTCCATCAGCAAATCAGCCGGGAATGAGGAAGAATTGAATGCATGCATGCATGAAAATCTGACACTGATTACCGCTGTTGGCCTCTTTAACGCCGCGTTATGGGAATAGCAGGATAACGGTATTCAAGCGGCTTTTTGCTTCTAATGGCAGTGGCACCAAAATAAACCTGTCGGTGGTGAGCACGTGTTTTTGAACTAGGCGTTTGTCTGATCAGACCGGCGGAATGGTGTCTTTGAGATGTCACAGGAGCAAGTATATATGGGCCACTCTGGGTGTGCTGGCGTTGTTGTGGCTCTATATCTTCCCCGTGTACAGGATACCCAGTGACAAGGAAATGGTGGATGAGGTTCTGCGGCAGGGACAAACATGGAGCAGAAACCAAACGGGAGTAGATATGTACAGGTATTTCCATTCGGTTAATATCACATGTATTTATTCCATCAATGTGAGAGTATCTATACTGTCACTGTGCAATGCCATAAATGACATTTTAGTCTCTAACCGTAATTAAATAAATGAATTGGTTGCAATCAGTATCTAGTCTATTTAATCTGATACGAGTAATGTGCAGGGTATACACCTCCCCGATAAACCTATTAAGAGAATGCGCATGCGCAGAGGGTCAGATTTGTTTGAAACGCTCTGTCCCCGCTTTGAACCCCCACACAGGCTGACGTCATAAAGGGGGTTGATTCTTCGGGGAATATCCTGATTGGTGTATTAAAGCGGACCTATTATGCAAAATTCACATTTGAACATAAATTTGGGTCGGCAGTGTGTGTATACAACCGTCCTATAATAGTAAAAATCCACCCACTGCACTTTTTTAATCCCCATAAATCATAAGAAAGTGTCTTAGAACAAGCATTTGTGACATCACAAATGTTTAGGCTTCGCCCACGCGTCTTCCCTATTAGCATAGACCCCGCCCTCTGTTATCTGTACACAGTCCGCCACGTTTTTCTCTTCGCCAGAGCATTTAACAAAAGCGTTCTAGAAATGTATTATTAAAGCTACTAAGTTATTCAGTCAAGAACAGTGAGTGTTTTTCTTTTGTTGTTTGGTTAATAATAACAGCATATTTCGCAGTAGCTACTGTGCTATATGCTGCTTTCAATTTAAAACACAGATCTAATATACACATGCGATTTCTTTACTGTTTACGTTCACAGACATAACTGTGTTTATGTAAACTTTGTGTTAAAAGCATGTTTGTTTGACAGTTTAAATGCAATAAGACAGGAAAGAGAGAACTTATTTTAAAGGGGTGGTAAAACACATTCTTTTGAAGGCTTGATTGTGTTTGTGGGGTGCACTGTAACATGTGTTCATGCTTCGTTTTTTAAAAAAAAATTGCATTATTTTTCATATACCCAGATAGCAACATTGTGTCGGCCCAGATCTGGAACTTGTGGCATACTGATCTGGCCCACATGCTGCGTGGAATGACGGCCCTTGAGTGGACCACTTCTGTTTGCCAGATCTGGGCCACAAGCAGGCCATAACAATGCCACATGTCAGCCAAGAGCAAAGAAATAAACCAGAACTGGACCTTACTGAGCCACAAAATCGGTGTATATTAGATATGGAGTCAGCTCAGCCTTAATAAACCTGTTAACAAGCAGAATCACTTAAGGAGAGAAGAGAACGGAAAAAGAGACGAACAGAAAGACAAGAACTACAACTGACTTCAGCCACAGCTTTAGTTGAAATCAACTGAAGATAAAAGAAGACATTCAATCTCTGAAAATCTCAGCAGAGGAGGATTAAACAACTCCACAAACAGCATTACCAGCTTCACACATTACTAACCAGACTGACTTTATTTCTGTCAGACGTCTACAGAAGCTCTTATTGAGAATTAACAGTTTAACTCTAATGTGTTTCTTCTGAAGTCACCATGACAGCGATTAGTGTTTGCATTAGCTGGGCTCTTTACTCTTATTATGTGTCTTCCTCTTTTGGCTTCTGTGAATATGTGTTGGTAAAACACGTTTGAAATAGCAAAGGAAGCTAAAGAGAAGTGACATCCGGTGATTATGATCACCTGTTGATGGTTTTATAATGACATTTTATATATGATATTGCCTGGTGTTGTTTGAGTATAATAAATGTGTTGTGTTAATAATACATTTGCACTACAAACCCTGTGTACAGAAGCGTGAGATCCTGCAGTATTATAATAATCAGTCATTAGATTTTAACAAAGCACAAAAAGTTAATCTGACGTCAATCAGATACACACAAATATCAAGAATCGGCGTATGAATCTCATCAATGGTGACAAACAAAATAATAGGAAAATTCAGCTGCATAATATATTTATGCTGCAATGCATGCTGGGAGTTCTGTACTATGCTGGTACCCAGCATGCATTGCAACATGGCATTTTTGATTGTCACCATTGTTGAGAATCATGTGCTGATTGTTGATTGTTGTGTGTCTACCTGTCATCATAGGTTAAACTTTTATTTTTGTTCATGTTTGTTAAAAAACTAATTGCATAAGGCTAACTGCTTGTTAAAACACTGCAAGATCTGATGCTTCAGTAACACAGGGTTGGTAATGAAAATGAATTAATAACACAATTGTTTGAACCAAATGACATAATTGATTTCATGACGATTTTAAAACCATCACAAGGTAATCAAATTACCTGATGTCACTCCTCTTTAGCTTCCTTTGCTACTTCAAATGTGTTTTACCAACACACATTCATAGAAACCAAAAGAGGAAGACACGTAATAAGAGTAAAGAGCCCAACTAATGAAAACACTGATCACCATTACGGTGACTTCAGAAGAAACACATTAGAGTTAAACCTCTGTTAATTCTCAGTAAGAGCTTCTGTAGTCGCATAACAGAAATAAAGTCAGTCTGGTTAGTAATGTGTGAAGCTGGTAATGCTGTTTGTGGAGTTGTTTAATCCTCCTCTGCTGAGATCTTCAGAGATTTAATGTCTTCTTTTATCTTCAGTTGATTTCATCTAAAGCTGTGGCTGAAGTCAGTTGTAGTTCTTGTCTTTCTGCTCGTCTCTTTTTCTGTTCTCTTCTCTCCTTCAGTGATTCTGCTTGTTAACAGGTTTATTAAGGCTGAGATGACTCCACATTTAATCTACACAGATTTTGTGGCTCAGATAAGGTCCAGTTCTGGTTTATTTCTTTGCTCTTGGCTGACATCTGGCATTGCTCTGGCCTGCTTGTGGCCCAGATCTGGCAAACAGGAGTGGTCCACTCAAGGGCTGTCATTCCACGCAGCATGTGGGCCAGATCAGTATGCCACAAGTGCCAGATATGGGCCAGATCTGGGCCCACACAATGTTGCTATCTGGGTATTTGACCTTTATTCTACACTGCTCTGTCCCTCCTTGTAAAACGGTCTGATGGTTTCCGGGTTTTATGAAGCCAGTCCCTCAAAAATACGCGATGGGCTCAGATTGGTTAGCTGGCCCAGTGTGTTGTGATTCGCTAACCGCAGTGCACATTTGTCGGAAACGCCACGCCCCTTACCTGGAGGCTGTGCTTTGGTCAGTATTAGAAACAATGGCGTCAATAAAACCATAGCAATCTGAGCCCGAATCAGACCCAGAACATTTTAGTGAAGATGATCGAGCAGCAGAACCTGTTCAGTCCTCAAGAGTAAAGACTGCGGATCTATAGTGATCGCTACTGAATGGCACTTTTGTATTTTTAGAACGATTATAGCCAAATATCTGTCGCAAGAACTATTAACCCAAAACGAACACTAAACACTGGCTTTACTAGTAAGTTAGCCAAATCACACACAGAACCATGTTTAGCATGCCTGTAGATAAATAATACATAAAAGCTATAATCAAAGAATCATTTACACTAATGCCAAGTTCGCTGTTGAGATTTTAACGTTAGTGTTTGTAACGTTAGGTGTTCGTCGGATAACGTTAAGTATGAATGAGCATTTAACAGACTGGTTTGCAGAACAGCGTTGTCATCTGTTTACTTCCTTACTACAACGTACAATTAACCTATTACAGGAAAACACATTGACGAAAAATAAACCAGACTTACAGGTTGTGGCCCGTAAACAGCTTCTGTTTGTAAATCCAGCTTTCAGGACAAGCTGTGGTGCAAATCCTGCATTGAACTCGCGAAGATTGTGGAAGTTTTCCTCCGTGAAATGTGCAGCGGGATCCCCGCGCGTCGTGCATCCACGCACTGGCCGTGTTTGTCTCGCGCCGCTGACGTTGTGCAAACCTGCATTGAACTTGCAAAGATTGTGGACGATTTCCTCTGTGAAATGTGCAGCAGGAGGCACGCCCGTCGTGCATGATTCACACTGGCAGTGTTTGTCTCGCTGAACCGCTCATGAATTGCAACGGACGAATATTGTCCATTATGTCACATTTTCCAGTCTTCTCCTCTGACCCTGTCTGTCTCGTGCTTTATGATGGGCAGCATATATCTGAGACCTGTTCCCCTCTGTTTCAAACACATGCATATAACATGCTGTATGTTAAACGCCCATCCCCAGACCTGCAATCCGGATGAAAATAACAGTGTTTCGTTGGCATTGCAGCAACACCACTCCAGCCTATACCACTATACCACAACAACAGCGATACAAAATGGCCTCACCCCCCCTTATTTAATATTCTCGGAGGAGGGGTTTATGTAAATATTGAGGCTGGTGATGTCACCAACCCTGGAGGAATGTCTGTAGTTGCCTGTAGTCCTTAGAAATGTATTTCTTTAAAAGCAAATATCTCCCTTTGCTTTAAACTTTGAACGTTGTAACTTTGCAGATGTTGTTTATGCTCAAGCAGCAACATTACACGCTAGCTAAAGTTAGAATAGTGAAGTCGGGGTTTACCACCCTTTTAATACTCACGGGACGCGCTATTCGGCAGCCAGCTTTCTGTGCGCTTGCTTCGGATGTTTCCGCTCAGAAAACCATATATCAGACGTTTAGACTGATATGGCTTTAATATGCATGCAGATAATAAACGTTCATGATGATGAAGAACTGCCAAGTAATGTGAGCATGACCGTGATAGAAATGATAATCCAAACCAAATGCAAATTTATAATATATGGTATAATAAATTATCCATGGGTTGTTTTGAGCTGAAACGTCACAAACACATTCTTGGGTCTCCTGAATCACATCTTGTAAAAAGTATAGGTCCCCTTTAAATCATATTTTACAAAGAAAGCAAAGCTTATGAATGTTAGGGTTGTGTCGCATTATTTGCATAACTAACCACATTTTCCCTACAAATTCTTATTACCATAATGTACAAAATAAAAACATCCTTCTCATTAAAGAAATGTGACAAAACGTTATAGTAAAGATTTATATAAAAATAGTAATTGTTGTGTTCTTTGAAACGCCATTTGAAAAAATCAAAGTAAAATGTCTGCAGGCATTACAGTATTATTGTTCAAATTATAAGTAATTATATTCAAATTATTTATTTGTATAGTCTTTTGCTTAAATGCTTTCCATATATGCTTGCTTTCAATTTTGTCATCAAATTTAGTTTGTGTAATTGCACTGCAATCTTATTGCTGAATAAGAGGACATTTTCACAAGATTTTCTGTTGTTTCTTCTGCTTATCCCCTTTTTTCCCCTTTTTTTTTTTTTGGCAGGAAGCTGCTGACAGAATGCTGTGATCCAAAGAGGATGTTTGCTGTTACTAAGGAGAACTCGCCAATAGGCAAAGTCTTGTGGTATGATGGAGAGATCTACCATTACCACATGGTCACCAATGAAACATACCCGTTATTTGTTCAGGTACTAACTGTCTTTCATAGTAGTCAGCGAGCCCTAAAAATGACTAGCTTAGAAAAGTAACCTCTACTGGCACACTTCTACTCATGGTGTCTCAAATCAAAATCCCATGTAGCTTCTAACAGTAACCTGAATTAACACAGATAAATTCAATTTTTTTGCGCTATAAAATGTAGTTATTGAATGTGGAAGTGTTTGAAAGAGAAGCAGTTGGTCCAGATTTTTTTTCTTTCCACCCCCACTCTGCCCATGAGGCTCAGCGCTGCTCTGCCTTCTAAAAATAAACAGGCATGGGAGAGACACCTGCATGGGTCCTAATTGTCCTGTACTGGGCACCGTGCCATCTTTCAGTCGCAATGTTCCTCCTACTCTGTCTCAGAGCCCACGGTCATTATTTGCCACATACACACTGCAAAGTTTCAGGAGTGGCAACATGGGGGGAGTGAGTCCCCTAAACTATTGTTCCATGTGTGTATGGAACACGGCTCACTCCCGACAATGGGCTGATTGACACCGTGGTAACCATAGCAACATTCTGGTGTCTCCCGTGCTTTGTATCCGGTATTCTGAAGTAATATTACATTGACAAAAGACTCGTTACGTTCAGCAATTTGAACTAAAGCACAGTCGACGGGAGTAGGAGGTCCCTGCGGAACAAAAGTGGGCGTTTTCAAACTAATGGCTGTTTATAAATCACGCAAAGAAAAACGTGAAACGGAGGCGTCGTGTTTTGAGCGTGCTCTTGCGGTATTGCCATGTCCACTTATTTTAAGCGTTTTTGGGGTTGTTGTTTTAGATTGGCTCATACAGCGATAAAGTTTATGGAGTTATTAAAGTGAGCACGTGCTGGTCGCAATATTTAGGTCTTATTATCAGCATAAAGTATTTCATTTCTTTCGGTTTTTTTCTTTCGTCTTGTTTGCTAATTTGCGTCTGGCGACACGAGTCAGGCTCGTAGCACATACAGACGAGAGATATGCCTACATGATAATCTCGTATTTTATATACATATTTTAACATGCATTAGAGATGTATCTCTCATCATAAGTCATTAACAACTAGTTGTTCAGTTTGGTTCCGTACACAATGCGGAGACGTTTTGTAAATGCGGTTGTCACTACCTGCATTTTTCGGGAGTTATGCTGCCTTCACGTGCTATCGGAATTATCGTAAATACGAGTTTCCTAGGTAAAAATTGCATATGAACGCCCTCTGATGTCGTGTTTACCACTGGGAAGTTCGGAAATAATTTTGATACCCCAATTCCCGAGATGGGCGTGTCATAAGCGTTAAACATGGTGGCGGGAGCTGGGGCCCGTTTCAGAAAGGAGGTTAAGTAAAAACTCTGAGTAGGTTAACCCTGAAATAAGGGAAACTCTGGGTTTTCTGTTTCAGAATGGGAGGTATGTCAAACCCGAGAAAGCAGGGTAAGCCAAGCCTGTTTCTGAAAGAGAGGTAACTTATACTCAGAGTCAGTTACCAGGGTAACTTACTCTGTGAACCTAACCTGGTCAGGAGCAGGTTTTCTTTGGTAAACCCAGAGTTTCTTTCATTCTCCTCCCCCTTTTTAAAGCACCAGCAGTGTTTAGATACTTTATTCATTCATTCAAACGCCACAAATGCTTTTCTTACTGAGTATTTTGGTTGTATTTCAAGTATAAATATAAAAAAAATTATAAATTTATTCTAAATCTAAAGTAAGCAAAGTTTACTTAAAACAAATTAAATTATCTGCCACTTGACAAAAATACTAAAGTAAGAAAAGCATTCTTTGCAGGAACATTCATTGCTCATATTTTCATCATGAGGACACTGTCAAAGTGACAAAAATGGCATGTCATTTTATACAGGATCCTGACATTCACTTGAAAATCCTCTAGAAGTAACCTAATAATTAGAATTTCCTTTAGGATTTCCAGTGGTTGGACGCATTTATGACACTCATATTCCCATCATCACACTTTCTGAAAACGGATTACTGTATGGAATGGAAGGATGCTGCCAGATGGTAGTACGAGATATATGGCATAACCACCACCACAGCTGTTAAATACATTTATTTACATTTTTTATAGTCATCTTTATTTCCTACAAATACTTTATTCTTTTTCCTGTTGGATGTTAATATTCTTCCTCCATCTCCTCTTCATCTGTCAGTGGTGCTGGTGTTTGGCTGGCCTGAGTAGAAGTCAAATGTTTAATGTCATTACCCTGATTAATAAATGTAACAGGTGGGATCAGAGAACATTTCATTATGTGAAAGAGCATAGACCCTTTTCACATTTCTGGGTTTCTGAAGCTGAAGTCGTCATAGTTGGGTTAACTCTTATAGCGGTGAATGAGAGAATACATTAAATATATATTTTTGTGTCTCCATTTGCTAAAATAGCAAAAGAAAAACTTTCAAAAAGGGAAAAATTAAAGTTAGATTGATAACTGCAGTGAAATGAGAGAAAGATGTTAATTTTAACTATCACTCCCATAGACGCTGTATTAGAAACACTCTCACAGCAGCGGTAACTTGATTTTTGTAATTTGATGCAAAAGTAATATAATACAAAGTATTAGTGTTATAAATGTACATACATAAAAAAAAAAATACAAAAAACGTTGCAGGATTTACGATATTGATGACCATTAAAACGTCATCACAGTCTGTGAAAAGGGTCTATGTGGGAAAAGCTGCTGCACATTGGATACTGAATGATATTTATTTAATATGTCAAATGTTTGTAAAGTCATTAAACCTACACCCATGAACATTTTATGCTTAAAGCTTTTCCTGATTGAATTATGTTTTTTTAATTTATTTTTTTAGCTGCTGCCACATTCTTTGTTTGCCTTTTGGATACCATGAAAATTAAACTTCATTAAAATAATTAAGAATTAAACTTGTGTATTGACCTGGAAGTATGCAAACGTCTTTTTGTTGGGTGCTGTTGCCATGGTGAATCGTAATTTCGGAGCTCCATTGATCGTGGCTTTTCATAGTTGGAGTGCATGAGCTTAACTCAGAGTCAGTCTACTCAGAGTTGATTGAACTTCCTCAATTCAGCTGTTCTGAAACCCAAAACTCAGAGTTTCCCATCTCAGAGTAAGTCAACTCAGAGTTCAGGTTTAAACTCAGAGTTGGTTGAACCTCCTTTCTGAAACAGGCCCCAGGACTGCTGTGGCAGGTGTGGTTTTATTGTTGTTTTTTTCCAAAACAGCTTGGTCGTCTTGTCTTGACATTAACGTAGTACATATTTACATGTAAGAGTAATCATATGAAGTGTATTGTATGTTTGGTACACAGCGAAAATAGCCTTCATTTGACTGAAATTACAGAATCAGCAGAAAGCGGACTATCTGTAATGTTTATATGGTTGTTGGTGCATGGGAGACTACAAATGATGATGGTTTTAATAAGATTTTCCCAATAAATAGGCAAGAATAACCTGGTGTCCACCATGATTCCTGTTCACTCCGACAACAAAGCACTTGAATGCAACAAGCTCGTAATCACGACTTCTAAAGTGGGAATTAGGAAATTTCCGATAGCACGTGAAGGCAGCATTAATTCGGTTGTAACTCTCGTAAATTACTGAACGGTGAGTACAGAACAGGATTAAGCACTACAATGTAGACTGGGTAAATATTACTATTATTACACAGTCTTCTTTTTTTTCTTTGAATAATTTTATAGTTATAAATGGGTCTTTTGTGTCCAGAAAAGCCATAAAAAGATTTGCATTTACACACATAGTGTTAAAGGATGCTCAATCCCAGTATTAGGTTTCAGAAGAACAAGTGTCAGCATACAGCAGATTTACTGTAATTTGAATTTAACCATCAGCAGAAAAATAAATAAACATGTAATAGGTTTATAAGAGCATTATACATCATTCATGCCAGATGAGAAAGAGCACTGAAATTATTATGCAAGAGCTTTATAAAAAAAAAAAAGATCCAGTCAAGATCATAGGGATTTTTGCTTGAATTTTCACTTGCTGGTTTCAAAATGAACGCTATTGATTGATTTGATTGGTTGGTTTATTGATTAATTGTGGATTTACAATTCATCGCTTATGTCAAAATACCATATGCTTAATGGTAATGTCATATATATTATGTGTCTAATCAAATGACACAAATTAGTCTGATGTGCTTAATAAAAGTTGTCTACATTTATTTATATATTTTCTGCTTATATATGTTATTTTGGGATCAGTAAGATTTTTTATGTTTTTAAAATAAGTCTCTTCTGCTCACCAAGACTGCATTTATTTAATAAAAAACACAAACTGTAATATTGTGAAATATTATTACAGTTTTAAAATAACTGCTTTCTGTTTGAATATATTTTAAAATGTAATTTATTCCTGTGATGCAAAGCTGAATTTTCAGCACCATTACTCCAGTCTTCAGTGTCACATGATCCTTCAAAAATCATTCTAATATGATGATTTGCTGCTCAAGAAACATTTATTATTATCACTGTTGAAAACAGTTGTGTACAATTTTTTCAAGATTCTTTGATGAAAAGAAAGTTCAAGTGAACAGCATTTATTTTAAATAGAAAGCTTTTGTAATGATTATATGTACTGATTACTTAAGTGTCCCGTTTTGTACTTGATATATTCATAATAATGATTTAATAATTGATTCATAAAGTATTGTATGGGTGAGACAACAAACAGTAATGAATCATAAATATGACTGGCTGAGTCACTTTTGAAATCAAATACCTACTGTGAGAGAGCCAATACATGTAGATGCAGCTCTGATTACTTCTGTATTGATTTATGTTGATTTACATATAAATAAATAGACCCAAGCTATATGTAGGGATCAGAATGTGATCCAGACTATGTGGTAAGCTCTTTTGGCTTGAGCCAGTAAGAAACCTCCCTAGAAACTACCCAGAAAACCCTAGCAACCACTTGGAAATACACTAACCACTCAGGGTGCCACGACAGTGTATCAACTCTTTACCAACTACCCACAAGCCACAACACTCTAAAACCTGGCAAGCACAACCAATTTTCGTCTGTAGGAATTTGGTTTTGATTTGATTTTGATTTGTTTTTGATTTTTCATGGTTTGAATCTACCACTAATTTAGAAGGAAATGTCTGATGATGAGTGTTTAATTATGCATGAAAATGCTGGCCTGTGATTCAAATGGATCTCCAGGGGTCTTACAAACGGTCTTTTCATTGATTCAGTTTTACTTAGGGGTTCACCACTCTTTGAAGCATATGAATATTGAAGTATCCTTGATTTGAGTATGTATTAATCAAAAGAAACAAATGGAAATGTAATGTGTGTGTGACTCTTTATTCTTTGACCCACTGTTTTTGTGATGTTAGGATACACCATTGCATCTTCCTCTAAAGAAGTGTTCGGTCGTGGGCAATGGAGGGGTCCTAAAACACAGTGGCTGTGGAAACGAAATTGACCAAGCTGACTTTATCATGAGGTGAGAAGATGATAATATTTGCTTGTTCTAGACTGGCTGAGTGTGTCAGATACCATACACAATGTATTATATTTATCCAGCGATATTTGCAGAACATACTGTCAAGTTTTAATATAAACATATTTGCATGTGCATCTATTAGTACACAAGCTAGAGCAAAGGTGAAATGCAGAAAGGGAGCACTCTTTGGATCTTTGTTTATGGACATGGTTGCAGAAAAAGTATGACTTTAACTGTTTCTTGAAAGTAGTGATGGGTTCAGCAAGTTGGGTGGAGGTAGGGAGTAGTTCATTCCATCTAAGAGGAGTGTAAGTTAGGGCTGTGCAATTAATCGAATTTCGATTTCGATTTCGCCTCCCAACGATCACCAAAATAGTACAATCGAGAAAAAACGATTATTTTGCCATGTTCAGTTTTGCAAGAACACTCTTATTTTGTCTTGCGTTCTGAATGAAACGCGCACGCGTTCATCCGCCCCTCCCGAAGCCACAATCTCTCTCAGTCTCGGAGTCTCGTGTGCATATCATCCGCTGGAATTTAAAAACTCGGCGCGAGTAAAGATGGCAGAAGGAGGGCAGTTACAGCAGCGTTTGGTGAGCAAAAAAGGCAAAACCAACTCCGTTGTCTGGGAACAGTTTGGCTTTGAGGAATCAGACAACGAGCAGAAACATGCTACGTGCAAGATTTTCTACATGGTAGTGGCTGCAACGCAAGGGAACACCACGAATTTGTTTAACCACTTGAAAATTAAACACAGAGTGACCTATGACAATCTAATAAAGAAACAAAAATTGACGAGAGCAGGGGTGCCGTGTAAACGTCCTTTTTTTCCCTCATATTTCTCAAATAATTCTCTCTTTGTAAACTTTGTTCAATGCATGCGAGTGCTGCCGTATGTTTGAATATGACCAGTCGTTTTCACCGTCGTCACCCGGGTTTAGTGCCAGAAGACGTGAATGAGAAGCCGCGCGCAGTGAGAAAATGTGTCTCTGTGCGCTCATCCGAGAGCGCGCACACGTCTCTCAGCGCGCAAATATTGAGTTCTCTTTTAAGTCTTGCTCTTGAACGGACAAACTCACACAAAACGTATGTCAACATGTCCATCTTGATGAGTATCCTAGCAGACATAGTCTGTATATGCCTTAAGTGAACTTTATACAGTCGATAAAGACGACGCATATCCGATCCGGATTGAATAGCTTTTGTAAGTTTAATAGGATTCATCTTTAATTTATGCACTCAAATATGCAATGTTATTTTACATTTGATACATTTCTGTACCTGAAAACTAATGTTAGACGTACCTGAAAAGCATATCTAGCCGAACCATATTGTTGATCTTATTTATTTGTGGTTATCATTTTTACGTGAATACTTTTATACTTTGATTTGAATATATGTTATATTATTTATTTTAATAGTTCAAAAAGTACAACAAATGTTACAATTTCAATTGAATTGTTGAAAGGTGTATTTTTAATAAATACAACACATTCCCAAAGTCATGTGAAATAATCGTGTTACATAATCGTGATTTCAATATTGACCAAAATAATCGTGATTATGATTTTTTCCATAATCGAGCAGCCCTAGTGTAAGTGCTTCATTGTAAAGGAATGTTGTGCACACGAGGGAACGTAGGATTGAGGTAGGAGGCTTCATTTCCAGTCCTCAAGGCCAGAATCAAATCCTTGAATTTGGATTAGGCAGCTACAGATAGACAGTTGGAGTGAGACCAAGAGACTAGATGCACTGCCATGTTCTGGATCATTTGCAAAGGCTTGAATGTGCTATTTGGGAGGCTGGCCAATGGAGATTCCTTACTGTCCTTAGTGTTGGTGGTCGACTAATGGGGTTGAGCAAGGTTGAGCTGGAGGTGACTTTTCTATATCCAGGCCAAGATGTTTGAAGGGTAAGCAATGGCATAGATTGAAGCTGAACATTGGGGTTGGCGGGTTGAAACAACAGGCATATCATCTCCACAGTAAAAGCTATGTGCCTTTTTGATCAAGCTGAGTGAGGTTGTGTATATCGAGAAAAGGAGAGGGCCAAGCACTGAACCTTGAGGCACCAGTGATTAATTCAGACACCCCTTCTCTCCAGAGAACTTTGAAGGATCTGCCTGTGATGTAAGACTGAAACCACTGAAGTGTTATACCTGTGATTCTAAGGTCAGAGTTGCTTGAGAGGATGATCTGGTGATTTACAGTATACAAAGTCTGCAAAAGCAATGAGGACAGATGATCTGAAGTTTGCTCTTGCCAGCTGAAAAAATGTATTGAAAGCCAGCAGGTGGTTATGGTGGAATGTCTGCTTTTGAAGCCAGATTGGTTATTAAATAGTTTGTTTTGTGAGAGAAAAACATAGAACCGATTTAATACCTAGGAGTTTTGACAGAAGGAGAGCGGCTAGTCTGTTTTTTTGTTGGCTTTAAGGTTAAATTTTGACCTTTTTTTTAGCAGTTGGTTACCCGAGTCTGCTTTAAGACCCCCTGTGGTGAAAATCAAGTTTTTAATGTTGTTTATATGTCTGTGGTGTTTTTAATATGCTTTCAGACAAATCATGAGCAAATTCATAAATCTGTTGCTGAGTATTTTCTCTTTAAAACTGCTGTGAACCAAAGAATAAAAATCTCAAAAACAGTTTGAAATCGCTGGTGTTTTTCACGTCACAAACTACCTCGCAACCAATCATGTCAAAGTGCATGCGGGCTTTAGCATATCATCATTACTATGCTGTGAAGCAGGAGAGTCTCAAGAGAAGTCATACCGGTATTTTTCTGTTGATATGAAAAATTGGTTACATTTAGCAATATAACGGGTGAATTATGTATATGATGCATTTTATAATGTTATGATCAACTATATGCCTTTCTCCACTGATGTTCTATGATTTTCAAAGCATTTCTAAAGATGCTGATTTTAAGAAGGCAGACTGAGAGGGTAAACGCAAACATGGTTTATGTAACATTAGCAACACATTATTAGCTGTTTGATAACGTAGCCAAGCAAAAGTCAAGATAATCATATTAATTATCGTTATATGCCAGATGTTGTAAAGAGCGATATCTTTGTGCAGCGTTTACTACAGTAAAGTTGAGCGAGTGGGTCTCTGAGTTGGTGTGAGTGAGTGGAGGCGGGGATAATTTGCATATTCATGGATCCACGCATACTAAATGAAGCAAGGATGAAGAGTTACATTCAAGCTATTTTAAGGCATGAAGCATTATTTACAGGATTTTTTTTTGCTGAGCTTGATCCATCACAAAGAGTATTCGATAACCAGGAGCTAAAGGGTGTCACTAGTGCTAACCCAGGGATTTAAAAAAAAAAATTCAACAACGCTTGCTCATGACATAGACTGAGTAACATCACTTCCAACAACACTTTTTCTTCAATTTCTCTTAATCTCCTCTACCTCTAGATGTAACCTTCCTCCTCTGTCCAAAGAGTACACCGCTGATGTTGGTACCAGAACACACCTGGTGAGCGCCAATCCTAGCATTATTGAAAAGAGGTATGTCGTCTTCTCCTCGCTTTATTTATTTATTTTTGTCTTTGTTTTATTTTGGGGGGGTTGATATGATGGATTCACTGATCATACTTTATTTAATCGCAATACCAACAATTCAGTACTGGATACCAATAACAACAATATTTTTTTGTCACAGCTAGCTTTACTTTGGTAACGGCACTACTGAATTTAATCAAAATGACTGAAATGAATTGTTTTATTGAAATTGTTAGCTTTTGTTATTATGAGTATTATTTTAGTATTAACATTGGGTCTCGTTCATGAAACACGAGCAGAACGAATTTGTGTGCAAATCGTTCGTAAAGCCGCTCTGACGAAAATGTTAGGGCTGTGATCTCCCAGTCGATTAGTCGATTATTAGTCGATACGTTCTGGCTCGACCAAAATTCAGATTGGTCGATTTTTTTTTTGCCGCGTTCATTTCATCAGGTGGAAAGCACTAATTGCTAATGGGGGTGTTTTTAGAGCACCCCTGTTTCACAGGTAACAGTCTGCCTTCAGAACACCCCCATTGTTTTCACTTCTTTTGGATTAGCCCAACCAACTGGCGAAGAGAAGTCTCTCGCTGGTCCTTTGTTTTTCATTCCACGCTGGCTCAAACGCACCGCCCTTAGCGGTAAACTTGAGGAACGCCCATCAACATACACATGAGGGGAAGCGTCACAACACCGCGCTAAGTGGATCTGTACTGTCAGTTTCGCTGCGTTCATTTCATCTGGTGGAAAGCACTAAATGCTAATGGGGGTGTTTTCAGAGCACCCCTGTTTCACAGGTAACAGACTGTCTTCAGAACACCCCCATTGTTTTCACTTATTTTGGATTAGCCCAACCCACTGGAGAAGAGAGACAGATTGAAGAAGGCTAGTTTTCTGTATATTATTTATTTAATTGTGAGTGTTTTTTCTGCTCTTGATCTGGCTTGTTTAATAAATATTCCTTTTTTATTAAAGTGGACGTGCCTTTTGTGTTTAAGAGTAAAAGCTTTAAGTTAATAGTCTATTCGTTTCTCAGCCGCTCATCTGAGCTCCTATATGTTCGAGCTGCACAGAGCGGCTGAAATGATACTGTCTGTCAGTTATTATAATACATATGACAAAAACAATTGTCTAAATTATGTTGTGGGATGCACAATATTATCGGCACGATATCGGAATCGGCCGGTAAATGCTTAAAATATAAAAATCGGCATCGGCCGATATGAAAAATGATGCCAATATGCCATGCCGATATGATAAAGTGTTGATATGAGCTTGCAATAACTCACGTGTGCAAGGACTGCTATAACGATAAGATAATTTCAGCCGTGTGGTCATTCTTGAAGTGAAAACAAGCAAACATTTCATGTATGGTGATTTATATTGACAGTTTTTAAATGCTGCCTTGAATTTGTGAATCAATGCAGGATTGCCAGTTTTCACAACAAAACTAACCCAAAACAAGCACAAACACGTCTCCCCACTCTCCAGCGCACACGCAGCAGCCTCCACAGCAGCTGAAGCTCCTCCGGGTCCTAGTGCCCGCCCGGTAGAATCTTATAGCCTATTTAGTGGGGGCCCTGTTGTTGCAGTAATAAAATGAAAAGTAGAATACACAAATAAATATAAATTACCACTTTTTCTGAATAAATAAAGCAGTAATGATGTCAAAGCACAAGCATGACACTTGTAAATTAAATACTTTTATATACAGTTTATTAATATGTAATACAATTTTATCAAATGGATGATGAAAAATAATCCAAGGAGCACTAAAATAATTGTATATTTTTTTTATTTAAAGCTAAATACAGCATCAAAAAAAACTCAAAACAATACAAAATGCCGTCTTCAAGTAGTGAGGATGATTTTTTTGTCCTCTCTCTTCTTAAAAAGAGAAAAAGAAAGAGGAAATAATGGGTCCATCCACTCATGTGATCGCATAGAGAGGAAGTTGAGTTCCACCTCCTTATCAAGGATTATCCAGACCGATTCAAAGTTTACTTTAGAATGCCAGTGGCTCAGTTCGATGCTTTGCCAGCGATACTGGAGCCACATATTAAAAAGATCACCAATTTCCGTGAATCAGTTAATCCTGAACAGAGACTGGCAGTAAGGCACGCACACACACACACACACACGGTTTACAGGGACTTGGTGTGAAAAAATAAACATATATCGGTATCGGCATCGGCCAAAATGAGTTGAAAAATATCGGCATATCGGATATCTGCAAAAATCCAATATCGTGCATCCCTATTATGTTGCATATTCCTCAAAAGTTCTTGTGATGATATCTAGTTGACAACATAGTACTATATTTTCGGAAATCATAGGCTATGATATTGCGCAGGTGCACTTGATGCAACGCTGTCAGAGCTGACAGACTCGTGTGTCAGACTCATTTCAGTGCAAAATAATCAGCTCAAAAACTATTTAATATACTGCAAATAGCCTACTAGTTTTTTATGTTTATTTATAATTCATTTAGGGAGACAACAAGGCTACCAAGTACTGCGCACAGTGCGCAGCTAATTAATTTAACTTTTTTTTTTTCCCTAACGTCATTTTTAGTCTAAAATTGTCAGGACTTCAGTCGACCAAGATTTTCTTTGGTTGATTACAGCCCTAGAAAATGTTCGTATTTTGAAAATGTTAGTTGGTACGAAAGAAATTTCCCTACCACATGTAAATGGTGCGTAAAACATTTGAGCGTTCTGCATTCTAATTTAGGCAAACTGATGTACCATAATAATACTTCATGAGTTAATTTGCCCTGTCTTTTTTTTTTTTTTTTTACCGTTCAAGTTTGAGTAATATGCAGTGCTCGTCACTCTCACTTTTTACCTTTCCAATCACAGTGGAGGAGGGGTGGGACAAATACTACACCGACCAATCATCCTACTTGTACAACAACTGAACAACAATGGAAAAGTTAATATTGCTTTTTACTGCATTTTTATATTCAGTAATATTCTTCAAAATAAGATACTAGTAACATTACTGCCATGGATATTCTGTATCATAGCAACCAAAGTATTTCAGCTGGAAAAAGCTGCAAAATGCTTTCAAGCTGGCCGTTTTCAGAAGAGCACCAGGTGTTTTTTAGCTGGCTAAAAATACTTTGGTGGACACACGATAATTGAATATTTATTGCTAGGCATATAGCCAATTAGTCTCTTTAGCATTTATGCAAAATGTTGGAGCCAAACCTGAGAAAGAAGTCCAGAAGATTCCACAGCGTTCGTTCGGAATGTTTGGAATTCATTAATATACACACATTTAACTACTGAATCCGTGGTATACGAAGCGTTTGTGAATCTGGAGGAGAGTTTTCCTAAAGGTCCATTTACGTGCAAATTACTCGTAATTTGCTCGTATATTTGCGAGTTTCATGAACGAGACCCATTGTGTCTATTTTTGACATCACTAATGGGCACATAGGAATCCATTTATTCATCTTTCGAGTCAAACGTTGGCTAAATTGTGTAGTTGTTTTGACTTGGTACTTAATTTTTTTCTTTGTCCACCTTCAATACTGTAGTTGTTTCAGTAAAAGAGTGAGAGAAGCACTCTATCACTTATATCATACCATGTCTTGTTCAACTTTTTTTACAATTACAATACATTCTGTTGTCTGGCAGAGTTCATAATCCTTCTATGTGAAACAGCCGGTAGCTATTTGTGGTTTCTGGAGTAGTTAGGAGTACTAGTGCAGCAAACAGCAGGGAAACCGTGACAGAACGGTCCGAAAAGGACTTGCAGTTCTCCAGACAGCCGACTAAATGTCTTGAGGGATGGATATTGACCTTCTTTTAGTGGATTATCCCTTTTACTTCTTGCATTAGCTGGCAGGAGATCTCCAGTCTTAAGTGCATTGACGTTAGTACCAGGGTCATACATTTTCAATTGCATTACAGTGTTTCCCACAGATTAGAAACCAATTTGTGGTGGCGGGCGGGGGCATGGGGCGGGTGGAGGGGATGGGTTCAGTGATTGCCACAAATATCGATTTCGATCTTGATTCAGTATCAATTCATATTTATATAGCCTACTGTACATATAAGGAAAAATAAGTTTAACTATTATATTAAATATTATTAAATATTTTAAGTAGTCATTAATGGACCACAATTATTGCACAAATAGTAGGCCTATTTAGTACCAAAAGATATCCTCAAAATATTCAATAAATATTTTTAAACTAAAATATAGAACATATAGGCTATTTAATTGAAAAATAGTTAAGGTGTATGGTCACATTTGACCATCAATGAGTATAATGTGTACAATTAGTAAGCAATGAGGGCTAAATACAAGAAAAACATTGACATTAATGTAACAATGTTGGGTCTATCATCACTCTCCATAATAAAATGATCCTGTATATGTGGTTGACGTACTAATCAATGCACACTATGCTGTACTGTACCAAAACCTGCTGAAAACACCTGTATAGTGAAACTGTTGTGTATCCGCGGCTTAAGCCATTCAAATGTATTGACAACGCGGGTTTGTTTATAACTATTGAGCGCTCCGTGAACCACGTGACCGCGCGCGCGCGCCGGGAGATGAGAGCAGGTCGCAACTCTGTTTTTCAGCGCCTCTGGCTTTAACTGTTACACATTAGCGCCAAAACGCTATTTATTGTTTGCATTCCGTATTAACTTTTAAAAGCTTAGACTTTAATATCAAAAGCAGGTTTGAGAGAGAGAGAGCGAGAGAGACGCATGAGTGACACGCTGCGTGTTTTAAATAGCGTTAAAAAGTTAATGAATAATGACACGCAATGTGTGGCAGCCGGTGTTGATTCGGTGGCGCACCGCAACGAATTAGTCTATGTGTGGGAAACACTGCATTATTTATAGGGATGCACCGAAATGAAAATTTTTGGCCGAAACCGAAAAAGAGGAAACCAAGGCCGAAACACTGAAAGAAATTATGCCAATTATTAGTACCATTGCATTTATGGCTATGACTGTGTACTAACTTTACTAAAATCAAGGCATTGCAAATGCATAAAATAATATTAAAGTTTCAAAAAAAAGTTTATAAAATAAAATTCAAACTAAAATGTTTAACTTGACCCCACTCATTTGTACATTAAATAATAATGTACAGGCCTACAGAAAAGTTTTAAAATGAAATGTTCTTTCATAAAAACAAAGTAAATTTAGGTCAAGTGCATTTTAAATTTTTTCTCTGTAGGACTACTACAAGAAAGTGCATTCAGAAGAAGTGCAACTGCTTAAAGACAACTATTTTCTCTGTAGGCCTTCAACATAATAGTGTATCAAAACAAAGACTGCCATAGCCCATATGTTAACTGTAGAATAGGGATAGCGGTACACAAAACTGACGGCTCGGTACGGGTTCGGTACAGCAGTTTTACAAAATGGCTTTTTATTTATTTTTATTGGTTTACTGAAAAAAAAGTATCTGTCCTTAAATAAATTATATTATAACTAAATGTTTATTGAAGATATTGCTGTAAACTATATAGGGAGCCCTTACTTGCACATTAATATTAAAGGTTAACAACAGAGCCCAAACTATTAGCCTAAATTCAGTTGCTATATATTTTTAGGTCTAATAATCAACACTCAAATAACACACAGTACGCAAACATGTAAACTTCACATAAGGCAGTATTTGCAATAACTTCTAAATCTAATTATAAAATAATTTTTTATCAAATTCGTTGTTGAAATATAATCATTTGTGTCTGTCATTTTCATGACAGGTTTATTTAAACATACATGAAATCATCAAGATATAATTTACAGGTTAAGTAGAATATAATGAATACAACAGCTAATATAGAGCATATATTTAGTGAAAGAGTTGATTTCTCAAGTGAACTAACAGCTGTGGACACTGAATGACTGCCTGAGGTAAATGTGATGCTAACTTACATGACTGTGTGTTTAGTTTAGCCGCAGTTGTATTGAGGTCTTTCCGCCGTTGAAACACTGACTGAGCGATTACACCACATGATACGTGACCGTAAGTTGTGTCCTCAATGTTCATTCATGTTTATTATTAAGGAAAAGATGATCGATCGCGCTCACAGATGATCGCGTTCACGCGCGCGCCGCCGCTTGAACTGTGATGTGATCACTGATGCCACATTAAAGAGCGTCAAAACGGCATTTACCGTTTGAATTTCGTGATACATGTTGATCGATGTTGGTGTGGGAACTCGGATTGAAGTGTGTTCCGCGCTTAAAACATGCCCACTGTTAAAGATTGCATTGGGAACCGTTCGGTTTCACAGTGAAGTCTGGTCCTCTTCTCATCGAGAACATGAGCTCTCGCTGTCAGTGCTTGTGCATGGAGCAGACGTGGGTGTTTCTCAGATATACTGAAATACGTCCACACCGCAGACATTTTGCTTCAGACAAGCACGTGAGGGTCGCGGTTTCTGTTTGCGTCATCACAACATTTCGGCCGTGTTGTTTCGGAGATAAAAGTCTTTCGGCCGAAAACCGAAAATGCACTTTTGGGACATTTTCGGCCGAAAATTTTCGGTGGCCAAATATTCGGTGCATCCCTAATTATTTATTTGTATTAATATGCTTGTGTTCTAATTAGGTGTCACTAATTAGTGTTTTTTTCCCCACAGTGGATGCATAAGAGGCTCATATTTTATATTAAAGACATCGTTCTTGATTTTGCATACCGCCTAACAAAAATGTTAACTGTCACAGAATTTTACAATAATTTAATATTTTATAATAAATCCATTAGACCTCTCTAATGATGTATAGTTTTAGGCTGCCTGCATGTTAACAGGGGCAGTAGAATAAGTTTTCTGTAAAATATAATTATATCATATAATTATCATTATCATTACTGTTATATTTATTCTTAAATTATATTATAATTTTTTTATAATGAATGTTATTGTAATAGTAATATTCATAATAATTCATAATAATAATAATAATTATTATTATTATTAGTCATATTAATATATACTAAATGCTGGGCCAAATTGTGCATCCCTACAAACGAGCACAAAAAAAGGTGTTCAGAAATACACTAGATTGCCAAAAGTTTTGGGACACCCCTCCAAATCATTTGAATTTGGGTGTTCCAATCACTTCCATTGCCAAAGGTGTATAAAATCAAGCACCTAGGCATGCAGACGCTTCTACAAATATTTGTGAAAGAATGGGGAGCTCTGTGAATTGAAGCGTTGTACTGTAATAGGTTGCCACCTGTGCAATAAGTCCTTTCGTGAAATGTCCTCACTACTAAATATGCTACGGTCAACTGTTAGTGCTATTAAAACAAAGTGGAAGCAATTGGGAACAACAGCAACTCAGCCACAAAGTGGTAGGCCACGTAAAATCACAGAGCGGGGTCAGCGCATGCTGAGGCACACAGTGCGCAGAAGTCGCCAACTTTCTGCAGTGTCAATAGCTACAGACCTCCAAACTTCGTGTGGCCTTCAGATTAGCTCAAGAACAGTGCGTAGAGAGCTTCATGGAATGGGTTTCCTTGACCAAGCAGCTGCATTCGAGCCAGGGCCGGCCCTGACCAATTTGCTGCCCTAGGCAAGATTTGACTTGGTGCCCCTTGTATCAAGGTTAAGCACTACACGTTATCAGTCCAAGTTGTGGAAACACTCGTACTGTTTTATTTTTGTAATGCATTGATGTTATATTTTTATTGTTGTTGTTGTTTTATATGATGTCCAGTCCATTCTACCCCGTCATTATGTTCATGATATTATTATTTTTTATTTTTTAAAGGCTGATGATAGTAAAACTGTACAAAAATTGCACCTATGCCACATTACAGCCTAAACACAAAGAGCAAGAGTGCATCTAACATTCATGCACAAACTATTCATTGAGAACTAGCAAAAGTGTTTGTTTTCCAGTAAATGGCAGCAATCTTCCACTAAACTATGAGCATTTTCATGTTTTCACCAGGAATTCAAATGAGAAATTTTGATATTTAATGTGAATTTTACATAAAATGTTGCTATTTTAAATAAACCTGTATATAAATATCATTACGAATTTCGGCAAATACATTTTAAAATTGCTATACACCCCCTTAAAACTGCACAACTGCAGAGTAAAAACGTTAGGCTATTAAAAAAGTGATATGTTTATATTATTTATTTTTTACAAAATCACACTGGCTGTGGCCTCTGGAGAACCCAGAACAGCTGCTTGCATAAAGTTTAAGGTAAAAATAACTGGAATTAATTACCAAACATTAGTATTTTACTACTAAGCAATTAAATAAACTGTTCATTTATTTGCCTACATCACTTTACTTCTGTCTTTACACTGCAAAAAATGCTCTTCTTATTTAGAATCTTTTTCTTGTTTCCAGTCCAAATATCTAAAAACTCTTAAATCAACGTGCATTTACTAGATAAGTAAAATGACATAAGACATTTTTCTTGTTTACTTGAAAATAAAATCAAAATGAAGTGAGTTTTTGCTTAAAACAAGCAAAATTATCTGCCAATGGGGTGAGAAAAATAATCTAATTTCTGTTTGGGACAGAAACAAGATTTCAATCAGAAACAAGATTATTTTTCTCAGATAATTTCGCTTTTTTTTCAGCAAAAACTCGCATCATTTTGATTTTATTTTCAAGAAAACAAGAAAATTATCTTCTGTCATTTTACTTATCTAGTAAATGCACCTTGATTTAAGAATTTTTAGATATTTAGACTAGAAACAAGACACAAATACTATGTAAGAAGAGCAGTGTATCCCTTATCTTCCCTGCATCAGAGGGCTTCTGTCTTTTTTGACACTTCAATTCGGCCATCCGTCATAAATAATCAGGCAACTTTCACCGTGTCAACACCTGGTGCGAACGGCCAAGCACCCTAAAAAATGAAAGCAATCCTGTCTGCGTTGGATCCGGCGAGAGGCGACGCAACTCAACAAATTCCCCTAACGATAAACTGATTGCGCGTTGTATTTCTGACGCAATTCAAGTAGATCGGCGGGGGGAGATTGATGAGGCGGACCGGGAAGATGCGGGGGACTTAGTTACGTTTTTTTTGCGCTTTATTTGGTAATATTTCAAATTAATATTAATAAAATATTATCATTAATACATTTTGGCGCCCCTATGGATGAGTGGCGCCCCTAGCATTTGCCTATTCCGCCTATGCCACGGGCCGGCACTGATTCGAGCCTTACATCACCAAGTGCAATGCAAAGCATCGGATGCAGTGGTGTAAAGCACGCCGCCACTGGACTCTAGAGCAATGGAGACGTGTTCTCTGGAGTGACGAATCACGCTTCTCTGTCTGGCAATCCGATGGACAAGTCTGGGTTTGGCTGTTGCGGAGGACGGTACTTGCCTGACTGCATTGTGCCAAGTGTAGAGTTTGATGGAGGGGGGATTATGGTGTGGGGTTGTTTTTCAGGGGTTGGGCTTGGCACCTTAGTTCCAGTGAAATGCTTCAGCATACCAAGACAATTTGGACAATTTCATGCTCCCAACTTTGTGGGAACAGTTTAGGAGATGGCCCCTTCCTGTTCCAACATGACTGTGCAACAGTATGTATTTAATATTTAATAAAATAATATATTCCATTTGTTTAAAAACAATTTATTTATTTAAAAAATTTAAATATAAAATTATTTTAATAGTTTTACTATTTAAACCTGCGCTAGATGATCATCTTTGACTGCTGCGGCATGTTTCACAGCTTTTGGGTCTTCTTTTCCATTCATCAGCGTTGCGGCTCAGTAGTTGGAGACTATTATGCGCGTCTTGTGTTTTTAAGAGCAAAAACACGTTCTGTTTGATCATCCCCATACGGCCATCATACATTTTGTCAAATTGAACAGATGGTGAAACTAAAGCGCTTCTCCTCATGTGGGCGAATAAAGACAGAGGCATTTGTAGTGGTGTTTCACACAGGGATTGCTGTGTGAAAGGGGCTATTCAGAAACAAGCTCAGGCACTTAATTTATTCTAACTTTATTATTCACTCAGTGCCAAGGAAATGACAGGATGTCTAACAAGATGCAGTATATAAATAAAGAGCTAAAGTTAGCCATGGCTCATGGACTGACAGTTAGATTATATCAAGGGGTCAACATTTTATTTTATTTTTTTCTGTATGACATCACATAAATCACAGCATTGTGGCCACAGTATAAAACAATTAATATAAGTCTTTAAATTAAACAATTCTGTTACAGAGGATAGTTTTCAAACACGAAACACTGGGACATTACAAAAATGCCAACATCTACTCAGTAGTGAAAATATATAGTTTTTATTATATATTTGAATCCTTCCTCTTATTTATCTTTAACTTATCTTATCGTTCCTCTTTTTTCCCCATCAGCTTTCAGAACCTGCTTTGGTCCCGCAAATCCTTCGTCGAGAGCATGAAGGCATATGGGTCCAGCTACATCTACATACCAGCATTCTCAATGAAGCCCGGCACTGACCCCTCCCTGCGGGCATACCATGCCCTTGCAGACTCCGCCTCCGACCAGACTGTCCTCTTTGCTAATCCAGACTTCCTTAAAAATGTCGGCCGATTCTGGAAGAACCACGGCGTCCATGGCAAACGGCTGTCCACGGGGTTGTTCCTGGTGAGCCTTGCCCTTGGCTTGTGTGAAGAGGTGACCGCTTACGGTTTTTGGCCATTTTCGGTGGGGCTAAACGAGCGACCGGTCAGCCACCACTATTATGACAACATTCTCCCATCCTCGAGATTTCACGCCATGCCTGAGGAGTTCCTGCAACTCTGGCACTTGCACAAGAGCGGAACGCTGCGCATGCGGGTCGGCTATTGTGCAAAAGAGCAGCAGGCACTGAAAAGGGAAAAATAAGTGTTGCCAAGGGCAACTCGGTTTATCCCCACAGGAACAGGCCATCCTGTGATTAGCATGAGAATACTGTGGGTTGTGAGGTGATGCCCTTCCCCCAAAGCTGGGCCTCTCTTTGGTGTCTATATGCTTGACCCTCAACTGCTACCAACACCCTACCCTCTTTGTTGCTATGGGACTGTTGAAAAAGACTTGCATGTGTACCCATCCTCATGTATGCGCTCACTGGAAGCTTGTTGTGTCTTTCTGTAGAAGTACCGGAGGTGATGGGGGACTCAGGTGTCATGTGACCTATTTTATCTGCATCTACCAGCAGTTGGACCCTTGAACCTAGGGGCTATTTGTTCACTTAATGTAAAGATATATTGGGAAAGGGGCTGCTTTAAACAATGTCTTAAGAACTTTTAATGGGAAATCAGAAAAGGAGAGCAACGCTTTGATCGTTTGGCATATTTTTATTTGTTTTGTCCTGAACACTGATTCTTTTGTTGTTTGGAGGAAGTGGGAAAAAGAATAATGTGAAAATCGTTCTTGCAGTGTTTGGATATACAAATCAGTGTAAACAGGTTGAGCCTGTAAAAGGGAAAAGGGCATTGAATGTAAACTGTACAGCCACGGTTTAAAAAGCCGTTTCATAAGTGACGGCTGCGGTTTATGTATTATTGGGAGTATGTTTTTATTGTGATTTATTTTTAACGTTGAATGAAACGGGACCTCTACTGAGCGACATCTTGTCAGTCTAGATCTGTCGGGAGACCCAACGCAGTGTTTTGTCATGTTTAAATTGGACGTGGTCTCTCAACCCATGACTTCCCAGTTTGAGGACTTCCAGAAAAACGGATGAAAGACACGTTGAGGCACAAAGGGGTGAATGGTTCGCGTGCCAATAAAAGAAGTGAGATAGCCTTTTTTTGGGTGACTCCTATGGCAGCATATATAATTATCATGTTTGTTATTTGTATGTGTTTGAGGATCATTTGATGTTACGCAGTGGTGGAATGAGCCATTGTGACATGGTTGAAGGGGCACCAATCATACGATAAGCATTTTTTCTGCCTGCTAAGGTGCTGGACACCTGGTCTGGAATGTGTAAATACTCAATCACCAGTTTCGTTACTTTTTTCACAAGAATCATGGGTCCTCTGAATGTAATGGCAGACGTGTGTGTGTGTGTGTGTGTGTATGTGTGTGTGTTAAACTGCACGCAGGAAATTAGGTTTAAATCTTGTAGGTGCTAGCTGTAACACATGCACTCCAGCTTAGTCTTAACATACCATCACTGACAGAGAGTTGTAGGAAAGATGCACTATAATGTATAAAGCCAGAAACCTCAGTACCAAAAATGAAAATTCTTTCATCAAGTACAATTACCCCTAAGACTTTAGTTTATCTTCCAAACACAAAAGATTTGTATGAAACCTGGGAGATTCCCTCCACTGAAAGTCCATTCAACCAAAATTTGACTTTTCAAAAAATTCATAAAGCGATCGTGATAGCAACCCAAGTCTTCTAAAGAGGCACGATTTATTTATATTATACTTTCTCCTTTGTTCTTTTTTTTTTTTGCTTGGAACATGGCAAATATGAAGAATGGGAACGCAATGGTACTCTCTTGACACCCGAGAACAAACCTCATTGGTTCTCGTTTGAACTTTTTGAAACAAGTTTTGGTGTAATTTGGTTGTCCAAGTTTTGGACTTTCAATGAAGAGGCAGAAATCTCTCAGGTTTGTCTTATGGGTTTGGAATGACATGAAGTTGCATAAATGATGACAGAATTTACTTTTTTTCACTCTCTCGTTGAGGGGACAATGGATTTGCCTTTAAATGTTTCTGCTATCTAAAGCAGGTGTGTTATCATTCAGATAGCTAGCTATAAACTTGTCAACGGTTTAACTAACTTGCTTTGTGAGATTTTATTCAAACTGTTGTTCCATTATCTATTTCTACAGTCAGTTTTCTGAATAGTATGACAGTAGTGTGATAAATAAGGTAGTATGGCAAATAATGCTGCTTAAATGCTTAATTCCAGAAGTGTTAATGGTCATAAATGCTTTTTTTCTTTATATTCTGGGTTGAACTGTGACCTAAGAGTGTGTTTAACTGGTTTCTTGAGATTTGCCCTGATAGGAACGGAAATGTGTGCCCTCATTTGAGTATTAAAAAATTACCATTACCATATTTCACACTTTAAGCCAATGAGTGCCTTTATCAGTGTTAAAAAAAGGCTAAGGACATTATTTTTTAATTGAGTCTAAGGGTTATTTATTTTATCCCCCAAACTCAAACTTAACCTCACAGAATTTTCGATCAAGGCTGATGATGTGTAACAATGCAGAAAGACTGCTAATTTATGATGAGCGAAATTCAATTTCTGGATGAAAGTTTTGAATTATCTTAGCATGCGGTTGTAGAAGGACCAACGTACATTACAGCTTAATTGGCAAAGACCACATCTTCAGCATACATGAAGCTGAGGAAAGTGTTAAATGCTGGAGCTGATGATTATCTCCCAACCCCCCCCCCCCCCCCCCCCCCCCCACTATTTGTGCTGTTCAGTATTGTGAATGAGTGAGGTTGTAGTTTGTAAGTAGGCATGCACGACTGTGATATGTAACTGGATTTTGAACTGATAATGACTGAGAAACTCACAAACTATTATGTATTTTAAGTTTTGCCCTTTGAGCCATATGAGGGTATGTGCCCTGCTGAAACTGAGCTTACCTCAACTTGATGAAGATGAAGCTCATGGGAGCTTGGATCTTAGGTACTTAAATACGTTTTATTCCACTAAGCTGTAAATGTGTCCTATCATGTCAATCTTCTTGGCTCAAGCAGTTGGGTAATGGTTTTTATACTTGAGCATGTAACAGTCTACTTACAGGAAGTGGGCTAAACGTTGTTTACGTGCCACTTGAGTTATGCCAATATTGGGAAAAAATTGTTAAAAGTAAGCAAATACTGCTTTCAAACAATAAAGACATCCTGTCAACTCAACTGCTGCAGTATGTGTGAATTGTATATGAGTTAATTTAGATTTGTGTTGAAATTTTGTATACAATATTGGATTGCATTTCAGTACATTTTTTTTTGTTAAGACACAAGTCTTAACAGCCTGTCTAAATGACCACAGAGGAAGCACTCTACTTTAAATTGGACAGAAGAAGAACAGCTGTTTCTTGTCCAGTACATGTTTAATGTCAGGGCCCAGCTGTCTTCTTGGAAATGGCCAAATACAGAAGACTCATTTTATTTATCAAAGATGTTATTTGTTGGACAGGCTAGTGTGTGTGTGTGTGTGTGTGTGTGTGTGTGTGTGTGTGTGTGTGTGTGTGTGTGTGTGTGTGTGTGTGTGTGTGTGTGTGTGTGTGTGTGTGTGTGTGTGTGTGTGTATCAAATGTCCCCACAAGGATAGTAAAACCTGAGATCACCTACATTGTGGGAACCAGCTAGCGGTCCCCACAATGTAAATGGATTCATAAACATACTAAATTATGTTTTTTTGAAAATGCAGAATGTTTCCTGTGATGGGTAGGTTTAGGGCAGGGGCAGTGTAAGGGGATATAATGTACGGTATAAAAACCATTACGCCTATGGAATGTCCCCACAATTCACAAAAATTGTGTAGGCTACCATGCATTCATACATGCAACCATGCATTCATACAGTTTCATACTTGTTTTCAAAGATTATATATTCAGGAAATTAGTTTGTAATTTGGGAAGTTACTTTTTTTTCCCAGTACTGAACCCTGAAAGTTTGCCTTTATTTTAGTTCATAAGTAACCATTTAATCAGATATAATGTATGACCATTCAGCACATGCAAAATAGGTCTGTAACTGTGAGGCTTTATCTTCTGGAATAATAATGTTTATTACTAGCGTGGGTGTTCAGGTTGGAGGTCTGCTGCTACACTGAGTCTCCAGTTAGGTGAACGTTTATAATAAGACTTTAAATACGCCAAATGGGGGCTGTGAAAAGATAACAAATGCAAATTAGCAGAAGCAATTTTAAACACCCACATATCATTCTAATGTGTCTTTCCATTTTCAGACGGGCAATATTATTTGTTAGTTCTGTTTGCACACATATTTGTTATATGCTTATAACATTGTTATTTTATATATATATATATATATATGTATATATAGTTTATAATAATTATTATCAATATATTCCGTGTGGTTAGTTACTTTTTTAACTTGCAATGTAGCACTTCATAAATTCCTTTTTGTGTTTGCAGCATTTATTCTTCAGGCTTCAAGTCTGGTTTATTTAGAGACTCTGCGGGTCTTTCAAACTGCTTCCATTTGCATGGAGCCCACAAGAGTTGTACAACAGGATGCATTTACGAAGATCCTCTGAGTCGACACAAAATAAACCAGCACATTTGCATGCAAACAAATGCATACATTGCTAAACATATTCATAACCTGTTTTTGAATTTTACCAAATTTTTACCAAAATTTTACCAAAGTTTGGAAAATTATTTTAAAGAAATAAATTGAGGGTGTCCCATGCACACATCTTATTAAAGTGTTTGGCCCAACTTTATTAGGTGGCCTTAAGTACTATGTACTTACATCAAAAAATAAGTACAATGTACTTACTGTGTTCAAATTATATTGCAAAACACCTTTGCTGATATTGAGGTGGGATATGGGTAGAGTCAGGGACAGGTTTGGTGGTATGGGTAAGTTTAAGGGTAGGGTTAGGTGTAAGGGAAGTGTCAACTGTGTAATTACAAATTAATTACAGACATAATTACATGCAGGTATTTTTAAAAATGTAAGTACAATGTAAAAACATGTATGTACACAACAAGTGCATAGTATCAAATGACTAATTAAAATGTTAGTACATAGTAGTTAAGGCCACCTAATATAAAGTGGGTCCAAGTGTTTTTGGTTCCATTCCTACTCAGGAGCTCAAACACTTGCAAGGACAAATTATGGATCTTAAAAGGTTAGTTCACCCAAAAATGAAAATTCTGTCATTAATTACTCACCCTCATGTCGTTCCAAACCCGTAAGAACTTGGTTCTTCTTCGGAGCATAAATGAAGATATTTTTGAGAGCTCTCTGACCCCACATAGACAGCAATACAACAACCACTTCCAAGGCCCAGAAAGGTAGTAAAATCATCATTAAAATAGTCCATGTGACTCCAGTGGTTCAATCTTAATTTTATTAAGCGCCGATAACACTTTTTGTGCGCAAAGAAATAAAATAAAAAATACGACTTTATTCAACTATCTCTTCTCTGTGTCAGTCTCCTACGCTGTTCACGTTGTAAACACAGTGCGACACTTCCGGGTTCTACATTCTCACAGGTTTGGAACGACATGAGGGTGAGTAATTAATGACAGAGTTTTCATTTTTGGGGGAACTCTTTGGGTGGTGGTCACGTTAACTTAATTTCGTTTTGTAGACAAAAAAAGTCCATTGTCTATTGTCAATAATGTGGCGAATCATAGAGCGCAGTTCAAACAGAATTCACTTTCAAACCAAGTAACTTTCTGTTGGTCAGTGCAGCGGATACAGATGACTAACTTGAATCCGTAGCGAAATGTCACTGAAATACCTGATTCCTGTTTTTGTTTTTTTATCTTTGATGTTATATTTTAGTCATAGTATTGTTGTTTTTTATGTAATGTATCATGTACATGGTGTGGTTATTCTTGTAATTGCAAGTTTAGATTTTGCAAACACGGCTTTATTTTTGTGAGGAGAGAATCTTTAAAGAGGCTGGTGCCCTGGGGGCCTCGCCAGACCATAGTCTGTCCTTGTAGATGTGATGTGGAAGTGGAAGGGACACTTCCTCTTGCTTGCCCAGTCACGGCACAGGCTTAACACTTGCCCTGAAGGTGGTGAAAGACTTTGTTCTCTTATCAGCAGCTCGGAAAGACATCCTGACCTATTTCAGTGGTTGCTCTTGTTCTATTAAAAAAAAATCCAGGATTGGCATTTAAATTTCTAACATGACCAACTAAAGCTAAATATGTTGGGTTTCATTGCTACATAGATTGCAATTATTGTCCAGGGTACAATAAATGGTCAAGCGTCTTAGTACTTTAGCATATTAGTAACTTGCTTTAAAGGGGGGGTAAAATGCTGTTTCATGCATACTGAGTTTTACACTGTTAAAGACTTGGATTCCCATGCTATTTGATGGAGTATTTCTGTGCCAAAAATATGCCTTCCAGTTTCTCACAAGTTTCGGAAAGTTTTTTTTCGAGTATGGGCCTATGTGACGTGTCCTAAGAACACTTGGACCCGTATACTTGGACCCACTTGCACGCGCATCCGTTGACCAGAGCGAGAGAGCGAAAGCAGTACGCCCATCAAAGTGCTTTGCTCGGCTGCACTGCAGTCACAAGACTTCACGACATCAACAAAGAAGTGTGTTTTTGGTTGTCAAGGCAAGACAACCCTGTACAGCTTCCCAAAGAACCCAGCATTAATGGGACAGTGGATGGAGTTTGTTTTTCCGGAGCAGCAACGGAGTTGTACAAGTGTTTTGTTTGTTCCCTGCATTTCGGCGACGATGGTTTTATAAGCAAGGCCCAGTTCGACGCCGGATATGTAGCTCGTCTAATGCTGAAAGATGGAGTGGTCCCAGCGATTAAGGTTCACGGTCGTATGTTGGAAGCAGGCGGTGAGTAAAACTGCTTCAAATGTCTTTGTGTTGTTAGCTATCGACTCATTCATTCAAATGCACTACTATGTAAACACGCACTAGTCTGACATGCAAAACCGTTCCGCTTGCTACTGCTAACATGAAATCACATATAATAGTCCATAAACCAAATTATATCCTCATAAACCATGAGTAAACACACACAAATGTTGTAAAACTCGTGCATGACAAGCTGCTAAGCAAGTAACGTAATATAAGTCAGTTACAGTACATGCCATTGAGACGTCCTGCTGTAGTCGTCGTTGCTGCTTCTCCTGTTCAATTTCAGCCTCTAGATCTGATTCTGGATCATATGTATGGCTAAATCTGATTGATCTCCATGGTTTATTTAGGATAATGTTTTTTCCACGTTTAAGGATGTTACAGCTTTTAGACGCTCTCAACTCAATAGCTGCGTGCGCTCGTGACTCTTTAGCTCCGCCCACACGATACGCCTCCAGCCGCTCGTTTTTTTCCGGAAAGACTCTGTACAGCGTATCTTTCTGTTATAAATATAATAAAACTAAAGACTTTTCGGAAATATGAAGGATGCAATACTATTCTATAGGTACTCAAGATTGACATGAGATTGACTGAAACTGAGTGTTTCACCCCCCCTTTAAATAAATCTTACAACATTTTCTTCTAACATTAATATGTTGATGAGATTAAACAGTTGCAAGTTCTTTTGTTTTGGGGTAAATTAAATAGTGTGAAATATATTGTCCGCTCAATAAAAAAGAAAAAATGTTTTTTAAATGTTTTTTAAAACACGTGCCTTAGAAATGTCTTCAAAATGTAACCTTCATATTCATTTTGGTTTCATATGGTTTAAAAAAAAAAACATCCTTCCCCTAATGCTAGAACAAAAATAGCAATGGTCTTTGAAAGGTCAGCAGGATTCTTTACAATAAAGCAGAACGTCTCAGGTTACTTGCTACAACTCTGAAAAAAAAACAGAGTTGAGGGCACCTTAAGCATTTTAAAAATCTAACCCTATATAACAACAAACTGCCGAAACGAGGGAGAAACGTCGATATTTGCAATACATTTAAGAGCACTCTCTGAACAAATGACACACATCAGTTTAACACAGAGATAATATGGTTCATATGGTTCAGTGTAGCCTAATCAGTGCACATTTCATTTGAAGAAGACGTGATGAAATATGTGCTTATACACGCTTCTGGTACTTGTTCAGAGCACTAGAGTATATGAAATATGTCCATTAAAAACTTAAATGCGCTCGCTCCGGTCTATATATATGTGCTAACATTATATGATCCATGTGGAGAACGCTGTTAATCTCATCACGGCGCTCCGCGCAGAAACCGCTCTCTCTCGCGCGCCGCGTGTAGTTTGAATTCTCCGCTATAATCAAGGGCTGAATCCGAAATCGCCCCCTATAACCTCAAATAGGGCATTATTTGGAGGGGACAGCGCTTTGTAGTGGTGTCCAAAACCATAGTGGACATTATTGAGTGCACTCATTCCATCCCACATCGCACCGCAATAACGAGTGTACACACAACGGTTGTCCGACTTCACGCACTCGTTTTCATTCACTCCTACAAATAAAGTGATAACGTTGGGAATAGTGAATGAGGATACATGGGGCGATTTCGGATTCAGCCATAGGCTGTAATGCGATCTCAGCTGTGCTCTGACTGCTCTCACTAGTACAGTGCAACAGTGAAATGGGTCCCCTCTCAAACAATGACGAGCTGCGCCGCGTTCCGAACGTTGTTTAAGCGATACATACCGGTATTGCGGTATCATCAAAATTCATATCATATCAAAAATAAATACCGGTATTCGGTATGAACCGGTATACCGCCCAGCACTAGAACATAGGTTACGCAAGTAACCTGAGACGTTCTCTTTCATAGGTTCACTCGACGCTGCGTCACTTTATGACGTAATGGGAACGATATACCACACACGCCAAGCTAAAGCGCTGCCATATCTGGCTCAAAGAATACCAGATAACCCGCATGGCCAGGTTAAGCAGATAGGACATGCGAACCCGGAGCCATGTCGAGATCCAAGCTATAGAATCTCACAAAAGTGTGCGGGGAGGACCAACCTGCCGCTACACAAATATCCTCCAGAAGAGCCCCTCTAAAAAGCGATTGAGAGGAAGCCACACTTCTGGTAGAATGCGCCCTAATGCTAAGAGGTGAAGGTATACCACGCACCTCATAAGCCAGCGAAATAGCCTCCGTCACCCAATGGGAAATCCTTTGCTTCGATGCGGCAAACCCGCAGCGGCCAGCACCGAAGCACACCAAGCGCTGGTTAGATTTCCTCCAACCGTCAGATCGGTCTACATAGCACTTCAATGCTCGAACAGGGCAGAGCAGATAAAGTTTCTCGTCCTCCTCCGAGTCAAAAGGAGGGGGGTGAAAGGAGTGAAGAGTGATAACCTGAGAGCGGAACGAAGTGGACAAAACCTTGGGCACATAACCTGGCCTAGGTCTTAAGGTAACCTTGACTAGGCCAGGAGCAAAATCCATACAGGTCCCATTAACAGAGAGAGCCTGTAGATCGCCCACTCGCTTCAAGGAGGATAATGCTAACAAAAGAGCAAACTTGAGAGTCAGAATCCGCTCAGGAGCTGACTCCAAGGGCTCAAATGGAGCCTTTGTTAGCCCCTCACGGACCACTGAGAGGTCCCAAGAGGGAATACCAGGGGAGCGTGCTGGCCTCAGGTGCCTAACCCCTCGCATGAAAGACAAAACCAATCTATGCTTGCCTAGAGGAACTTCGTCCAACTCCCTATAAGCAGCGATCACGGCAACATAAACCCTAAGGGTGGTAGCCGCTGCTCCAGCGGCAAACTTTTCTTGCAGGAACTCCAGAACTGGACCGACCGGGCAGTTAACTGGATCTACCGCATGACTCAATGACCCTCCACTTGGAGGAATAGAGCCTCCTAGTGGAGGGAGCTCTCGCACTGTCTCCGCTCCGCTCCGCCGCCACCGCGCCCGCCATTGAACGTTCTATGGAGTGAGCTATGTGCTTCGTGGCTCGTAAAGCCAAATCCGTGGCTTTGCGCAGCTCCTTAACTGCTTCCGGTGTCAAACCGCCGCCCTCGTCCATCTCCTTTAACACGTCCGCCTGATAGGCTTGGAGGATGGCCATGGTATGAAGGGCCATGCCAGCCTGACCAGCCGCCGTGTAGGATTTTCCGATAAGTGGGAAAAAGGGGGCGGGACTTCCACGAGGGAGCTGAAGATGGAGCGAGATGAGTGGCCAGTGTAACCTCCACCGCAGGAATGGCGGAATAGCCCTGCTCCACAGAACCCACTAGGTTGGTGAAGTCAGCGGCTGCCGCGTTAGTCAGGCGGGCTGAGAACGGCTGCTTACAGGATCTGGATATTTCGCTGTGCAGATCGCTGAAAAACTGCATTTTCCTCCACGTTGGCCTGGAATTAGGGCCACTCAAAAACCTCTCGTCAAGCCGAGAGGATTGAGCTTCGCGGGGTTCGTCCGGCCACTCGATAGCGAGCTTCTCCATAGCGCGCGACAGCGCGTCGATGAGCTCCGCGTATGCCGCTGAACAGGGCTGGACTGGGGCTAAAATTCGGCCCTGGCAAATCCAGCCCAATCGGCCCATGAGTCCCTCTTGAATGTTTTAACTGGGGTTAGGGCCTTAAATTGGAGTAAATAAATAAATCTAGGACAGGGACAACTAATGATGGATATTATCGAATTTACTGCAAATGCAGATAACAAACGTAATATTGCACTTTTGTCACACAGAAATGCACTTGACAGTAAACCACTGATTTTGAGCTAGGATACATTAAAGTGAATTTACTGCTTTTAAAATCTGTCATCATTTACTCACTCTCATGTCGTTCCAAATCTGTATGACTATCTCTCTTCCATGAAACATAAAAGAAGATATTTTGAAGAATGTTTGTAACAAAGCAGATTAAGCAACTATTGACTACCATAGTATTTTTTTCCTTCTATGGTAGTCAATAGTTGCTCTATCTGCTTTGTTACACACATTCTTCAAAATATCTTCTTTTGTGTTCAGCAGAACAAAAAAACTCATACAGGTTTGGAACAACTTGAGGGTGAGTAAATGATGACAGAATTTTTAATTTTTGGGTGAACTATCCCTTTAATGCATGGGATCCAGGCTTTAAAGCTGTTTTGTTGAATTATAATTTAATTACTCTACACTCTAAAAAAAAAGGTTCTATATGGCACCAAAAATGGTTCTTGGCTCGTAATGATAGGGGAACCTTTTTTAATGCTATATAGCACCAATTTTGGTTTAACTGTAGGTCAGTTTCATTTAACTGGGCATGGTAGTCACAGGTAAAATCATGCTCCTCATTGCCATAGGTATAATATGGTTTCGAAAATAAATAAATAAATAAATAATAATAAACTATTGAATTTGGTTGTGCTAGAGTGACAAGTTTGTAGTTGTGTGTACATTGCTGTTTTGCTGTATTGCTGTTTTCCAATTTACCTCGTGATGTATTTACATGGACGCGGCTGTTTTCAGCTGATTCACCACAGAATCTTTAATGTTCCCATATCACACGATTGTATAAAACAACATTCGGAGTCAAAGTGCCGGTTCATCACTTCATAGAGCAGCAGAAACGCAGCGCACGTTCGTCGGCGGCAGCGCTATTGCGCCAATATTCGCCTTTTGCAGTTTCATGCGCCCAAATGTTTAAACAGCGTCTAATATGGACACAGTCTATGGAGGAGGGAAGGTCTCTCTCCCTTTGGCCTGTCAATTCAGAAGACAAACCAATGGGCCGCTGTCCCTGCATGATGGGCCAGTCCGTGGCAAATAAATAACCTTGTATCGGCCTCAAAGTGCGTCGGCCCACCGGGAAAATGCCCGGTATGCCAGATTACCAGTCCAGCCCTGCCGCTGAAGGCCGTGCTTCCTGGCCGCTAGGCGGGAGAGCGTCGTCATTAAAGGCAGGCCCAAAATCCTCAGAGTCGGACGCTGTGGTAAACACGACATCATCCAGTCCGAATGAAACTGCGTTGCGTGCCTCCATTCTGGGACACAAGTAGTCGTGTGAAAACTCGACGGGCGGAGTCCCGCGCACGTGCTCGGGGGAGAGAGGGAGAGAAAGGGCGAGGCCCGTCTGCTCGCACTCCACATCCTCGAGCTCTACATCCGAACTCCAGGTCACGGATCCAAGAGAGGCCTGTGCGGGAGCGCGACGGGGAAAAACGGATGACTCCCTCTCAAAAAACGCAAGCCTTGAGCGGAGGGTTTTGAGAAGGAGATTATCACAAAATTTGCATTTTGAAAACCCCTGAACCGCCTCGCGCGTGTGTGTGAAAACCCCAAACATTTAACACACTTACTGTGGGGGTCGTCGTTCGCGATGAAGCGAGTGCACGGCGGCGGGCAACGACGAAAATCCATGGCACTTCACCGCAAGGAGAACAATGTTCCACTATCCGCAGTTGCTGAAGTGCTGGTGATAAAAGTCGAATGAAATCCAAGATATTTGGGCCAGAAAAACCGAAACCGAAGGGCATGAAATGGCCACTTCGTGAAGGCAGAGAAATCTGAGGAGCAGATGGCGCGCGCGCCAGTATAATGTGGCGACGTCGGGGCGGCGCCCGCGCCATTAGCCAATGAATTGGCGTGATGCTATAAGGGCTTCAGACAATCGGCACACCCAGAGGGCGTTCCCATTACGTCATAAAGTGACGCAGCGTCGAGTGAACCTATGAAAGAGAACTAAATACTTTTGCCTCTCCAAAGACTATTGATATCTGACATTTTTTGTCAGTTGACCTACAAACCTGCATGTTGAGCTCGCTCATATCAGCTGTGGGTTCTGCACATCCTGTATCATGGAAGATGCCAAAAGGTCACAACACAAACGATGCATTTCAGTCAGCAGTTACTTCTGACTTACATAGCACATTTTAAGCTCCTATGTCTTTCTGGGTTCTTTTAAGAATCCGAAGTTAAACCACGGTCCTTCAACAGATATCTCTCCTTCCATTCTGATCTCTTAAAGGGGTCCTATTATGCCCTTTTTTGAAGTCTTGATTTAGTTTTGGGGGTGTACTAGAATATGCTTCAGTCAAACTTGATTCTTCAAAAAACATTTTCACATATTTTACATTATTACAGCACCTCTGTCACAGGGTGTTTTGGTGATGGTTCATGTTCCTCGTTCATGTTTTTAGTTTATCATGTTCTTGCTTTGTTTTAGTGTCATGTTCAGTCTTGTCATGCACTTCCTGGTCTTGTCATGTGATTCCCATGCCCTCATGTGTTGTCATGTCATTGGTTCATTGTGTCATCACTGTTCACAGGTGTCACTTGTCTTGTCATTAGTCTGTGTGTGTATTTAAGCCCTCATGTTTGCCATGTGTCTTTGTCAAGTATTGAATGTTGTAACCCGCTGTTGGTGAGTTTTGTTATAGTTGAATGCCAAGTCCTTGTTTTGATTTATGTTGAGATTTATGTTTAATTGTGAATAAACTGCACTTGGGTCCTTCAACTTGCCTCCAGTGGATCCTACCGTTACAACCTCTCTCCCCAGTCTGGCTGTTGTCGACCCACCTATATGCACATATTACTAACGTGCTCTTTAAATAACACAAAAATAAATATGCTGCATTGACTTTAGACCAGGTTTCAGTTGGCCAATGGCGCAGTCGTTTTCAGTTGCCTCAAATAGAAACGCGTCAACAATGCGCCTGAACACTAGGGCTGTAGCGATACACTAATCTCACGATACGATACACGATATTCAGCTCACGATACGATATATATCACGATATTCAGCCAACGACACGATTCTATACGATTCTATATAATTCGATACACTTATATCATTTTCTGAAAGATTTAAAGGGGACAGAGTGATTTTGGTGACATCTTTTGAGTGTTTAATTTACTTGGATTGAATTAACTGAACTGAAAACTAAAAATATCAATTACACAATATATGTCTCTGACTGGACAGAGAGTCTACAGCTTGCAAATGCAGGACAAAATGAATCAAAGATGTGTTGAGAAAATTAGTTCCATTTATTGAAACAGTGCAAACTGTAGCTTACAAGCCTTTGAAAAGTAAATAAAGTGCAGTATTGCAATTAACAATGCAATACTTTTAAAGTTTTAAAAATTGCAGCAAGTGGCCTGTTCTGAACAGTTTCTTTAACAGCTTTTTTAGCTTGACACTGACACTTGTTGGTATTTCACGCTTGTGTCACACAGCTTGCAAACCGCGATGCTTTTGTCTAAGTCAAGGGTCTCCAACCTTTTTTCATTTGAGAGCTACTTTTTAAAATGAAAGTCACAGAGAGCTACTCATGTTATATAATACTTAAAACTCTTAAATAATGCATCATTTAATGCATCAGACTTACACACCCTCCAGGAACTTGCGTTCTGCCAGTGAACGACGCCTTGTGGTGCCATACCAAAGAGGCATGAAATCGCTGTCACGGACCTTTTCCTGGACCGTTCCCACCTGGTGGAATGACCTGCCTATCTCAATTCGTGCGGCCGAGTCTGTGGCCATTTTCAAAAAACGTCTAAAGACACATCTTTTCCAGCAACACCTGACCGATCGAGAATAGCAATTATCATTCTATTCATTGTCTGTCTGTCTAATTTATTTAAAAAAATAATAATAATAATAATTCTGTTCTGTGCTAGACTAACTGCAGAACTAAAGACTTGTTACAGCACTTGCATATTGCTGATATTGTTGCCCTTCGACTGCTCTACCTGCTTCTATAGCCCTCATTTGTAAGTCGCTTTGGATAAAAGCGTCTGCTAAATGACTAAATGTAAATGTAATGTAAATGCATCATAATTCTCATATTAACAACTATTAACAAACTGTTAACAAACTACTGTTAACAAACTATTAACAAACTGTTTTACACCTGAAAGAGTATAGTAGTAGTTCCAGTAGTCGGTACAATACCACTATTTTTTTTTTTAAATCAATGTTTATTATTTATGATGATAATCATAAGTAAATAATACATAAACATGTAAAGGCTGTATGCTGTTTAAAAGTAAACATTGTTTATAAATGAAAGATCAAGTGAAAAATAAGTAACCATTAATAATTATATAATTAGTATTATTAATTTCATAATTATTATTACATAGAGACATAGCTAAATTTACTGTAGGCTGCAATCTGTAGTCAATTTCTTTACGTTAAACCGAACTTTTATTTCGACGGGTTGCCATGAATTGAATACCTCAGGTCAGGGCACTGATCAGGACATAAGTCAATGGGCTGATCCCTGATCAGTGCCCTGACTACTGAACCAGTGAGCTGAATGAGACGCACCCAGTTTTCTCAAACGAAACGGTAAATTCGCATGACGTGACGGTTTATGCGTTCGTGTCGGCAGAGACTACAAGAGCGAGTGCGCACGCGGCGCCCGTCATCCACACAGACGCAGAACATGCAGGAGTAATATTTAAATAGTATTTTGCAGTTTATTATTTACAGACACTAGTATATATTCGGCTTCAGTCTGGAGCCCTGCGCTTAAATTAACACGAAAGCGACTGAACGCAGCTGCTATGGTGAGCTATTTTTTAGGGCTGCAACGACGCGTGACTACGAAAATACGTTGACGTGCGTGAAATGCGTCGACGCGTCGGCGGCACATTATTTACGTTCTAGAATGGAACAGAAGATCTAGAATAATGGCAGCTTCTGCTCCCGGGCATAGTGAAAATGATCATTTATCATATAAAGCCAGACCGCGACATTCAAAAGTGTGGGAGTACTTTAAACAGAAGCCGAATAAAACTGTGCTTTGTTCGCTCTGTAACGCCGGTTTCACACTGCACGCGGTGGCAGAGCAGAAGCTGTGTGTGTGGAGAGCGGGAGCTTTCACACTGCCAGTCAGTGTTGCCAAGTCCGCGTTTTTTTTTTTTTTTTCGCGGAATTGGGCTACTTCTACACTGTTGCTGCGGGCTGTGTCTCATGTCCGCTGGTTGAAGCGATCCCAATTATGTGATATTTAGCCCCGGGAATGAGAATTTTAGCAGGCAGCCCTGCAAAAAAAAAACACATATTTAACCCCCCGAACGCGATGTTTACCGGAGAACCTCCCCGAAACGCGATTGGGCTTGTTTTGGGCTAGTTTTGAGTAACGAATGGGTGGGTTTTGTTGTGAAAACCTGGCAACCCTGCTGCCAGTGTTCGTCTCGCGCAGTTGAACCGTGGCGCGTGTATTGCAACAGACGGTCACATTTTCCAGTGTTCTTCTCCGACCCCAGTACGTCTCGTGCTTTTATTTATTATGGGCTGCATATATCTCCTGTTAATGCGACCTGGTTCCCCTCTGTCCCAAACACATATGCATAATAACATGCTGTATATAGGTAGTTTGCATGATTAAAGTAACATTAAAGTTAAGATATGCCTCTTTAATCATTTAAATGTGTTTTTGAAACTTCTGGCAGTTTTAGTCGTTGTTTATGCACATGTATCTTCAAAATAGATGACTAGACATTAAATACATAATGTCTAAAAAAAAATATACATTAAAACTATGCTGAATAAGTAAATCATACTCAACTACTATAGTAAACAACTTTTCCTAATTAGGCCTACTCTGTATACATTTTATGATGAATAGTATCTTGTTTAAAAAGCTTCTTGTGTTCATATATTTCATTATAAAATGGCATAGTATGTACACTACCCTTCCTGAAATACAATTAATATTGTCATCATTCATTGATGTTAAAATAATATACAAATTCACTACCCTCTTTGAAATACAATAATCAGTAAAAAAGAATCATAAGATTAATCCGGAAAATAATCGAAAAAATAATCGTTAGATTAGTCGACGTAAACAAGAAGAGGTAGACATCGGCGTCTGTGTAAAGGTAGTAGTACGGGTAACTTTCTCTACAGCGATACTAGCGGCTGGCTGACCAAATCGCTCTTCCTACAACGCGAATGGGGGTAAACCATAGACTGTAAAAAAAATATGGACGTAGTGTCCGTGACGTCACCCATAGGATTCTGATGTGCCGTTCTGAAGCGCAAAGTATGGACGAGATGGCCATTGCCATCTTGGCAGCGCGTCATCGCGCGTCACTCCCGGATAACAGAAAATGGGCAAAAAGGCGGGACGTGGGCGGAGCTTAAGTGATGCGATGACTAACAGACAGCAGATAAATGGCTATCCACCTGTCACTCGAAGTGGCCCCGCCCTTAATTATGCAGAACTTTAAGGCTTTATTTAATGTAAACGAATGAGTTATTAAAAAATTCACCCCCCTCACAGTTGTCATGAAGGGCAAAATGAGCCGTATAGACCAAAAGCACAATTTGTTCCAGGCTGTAAACATGTTTTATTCTGCTCTAAAGTTGGCCATTTTAACTTGGGGCTCAAAGAGATTCTGCTCCCTTCTGGAGCCTGTCCCTAGCGGCCAGTCGATGAATTGTAGTTTGAGGCACTTCCGTATTGGCTTCAAGAGAAACTGCCGGAGGTTGCCGCTTGGGGTAAACACGGGGATTTGAATGGGACTAATGTATCGATACTTGCGGCTTAAAAATCAATACTTTCTAGGGAAAAAAATATTGATTTATATCGCAGAATCGATAAAATTGCTCAGCCTTACTGAACACACCTCTTCACGCCTGGCACCGCATTTTCCTGGGTGTATGATAGGTTGGTTATGATAGGGCCTATATCAACATTAATGTTGGCTAGCAGGCTAGCGGAGGCAAAGCTTTGCCCTTTTTTCTTTTTTAACTGTTAATAGAGAACACAACTACAAATAATAAGACATACAAGTTGTGATTCACAAACAACATATTGTCCTAACAAAGTGGGAACTGCTCCATTTCAGGAGAAGCTTTTGTGTGTACCCTACGTACCCTACTCTCTTAAGTCTCGTTCAGACTGTCAGTCCAAATCCAATTTTTGTGCATATCCGATTGAAATCCGATCAGCAAGTCTGAACGGCCAAAAATCACATGAAATCAGATTTTTACAAATCCGTTTCGAGCTACATTCATATGTAGTTTGAAATCTTATTCAAATTTGCATGTCTGGAAATCCGTTTCAGTCTGACCGCTCTGATCGGATTTCGCGTGGTTTATGTGACTTTCTCACGCCGCGTAAAACGTACACGCCAGACTTTGTTATAGAAAACATACTGAAAGACGCTGCAAAAACAAGGTTGTGTTGTTGCAAAGTGCCGGTCAAGCAGAAAATGACAATATAACGGAGACATGCTTTGAAACCGGCGGAAAGGACGGCGCAGAATAAAGCCACACATACCAACCAAACGCAGTTCTGCCGTTTTGGCTTATGTCTACCAACGCAACGTCGCTGCCATAGAAACCAATGCAGATATTCCGGAAAACGAAAGAGCTGCATGGACACGCATATCGGATCTGAACAGTTGTGATACACAGTGTGGACAGCCAAACTGATCAGATTCAATAAAAATCTAATTTGGACTGACAGTCTGAACGAGGCTTTAGGTTCTGGAAGCTGTTCTCCGTACAGTGTGGAACACATAGATAAACGTTGGGGTTATAATGTTCAGGAACAGTGTTAAAAATACATTTAAAACACTCTAAGTTCGTCAGCCTTAGGAAGGTCAAACAAATGAGTTTTGGAAAAGGAGTGGGAAAAAAACAGCGTCTCTTTGACATAGCAGCAGCTCTACCAGGTCTCGTCCCCTTTTTTCGCGTATTCCATGGGTGGGGATTATTGGTATGAGTAATATTGCTTCATAAAGCCCAGAAAAAATTGTGTTGTAGTCCAAACTAGTCGTTTCGTTGTAGTTCTTGGAAAGTGGATTCTGTTAAATAAAATATCTCCCTTTGGAGTGGACTTTGAGCTTTGTAACCTTGCAGATATGTTTTATGCTCAAACAGCAACATTACACACTAACTAAAGTTGAAAAAGTGAAAAGGCATAGGACCCCTTTAAATGTCACCAGAATGAAGTAATCTCCATAACAATCTGCTTTTAGAAAACAAGGAAATGAGCTGATGGCTTTGTTGCACAACGGTTTCAGTGTAGTTTCTACCCGCTATAGGCATTGCAAATTTCTTTTGTGCCTTTGTGGACCATCTACTGTATCAAGCATTATCCCTCAGGCTCAACACAAGCACAATTTAGTCTGTGTTCTCCTAATAAACTCTCTCAAGTCATAATGGAGCTAATCAGGCATAGAAAAGGAGAAACATCATACTGTCTTCGGTCTACAAATGCCTTAAACAAGTTTACATTACAATGACTGTAGTTACAGAGTCAATTCACTCAATTAAAACATGCAGATTGACAGATTTAACAAACAATTGTTCCCACTCACTGATTTCCAGTTAGCTCTGTGATGGTGAAGATAGTCCAGATAGTCCTTGCTGAATAGTCCTTTTATAATTTGTCCTGTTGTAACTGGAACAGAATTCCAAAAGAACATGCTCACATTAGGCTTTTTGTAAAGTAAACTACACACCAGACTCAACTTATACAATAAAACTAGTCATATTTAAGAACCTATGTCAAACTAACCACCCAAAACACTCTAGCACTTACACATAACCATAACACTTAGAATGCTTAAGCAAGCACATAGTAAATATGTATTTGTATTTAAAGTAGTCAAGTCTTCACTTCAAGACTACACACTGTTTGGCTCTAAATGGACCAATTAACTGTTAAAAGGACAAGATATCGCAGCGGACCGATTTTTTATTATGAACATAGGAGTGACCTGAAGGAAAATGCTATATCTGAATGCAGGTGACACAAAGAACCGTTGGTTGAAGCGGTCATAGACATGTTTTATTGTGAATAAAACACAGCTATTGACCAATCAGAATCAAGGACTGGAACTAACCGTTTTATAAAGAAACATAAACAACAAAATTTCCAAGATTTTGCTGGTTAGATTTGGTAGTCAGCCCCTGCTGGTAGAAAACATTTTCTCCACTGACGGACATTCATAAGTAGCCACAACACAAATCTTAAAAGAACACACCAACTTTTTGGGACTTTAGCTTATTCACCGTACCCCCCAAAGTTAGATAAGTCCATACATACCATTCTCATCTCCGTGCCTGCCATAACTCTGTCTAACGCACCCACCGCTAGCCTAGCTTAGCACAAAGACTGGAGGTAAACAGCTCCAGCTAGCCTACTGCTCAATAAGTGACAAAATAACGCCAACATTTTCCTATTTACATGTTGTGATGTGTATAGTTACATGTACTAAGACAGACGGAAAATTAAAAGTTGCGATTTTATAGACCGATATGGCTAGGAACTATACTCTCATTCCTGCGTAATAATAGAAATTTGCAACTTTTAATTTTCCGTCAGAAAATAAGTCTTTCAAAACTTAGTGAAGCCTCTAGGTCTGATCTAGACTGTGAACTTTCAGTAGAAGATTTATTAAAGGCAATTCATGCTTTTCCTATGACGGGTTTGGCTGTGAATCTTTTTAAGCTTTTAGTAAGAGGCTGGCCCCTTATATGCTGAGAATGCTACTAGATTCAATCCAAAGGCAAAAACTTCCTGATTCTTTATATGAAGCAAATATTTGTGTAATTCTGAAAAAAGGAAAAACTGAGACAGAGCCGGCTAATTATTGTCACGGAACGCTCTACAACGCCTCCTCCTGGTTTCACCAGATCCCTTTCTCCTGCGTATTAGGACTGCAATTCCCCTCCTTCCTCCTCTGCTCATTATCATTGCATCATTATCACCTGTGGACCCTTAGCTCACCTTTATCTGGACTGCTCTGCTCATTGTTCATTTGTGAAGTCTTGATTTACCTATACTCTGCCTCTAGCTTATGCTTGTTTGATTTACGCTTCCTGGATTACCTTTCATGTGTGCTTTTGTTTGATCTTTATGACTGCCTATCTCTGCTGGCTTACCTGTGTTAATAAATTACTGCAAATGGATCCGAACGCTTCCGCCTCTTCGTCACAGAAGACTTCACCAAAACAGGATCCAGCAGATTTCCTTCGACTGGCCTCCGAGGTATCCTCTCAAGCCGAGGTGCTGATCACCCATCAGCAACAGCTGGTAAAATTAACAGCTCTCACCGAGGAGCTCGTGAGATCTGTCCGAGCTCTAACCCCGCCGAGCGCGGCTGACAATCAAGCTCCGAATCCAACCGCACCTGCTGCCGTTCCACCCGCCGTGAGTAACAATTCAAACCACCCAAAATTATCCCTTCCCGAGAAATTTGATGGCTCACCTTCTGCCTGTAAGGGATTTTTGTTGCAGTGCAGCTTGTATTTTGACCAGCAGACACAGTCCTATTCCACTGATGCGAGCCGTGTCTCCTTCATATGTTCCCTACTCACCGGCCGGGCTCTGGAATGGGCGACTGCACTCTGGTATGGAGGTCAGCTCTCTTTTCCCTCTTATGATGAGTTTTTAACCCAATTTAGAGAGGTGTTTGAACATTCAGCGGGAGAAAAGGATCCAGGAGAACTACTGCTCACGTTACGCCAGGGAAATTCTACCGCAGCGGACTACACACTCTCGTTTCGGACCCTGGCAGCTCAAACTGGATGGGAGGAGGAACCTCTAAAGCTCCTGTATCGCAAGGGATTGAACCCGGATCTCCAGGGAGAGCTGGCATGCCGCGACGACGGTAAATCCTTGAATCAAATCATGGAGCTCGCTATCCGCCTCGACAACTTGATTCGCTCCCGACGCACACCTCTCAGGTCCAGCTTCTTCGAGTGTGCTCTCCCCAACGCGGAGTTGGAGCCCATGCAGATTGGTTACACACGCCTCTCTACGGCGGAGCGGGAGAGGAGACGCCGAAACCATCTCTGCATGTATTGCGGAGAGGCGGGACATCTGAGGGCCACATGTCCGGTTAATCCAGCGCTCAAGAATTCTACGGCGGTGAGTTCTAATCCCTCTTCTAAATTATTTTATGTGGATAGTTCTTTGAAGTTTAACGGACAAACTCTAAACGTGAAAGACTTGATTGATTCTGGTGCTGCTGGAAACTTCATCGATCTTGCATTCGCCAAAACTCATTGTGTTTCTCTCCTCGCATGTGAGCCTGGTGTAACCGTGGAAGCGCTAGATGGTCGCCCCCTGGGGTCAGGAGAGGTGCAATACACCACGCAACCCCTCATGCTCAACGTTGGGACACAGCATTCTGAGACCATCCAGTTATTCACTATTCACTCGCCCATGCATCCCATAATCTTGGGGCTTCCGTGGCTGGAGAAACATAACCCCCAAATTTCCTGGTCTGACGGGAGGATATCCCGGTGGTCCGCATTCTGTCAGAGCAACTGCATGGTCGTTGTCCAAGGTACTGAACACCACAGCGCTTCCCTCAAGGGAGTGGATTTTCAGAGAATTCCCCCCGAATACCACAACTTAGCTCTGGCTTTCAGCGAAACTGAGGCTTCTCATCTTCCTGCTCACCGTGCTGGCGACTGTGCTATTGAGCTTTTGCCTGGAGCTGTACCTCCACGCGGAAGAGTTTACCCATTGTCACAACCTGAAACAGAGACCATGAGAGCGTACATTGACGAACAGCTGGCTAAAGGTTTCATCACTACCTCTACATCTCCGGCTTCCGCTGGATTCTTTTTTGTCAATAAGAAGGATGGGGGTCTTCGGCCGTGTATTGACTATCGTGGTCTTAATGAAGTGACAGTGAAATATCGCTATCCTCTCCCGTTAGTTCCTGCAGCCCTGGAGATGCTCCGTACTACCCGCTACTTTACCAAGCTGGACTTAAGGAACGCATACAACCTGATTCGCATACGGAGTGGTGACGAGTGGAAAACTGCGTTCTCTACTACATCCGGGCACTATGAATATCGGGTAATGCCGTTCGGCCTGTCTAACAGTCCTTCAGTTTTTCAAGCTTTTGTAAATGAAGTTTTCAGAGACATGTTACAGCAGAGAGTTATTGTCTATATTGATGACATTTTGATTTTTTCTGATTCCCTTGAGGAGCATGTCCAGGATGTTCGTGCGGTCCTCACGCGCCTGATTGATAACCAGCTCTATGCCAAGCTCTCCAAGTGAGTTTCACCAGACACGTATCTCCTTTCTGGGCTATATCATCAGTGCGGACGGAGTTCTGATGGATGACAGCAAGGTCAAAGCCATGGTAAATTGGCCCCAACCGTCCTCTGTTAAAGAGCTGCAGCGCTTTTTGGGCTTTGCCAATTTTTACCGCAGATTTATCCGCAATTTCAGTGTAATTGTAGCTCCGCTCACATCTTTGCTTCGAGGAGGGGGGAGACATTTTAAGTGGACAGCGGATTGTACCGCGGCCTTTGATCAGCTCAAGGAGAGATTCACTTCTGCTCCTATCCTCCGTCACCCGGATCCTGAGAGGGAGTTTATCATTGAGGTGGATGCGTCTAACACAGGAGTGGGGGCTGTCCTGTCGCAGCGGTGTGGTAAGCCTGCGAAAATGTTTCCATGTGCCTTTTATTCTCGCAAACTCAACTCCGCAGAACGCAACTATGACGTGGGTGATCGCGAACTTCTGGCCATGAAGACCGCCTTTGAGGAGTGGAGGCACTGGCTGGAGGGAGCTCATCAGCCTTTTACGGTACTCACTGATCACAGAAATCTAGAGTATATCAGGTCAGCTTAGCGCTTAAATGCTCGCCAGGCTCGTTGGTCTCTGTTTTTCTCAAGATTTGACTTTAAGATCACCTACAGGCCGGGCTCTCAGAAGGGCAAAGCTGACGCCCTGTCCCGGCAGTTTGACGGTCCTTGTGAGGAATCTAAGCCTGAACCCATTATTCCCACTACTCTCATCGTGGCCCCTGTTCAATGGGACATTATCACTGAAATCACCGCATCCCTAAGTAATCATCCCGCTCCGCCAGAATGTCCCGTTGACCGTCTCTTTGTTCCGCCCGGGTTCCGCCACCGTGTGCTTCAGTGGGTTCACTGCACCCCCAGCGCTGGTCATCCGGGTATCGCAGCTACCATACAGTTAGTTTCCAATCGCTTTTGGTGGGCTTCACTCCAGTCTGATGTCATAAAGTTTATTCATCAATGCTCTGTTTGTAATACTGTGAAATCCTCTCATCTCAAACCAGCTGGATTGTTACAACCTCTGCCAGTACCACAGCGTCCCTGGTCGCACATCGCAGTGGATTTTGTTACTGATCTGCCTCCTTCCCAGGGGTTTACTACTATTCTCTCCGTGGTGGATCGCTTCTCTAAGTCCTGTCGTTTTATACCTTTGACTGGTCTGCCCACAGCCTTACAGACAGCCGAGGCTCTTCTCAACCAGGTGTTCCGTCTCTTTGGTCTGCCTGAGGACATTGTCTCTGACCGCGGTCCTCAGTTTACCTCCCGTGTCTGGAGAGAGTTGTGCTGCAAACTCAATATCAATGTCAGTTTAACTTCTGGTTACCATCCTCAGGCCAACGGGCAGGTTGAACGTCTAAACCAGGATTTGATTCGATTTCTGAGAACTTACTGCCACCAGAATCAGCAGGACTGGAGTCGCTTCCTGGCCTGGGCGGAGTATGCCCAGAATTCTTTGTTAAAGCCTGCCACTGGTCTAACCCCTTTTCAATGTGTTCTAGGATTCCAGCCTCCCCTCTTCCCGTGGGCTGGGGAGCCATCCGACCTCCCAGCAGTAGATGCGTGGCTCCGGCGCAGCGAGGCCACCTGGGATGCTGCTCACGTTCACTTGCAGCGTGCCATACGCCGTTTTCAGCATCAGGCAGATCGGAGGAGGCGTGAGGGTCCACGGTATCGACCCGGTCAGTGGGTGTGGCTCTCTGCACGAGATCTCCGGCTCAAGCTCCCGTGCAAGAAACTTTCTCCTCGTTTCGTCGGACCATTCAAGATCCTTCGTCAGATAACTCCTGTTTCTTTTCGTTTGGAACTCCCTGCTCATTACAAGATCTCACCCACATTTCATGTGTCCCTTTTCAGACCCGCTGTCGCCCCCAGGAGAGAGAGGAGCCGGGAGGAGGTCGCTCCTGTGCAGACTCCTCCCATTGAGGTGAACGGTCCGGAGGCTTTCCGGGTGCGAGAGATCCTGAACTCCAGGCGTCACGGCGGGGTGTTGCAATACCTTATCGACTGGGAGGGGTACGGTCCCGAGGAACGCTCCTGGGTCAGGTCTCAGGATATCCTGGATCCCACATTAACTGTTGCTTTTCACCGAGACCACCCAGACCGACCAGCTCCAAGACCCCGTGGTAGACCCCGCCGTCGGCCAGGTCCTCGCTTCCGGAGCCGCTCGCAGGGGAGGGGCTCTGTCACGGAACGCTCTACAACGCCTCCTCCTGGTTTCACCAGATCCCTCTCTCCTGCGTATTAGGACTGCAATTCCCCTCCTTCCTCCTCTGCTCATTATCATTGCATCATTATCACCTGTGGACCCTTAGCTCACCTTTATCTGGACTGCTCTGCTCATTGTTCATTTGTGAAGTCTTGATTTACCTATACTCTGCCTCTAGCTTATGCTTGTTTGATTTACGCTTCCTGGATTACCTTTCATGTGTGCTTTTGTTTGATCTTTATGACTGCCTATCTCTGCTGGCTTACCTGTGTTAATAAATTACTGCAAATGGATGCGAACGCTTCCGCCTCTTCGTCACAATTATAGACCAATTGCCCTCTTACATTTTGATTAAAAAAAATTGACTACAATATTGGCCTCCATAACACATCTCAACAATTATCCATCCAGACAAAACTGGGTTTATTCCAGGAAGGTTTTCATTTTGTAATGTCCGCCTACTACTAAATATTTTATATGCGGACCGTCAGTTTGCCAACAATTCTGGAGCTGTTATTTCACTAGATGCTCAAAAAGCCTTTGATCAGACTGAATGGCCATATATGTTTGAGGCACTAAAACAGATTTATCAACTGGATCAAAATTGTTTATTTGTCCTCATCTATTTAGATCAATGGTATTAGATCCAGCTCTTTTGAACCGCACCGGGGTGTACGACAAGGTGATCCTTTATCACCTCTTCTTTTCAACATTGCACTTGAGCCACTAGTTGTAGGAATCAGAATTCATCCACATATTCATCGTATTTCATTGGACGTTGAAAGTCTGGTTAATTTATACGCAGATGATCTGTTACTATGTGTTACGGATACTGTGGTTTCTGTCCCTAAAATCTTAGATTACATTGACACTTTTAGTAAACTTTCAGGATATTCAATAAATTGGAGTAAAAGTGAATTTATGCCCTTAACGAATAACTTAAGTGAAACCTTTTTGAACAGTATACCATTTAAAATACTGAAGGATCACTTTACATATCTTGACCTGAGAATTCAGAGAACCCTAAATATTTGTTTAAATTAAATTTTTTAGACATGATTAACAAGCTCAAATGAAGCATTGAAAGCTGGAAACTACTTCCTTTATCACTAATTGGCCATGTGAATGTGATAAAGATGGTTACTGTCCCTAAGTTTCTATATCTCTTTCAAAATCTCCCTATTTATTTGCCTGCAACCTTTTTTAAACAACTTGATTCAGTTATCCTTTAATTTGTATGGAAATATAAAACACCTTGCATAGCTAAAGCCCACTTGCAAATACCTACTGACTGTGGAGGCCTCGGCCTTCCCATTTTCAAGCATTATTATTGGGCAGCAAATGCCAGAGCTCTCACTTTCTGGCAAAGGGATATTCTGGATTATATGCTACCTGAGACTTCTCCATTGTGGGTTCTTGCCACAGTCCTCTCTCCCAACTTTACTTTTCACAGAGTGTAAATCTATCTGTAAATTAGGAAGCAATAATTTGGTATTGAGAAATTCTTTGAGGATCTTGAATCAGATAAAGAAATTCTATAAATTACCAAAAATCTCAATCAAAACACCAATATCATGCAATCCTTCGTTTGAGCCGTCTAAGATTGTTGGAGCTTTTTCAGAATAGAGGAGAAAAGGTTTATGCTGTATAGGAGATCTTTATATAGAGGATCAATTTGCGTCTTTTTCGCAACTTAAAAGTAAGTTTGCACTCATTTCTCAACTCTCATTTCTTCCGTTATCTGCAAACTATGTAAAGAAAAATATTCCACAGTTTATAAATAAACCTGAAAACCACATTATTCAAGATCTTTTATCTTCTAATCCTGAAACCAGACATTTGGTATCTTGTTTTGTTCATGCTTTTGCAACATCTATATGCACCAGCCATCTTAAAGGTGTCTGGTCTACTGAGCTGAATGATGAAGTGTCTGATGAGATATGGGAAGAAGGCCTGTCGAGAATAAAGAGCTGTTCTGTAAATTCCAGATATAAATTAATCCAGCTTCTCAATGTGATAGGTGCAAGATGGCAGAGGGGACATTGGAACATTTATTTTGGTTGTGCCCCATTCTGTATGACTTCTGGTCTAATATTTTTGAATTGTTTTCAAGTGGATACAGAATTAACATTCATCCTGACCACAATCTGGGTATTTTTGGCTATTTTGATATAATGGATACTATCCCTCACACTCATCAGCACACTCTTACGGTAGGCTTGATTGCAGCCAAAAAAGTAATTCTCCTCAATTGGAAACCAGAGATGGTTAAATGAGATGCGTTGTATTATCCAGATGGAACAGTTACGTTATGGTGAGCTTTGCTCACAAAAAAGATTTGAAGACACATGGGGACCCATCTTGAGACTTTTGGAAGTTTAACGATGATATATTCTGTAATCCTCCCCTCCCCTTCCATTCAATTTTTAGTTTTTTTTCTTCTCCTGTGGTGAATTATCTGATTTATAAAACAACTGTGTATGTTGTCATTTATGTTTAATTTAATAGATATTTGTCAATATTTGCTGACTGAGGCAATCCAGATGTTCTCTTTTTTCTTTCTTTTTTCGTTCGTTGTGTGTGTCCTTGGTTGTCCTATGTAGTTTACTGTTTTATGCTTTTGTGTCTGTTAATAATTAAAAAAATCTAACAAAAGTAACTGTTGTTGTAACTGTTGTTATCATATTGCATAAATTAGCTTCTTTTGAGGTTGAGGTCGCAGCCAGATGGCAGATCTGCTGTAGCATTTCTTACTACAAGGCACGAGACTGCCAGAGAGACGGATGGACCTGAGTTCACTTCTCATCAGTTCTCTCAGACAATGCTGTATTTTCAAAACCGCAGCTTTTTCTACGCTGTTCGTCCACACGCAAACCAGTATCCGGTTACTGAAACCGGACTTTTTTGAAAACTCCGGCCAGGGTGAAGATTTTTAGAAACTCCGGTTACAGCGTTGTCGTGTAGATGGTGAAACCGGAGATTTCGGCTTGTTAAGTCAAAGTGTGCGCCGTTCTCTCCTTTGTTTAATGTCAGATTTTGCGCCGTTATCGCTGTTGTTTACATGAGTGGAGTCTATGCAATGGCGGACGTAGCTTTTAATAACTCTGTTAACAGCGCTTATCACATGTATACAGATACATGCACAGTTATCTCATTGTATTGCAGAACAGAGGAGCCAGAATGCAATAATACAACATAGTAAGGCAAGTGTGTGAAGCTTCAGTCCACTTGGGCCCTGCCTCTGTGTACAGTTACCTGTCACTGAGTCCAAAGTAAACTTGCAGAAGGGTTTCACTGAGCCCATGGCATCCCTCAGTGCATCGGTGCCGTGGATGGGACCCATGTGGAAATCAGGCAGCCAATCATAGCGCGGTTTAGCGTTTTCATGTGGACAGCGATTTTTTTAAAACCGTGCTTGTGTGGACGCGATTGTTTTTTAAAACGGAGAAGGAAAAACTCTGGTTATAAAAATACCCCTGTACGTGTGGACTAGGCCTGAGAGTTCTGAATAAACACGAGTCCCAGTCACGCCGAGCCCGTCTTCCTCCTTATTCTACCAACTTTGTAACACATGTAATGTACCATTACAGCTGTCGAGATGAACGAGTTACGAGTAAGTGTTGATTATGGCATTATTTTTTTATATTTTCCTATATGAAAAGCGTCAGTGACAAGCATTGAGTACACAGCGCAAACAAAGACACAACAGTGCAGTAATCGAATGTAATCCAGTTTATTGTGGGGATAGCTGGCTAGCCTGCTTAATCTTGCGCCGTGTATGGTGCCTCTGCTGTGGGCCAGATGCAGTACTGGGGGTCGGTGATGTTGAAGGCCGACCGGTCAGTGCAGACCGAGCTTCGGCGTGCTTGAGGTTTATCTCTAAAGATGTGGCTCTGCCGATGTTGAGCAGAAATTCACGACTGAATGCACATTTTAGAACAGATAGACGCGACGAGGACGTACAAAAACACTGACTCACAAGATAGAAAACACCGTTCTGTCGGGAGAGAGAGAAGCCGCAGCGTATGCACGAATAATAAAGTTGTGTGTGAACTTGAATAATTAGCTACACATCAGAAATCACTGATCACAGATCAGAAGGAACTGAAAAAAGACTTCTGTTTTCATTTGTACATCCAAACACTGAGAAACTGCCAGCATTCACTCATTCACAAGCCATGATCTCTCGAGGACAAACAAATATGGCGCTCGCATGGGCGTGCCAAATTCTCAGGGCGGAGGAAAGGGAGGTAACCGTTCCTGATATGACGTCATAACAGGAAAATTCAATATCAGCTCGTCTGGGCTGTCATTTTCTCAAAGGCAGAGAAAGACGGCCAGAACTCGGTTTACACCGATCAAAATTTCTAGCCACTTGTGGACAATATTCAGGCTAGGGGAACTCATATTAATGTTGAAACCCCAATGAAAATGTAATGCCTTTAAAGGGGCAGTTCACCCAAATTCTGAAATAATTTACTCGCCCTCATTTCATTTAAAAACATGTAAGACTTTCTTTCTTCTGTGGAACATAGGAGAAGATATTTTGATATATGTCTCAGTGCTATTTTTTCCCTATTGTGGAAGTCAATGGTGCCCCACAACTGTTCTGTTACAAATATTCTTCAAAATATCTTCCTTTGTGTTCAGCAGATTTGGACAGATTTGGAACAACTTGAGGGTGAGTAAATGAAGACAGAGTTTTCATTTTTGGGTGAACTGTCCCTTTAAATATCCATGTTCAAAACAAGGCCAAGCTGAATGATCCGCAGTAACACCTGGGGAGTGGGGATTCCTGACTTTAATTCATTCCACACATACTCACAACAAGAAAAATGTTTTGACCACTGTGACATGGTCAAGGCCGACAGCAAGTAATTGCAACCACTGTAGCAAATTGTTTGTTTCACAGTTACCCATATCATCAGTTCCACTTTTGAGGGCTAAAATGACTGATAAAATCCATTAAAATTAATAATGAACACATCTGTTTGATTTGTAATACTCAAACTCAAAAAAGAATTAGTGTAAGAATTAGTATGCATAATCTTGAAGGTAATGAGGGACTCAAAAACATTAATGATGAATCCCAAAGCTTACACATTCACAGTGTAGGGACAGTCCCTGTGGATTGTGGTAGAAATTATCTCTACGCTCTACTTGTTACCCATTGTACATGAAGTTACATATTATTTGCCCCATGCAGACACCTGAGGCCCAAGTGTTAGTAGACAAAAGTGAATTTTGAAACTCAATTAGTTTTTTAGCTTGTTGCTCGAGTTATAAGACTAAATATAATATTAAGACGACAGCTGTCTAGTACTTGTTCCCTCCATCTGCATCACACTAAGGGCCAGATTTACTAACAGCTTGCGCCAGTGCATACCCTCTTTTGGCATTAAGTCACACAACTACTGTTGGGATTTACTAAAGGCATAAATTAGCGCTGAAAAGGCATAGACAGGGTTATTTTTGCGGCTGACCTTGTTGCATATGCATTTGTAGGAGTTTACCTTTCAGGTGCAAAATTGATGGGAGGACAGTGTTTAAATGAATCATGTAAGGTGCTTTACAAAGGTTTGTGCTTGTAAATTTACTGGTGTTTGTGCAATTATTTACAGCAAAAAAAAAAAAGCACGTCTTAGTACAATCTACCCGTTAGTGTCTGGTTTGTGTCATTTTGGAAATGATCCAGCTGCGTCTGTGTTCTTTCATTTGCGCTTCGTCAGTAGATCACGCGCAGAACTTTCCACTCCTGTCGGTGCTCTTTTGGAATTGCGCTCTCACGCTAATTTACCCGTTTAGTAAATCTGGCCCTACGGGTGTTCACACTTGTAGTGGCTTTTGTATTCAACGTTTGCTGAAAGTGTAGCGCCTCACGCAGTTCAAAACACGTCATTGCCGCACCAGTTACATTTTTTTCGTAATTTGAATACAGACGGCAGTCTGCCGGAAGCTTTTACTATATTTTTTATATATTTTTATTGAATATTTTACTTTATAACGTGTTAAATATGGGTATTTTTCTTACACAAACCCATCGATTCACTTCGGAAGGCCTTTATTAACCTCCAGAGCCGCGTGGATTACTTTTATAATGGATGGATACGCTTTCTTGGGTTTCAAATTTTGGGCTGCCATTCACTGCCATTATAAAGCTTGGAAGAGCCAGGACATTTTTTTATTTGTATTGTATTCGTCTGAAAGAAGAATGTCATATACACCTCGGATGGCTTGAGGCTTGGTAATTGTAACTTTTGGGTGAACAATCCCTTTAATGCTTTTTTCTTCCCTGTCTTGTCCACTGACTCATCCACTGTTTCCTCTATGGTCTCTTCTACTTTCTCCCCGACTGTCTCCCTTGCTGTCTTCTCCACCATCTCTGCCACCACCTCTTCCACTGTCTCCTATTCTGATCTGGCAAATTTTTGGGGCTGACTCTTTGGTGCCCAGAATATAATAATACTCTTTTGGTTTTTTTTCCCCCTGACATCTTTGAAACAGACAAATGCAATGATTAGAGGGGGGTAACACACACAGTTTCAGCCAATCTCATGTTAATCTTGAGTACCAATAGAGTAGTATTGTATCCTTCATATCTCCAAAGAATCTTTAATTTTATCATATTTATAAAAGACAGATACGCTGTACCGTTGTTTTTCCGAAAACAGCCGATCTCGTGAGAGAGCTTAAGAGCGCAAGCGCACACACAGATGCACAATACATTCATGGCATTATCCCTGGATAACTTTCTATTCACTATACATTAGTGTTGTTTACATTATATGCACTTACGCACAGATTGCCATCAAAACACAGACAATTGATGCAATTTCGACTCATGACCGAGAACAAACAAACACACTTGCAGAATTCCATTGCTGTTCCAGAAAAACTGCATCCACTGTTTCCTTAACGCTGGATTTTTTGAGAATCTGAACAAGGTTATCTTTCCCTCACAAACAGAAACACACTTCTTTAGTGACTGTTGATTTTGTAATCTAAAAACAAAATGCCAGTGCTGCCTACGGCTTCCGTAACCCTGAACGAAGCTCGTTGATGTGCATGTGCTCATCCGGGAGAACTGCCCATACAAGCAATTCCGCTTATTATGACCTCACACAGGCTCATACTCAGAAAAAACTTTCCGAAACGTATTCGAACGATTTGGCACAGAAATACTCTGTGTTTAGCATGAGAATCTAACTCTTTAACAGTGTAAATAAGTCAGAATGCATAAAATAGCATTAGAAGCCGCCCTTTTAATGTATGCATTGCCAGGATATAAAACATTACTGGAATGATAGCTAGAGTGCTCTGCTTTAAGAGATGTCTTAACATAGCTGAAAAGAGTATTAATTAGGGTTGGGAATCGTGAGAAATTTTCCGGTTCCGGTTCTGGTTCCGGTTCCGCCTAACGATTCTGGTTCCGATTCCGGTTCCATTAAAATTATTAAACAAATAGTGGTAAAGGAAAAAGGCACAATACCCAACTCAAACAACCCATTTTGTGTTTATTACTTGCTCTAAAATTAATTTATAGGTTGGCAATGTCAAAAAAGTCCTGTACTGTACATTTATTACAGTATTAATTAAGCCATTCTTGCAACAAATTTTTTACCTCTGAAATTGTCTTATTACATTTTATCTCTCTGTCTCTGAATAAAACCAAGTTATAAATTATATTTATTAGTTATATTTATTAATTAGTTGTATATTAATTTAATAGTAATTCAGTTATTCATTGAACTTGTAAATAATAAATTGCAATTCAGCATTACAAAGGTAATTGTGCCTAAACGCTTACCTAAACCATGGTGACTCAACGGTTGACATGTATGTATGTATGTATGTTACTATGTATGTATGTATATATATATATGCTTCAACCCGCGGACATGAAACAGCCCGCGTCAACAGTGTTTAAGTAGCCCAATTCCGCGGGAAAACCACGGACTTGGCAACACTGGCTGTCACTCGCTATTAAAGGATACGCTTCCAGCGCTTCGCACACACATTGCACCAGAACCGTTTTCGGAACCGAAACTTAGGAATTTCGCGCGGTTCTGGTATTTTTCAAAAATCAGTTTCGGTTCTGCATAAGAACCGGTTCTCGGTTCCCAACCCTAGTATTAATACAGTAGAATTTGAAATAAAATAAGGAAATGCACTTTCCTTAGTTTCAGGTAGCCAAAGCTAAGCTAAAGCTTCTGGTTGCAAAGCAGTTTTTGACTGCATCAATAATAATTGGCGGGTTGAAGTGTGACTCGTTTAGGGTTTATTTTTGCAAAATGGTCTTTTGTGGTACCATCCACATGCAATTTCCTGTCATCTGCCAGGTTTATCCTAATATCTGTCATTATTAGCAGAACACATTTTACAAATGGGGAAAACCAATAGTTTAGTCAACAATTCAAGAAGGGCCAGAATATAAAGCTCTTGATTCTAACTTGTACTTGGCCTTATGAAAAAGTAACAGTTATTGTAATTGTTTAACTATAGCATTTGTTACAATATATATATAATTACAGGTTAGACCACTGAAGGCTCCTCATTACCATGCTAAGGCCAATGTAAACTTTTTTATATAGCATTTGTTATTTTTTAAAAAGCATCCTACACATAGAAACTATAGCCAGAACATGCCACAGTTGTAATATAAATCTTCAGTGAAAAATCTATACCCTTAACTGATCATCTATAATACATTCTACAAGAAGTTAGTCAACATATACCATAATAATACAAAAGAATGTGATAAATTCTAGTAAAGATGGTCATGAGTAGTTTAAAACACTTTTTATAATGTTGGTGCAGGATGATAGAACGGCTCGCATAAATCTTACGACACTTTTGGAGCGTGCTGGTGAACGTGTGCCATGCATGTACACCTTTCTTACGGGAACTTGGTGCTTATAAAAGTTTATAAAACTTTGCGTATAAACCTTTGCGTGCCAGAACCTGCGCAAAAATCCCTTTATAAAATCACAGCCAGCAGAAGATTGTGCGTACATGCATCTCCACCCCGTCTCCTGCAGAAATCACCATATATGGAGCTTACAACGCCTAGTTTTACTATGCATAACCTCATTTGCATATAATTTGCATGCATATTCCCATCCAGGTGACACCATGTTTAACACTGTCAAAGGAACAAGACATAGAAAAATATTAGATACGGACTATAAATGCATTTTGTGCCTTACACAGTACATTGCTGACAATCATCCAATATCTTTTTTATGTTTTAGAATAAATATATCAAAATATCCATAAAAACAAAATTGTATAAAATACTTCTCAGATATTTTTTTTAAATAAAGTTTATTCATTCATTTCCACGGGCCAAATGTTATTTTAATTAAAAATATTTTGTTAATTTTAAACCCTTCAACTCAAATTCATGCAGTTTTGCTGATAATGTGAACATATAGGATGTTTAGGCTATTTTAATTTAAACAGATAGGCCTACTTATTTATTGCAGCGTAAATACAATCGTCTGACTGAGAGCGTCACTGACTAAGTATTTAAAAAAAAGAAACGTGCAAATCTTAATTTTTTCTTCAAGTTGTATCCTTCAAATACAGTGGTATTTTTCATAATTTTGTGAAGATGTCTTTACTCTCCGTGTCCGTGCAGCTGTGGTTGTACAGTAAGATTATCATTGGACCTATTCAAACCGGATAATGGACCGTTCGACCACCGAATCCTGTAGTGTCTGTGATATCGAATTAAGTGTGCGTCACTGATCATCGTTCTCGCTAAAACATATTGTATATAATGCCCCGGTTTGTGCGTACGCACGCTTTATAAATGAGACCCCAGATCTTTAATTACTAGGCCACATCATCCTCTGGATTTAATCTAGCAATGGTCTGGCGTCCCAGTTGACAGTCATTGTCAGATGTAAAAGGATGCTAAAATGGAAGCCATCAAGTGAGTCCTCATGAAAATCTAGATACAGATAATGCAGATAAACCAGGGACATAATTCACTACATGACTTTTGTAATGAATTGTGTAAATGGTTACAAAGAAAAAATGGATAATGTATTAACTGCTCATAATGAATTTTTTAGATAAAAGATAAAATTATAATAATAGATAAAAAAAATTATAATGGAATATTTTTGTCAAAATGTAATAAAATCTTGAGCTAGTAATATTATAACGATTTTCCAATGTAATATTTTTTTACATACTGTAATAGGTTATTGTATATGAGAAATGTATTACATTATAAACACACTATAGCAACTTATAATGTAATCCCAGCCAGTTCATAAGACAATACCTGCACATTGTCAGGGTTGCTGAATGACACAAACAGGTAAGTTGAAAGGATATTTATTTAACACAAACATATAATGGTCACGGCAGACAGGAAGAAGTGATGAGATAAACTGGAGCGGTAACTGATGAAGTGTTCTGAATGAGTCTCTTATCTGATGCAGGATGGAAGTCGGGATGGTGAAAGTTCAAGGCTGGTGATCTGAAGAAGGCAGGCTGGTTGAGGAAGGATCGTCGGATGAAGGAACACAGGTAAGTCTTCTGAAGGTAAGGATCGAGTGAGTGAGTCAGTATGGCGATGTAGTATCGACGAGACCTGACAATGACTGTAGGAACTGAAGGTGCTTATAACAGGAAGTGCAGTGATGGGGAATTAGGGACAGGTGATGAACACAGGTGCGATGAATCAGAACTCGGGTGAAGCGGAGCGGATGGGCGGAGTGTAGAGGTCTGACGCTGATGCATCTGTGACAGTACCCCCTCCTCCACGGCCAGCTCCTGAGGGCCGAAAGACCCGACGACGGGGCCGACCTCGACCTCTCGGCGCCGGACGATTGGGATGAGATGAGTGAAAGTCCTGTAGGAGCATAGGGTCTAGTATGTCATCACGATGAACCCAGCATCTCTCCTCAGGTCCAAAACCCTCCCAGTCCACGAGGTACTCCAGTTGATTGCCCCGTCGTCGGGAATCGAGAATGCCCTGGACCTGGTAGATGTTCTCGTCAGCGGGGTCCACGGGAGGAGGAGGTACCTCATCAGCGCCAGGCTCTGAGGAGTGAGGAAACAAAGGATCAGTATAGGGTTTGAGCAGGGAGACATGAAATGAAGGTGAGATGCGGTAGTGTGCAGGGAGTGATAACCGGTAGGTGACGTCGTTGATCTGCCTCTGTATTGCGAATGGACCTATATATCGGGGACTCAGCTTACGACAGGGCTGACGGAGACGGATGTCCCGGGTGGAGAGCCAGACCTTTTGCCCTGGTTGATACCTCGGAGTCGCAGATCTTCTAGCGTCGGCCTGACTCTTGTGTCTCCGAACAGCCCTTTGGAGATGAACATGAGCTGAGTCCCAGACCCTCTCGCTCTCCTGGAACCAATGATGGACTGCTGGAACATCTGAAGGCTCACCTGACCAGGGAAACAGGGGCGGCTGGAAGCCGAGTATGCACTGAAACGGCGTGAGACCAGTAGTAGACTGTTGAAGGGAATTCTGTGCATACTCGGCCCAGGGTAGATACCTGCTCCAGCAGTCTTGATGGTCATGGCAGTAGGATCGAAGATACCGTCCGACCTCTTGTATCTTCCGCTCAGTCTGGCCATTGGACTGGGGATGGTATCCTGACGTCAAGCTGACTGTGACTCCCAGAAGGTTGAAGAAGGCTCTCCATACCCTGGATATAAACTGAGGTCCGCGATCGGAGACGATATCTTCTGGTAACCCAAAGTGACGAAAGACTTGGTTAAATAATGCTTCTGCCGTTTCGAAGGCAGTGGGTAGACCTGGCATAGGGATGAGTTTACAGGCCTTCGAGAAACGGTCAACAACCACCAGTATACATGTTTGAGATTGAGAAGAAGGGAGATCGGTAACAAAGTCTATCCCCAGATGGGACCACGGCCTGGTTGGAATAGGCAAGGGTACTAATTTACCTTCTGGGAGCCGACGAGGGACCTTGGCCATGGCACAGACTGAGCAGCCCTTAACGTACTGGGACACATCCTGGCTCATACTGGGCCACCAGTACCGACGTTGAAGGAGCGAGAGGGTCTGTTGACTGCCTGGGTGTCCAGAGCCCAGCGAAGTATGGACCGAGTCCATGAGGGACGGACGTAGACGCGTGGGAACATAAGTCCGTCCCACTGGCCCTCCCGGCGGAGCAGGTTCGGTTCGGGTGGCGTCGGCTATATGGTCATCTATACCCCACTGGATGGGACTAACAATCAAGGCTGGAGGGAGGACAGGTTCTGGTTCTGGAGTGAAGGTATCGGGTTGATGTATACGAGATAGTGAATCAGCCTTGACATTTTTGTCCCCTGGACGGTATGTTACCTTGAAGTTGAATCTTGTAAAGAAAAGGGACCAGCGAGCTTGACGAGTGTTGAGTCTTTTGGCCTCTCGAAGGTATTCCAGATTTCGGTGGTCTGTGATGACTATAAAGGGATGTTTCGCTCCCTCCAGCCAGTGTCTCCATTCCTCCAGAGCTAGCTTGATAGCCAGCAGTTCCCGGTTGCCGATATCATAATTCTGCTCCGCCGGGGACATCTTCTTGGAGAAGAAGGCACATGGATGGAGTCGAGGAGGCTTCCCCTGCTGTTGAGAGAGGATCGCTCCTACCCCAGTGTTGGACGCATCCACTTCGACGGTGAAAGGAAGATCTGGATTGGGATGCACAAGGGTAGGAGCGGAACTGAATGATTGCTTCAACACATCAAACGCTTGGGTGGCTTCAGAGGTCCAGGACAGAGACTTGGCCCCTTTTTTCAGGAGTGAGGTGATAGGAGCACTGATTTGACTGTAACCTTGAATGAATCTACGGTAGAAGTTTGCGAAGCCCAGGAATCGTTGCAGCTCTTTGATGGTGATGGGTAATGGCCAGTTGGCAACGGCATCCACCTTCCTCTGGTCCATGGTGACTCCCTGAGGAGTGATCACATACCCTAGGAAGTGGAGGGTTTCTTGATGGAACTCACACTTCTCAAGTTTTAGATACAACTGATGATCCCGAAGACGTTGGAGAACTGACTTGACATGATGGCGGTGCTCAGACAGGCTGGTAGAATATATAAGGACATCATCGATGTAGATTATAACGAACTGGTTCAGATAATCTTTAAATATCTCATTCATAAACCCCTGGAAGACCGCTGGAGCATTGGACAGCCCGAAGGGCATGACGCGGTACTCATAGTGGCCTGCAGGAGTGATGAATCCGGTCTTCCACTCATCTCCCTTTCTAATTCTAATTAAATTATAAGCACTACGGAGATCAAGTTTAGTGAATACCTTTGCACCACGAAGCTGTTCCAAGGCGGCTGGGACCAGAGGAAGAGGATACCTATACTTGACGGTGGAATTATTGAGGGTCCGGTAATCTATACAGGGGCGCAAGCCTCCGTCCTTCTTACCGACGAAAAAGAAGCTTGAAGCAGCAGGGGAAGTAGAAGGTCGGATGTATCCTTGGTGAAGTGCCTCCTCGATGTACTCCTCCATGGCCTTCTGTTCTGGGATGGACAGTGGGTAGATTTTACCACGCGGTAGGACCGCCCCAGGCAGTAGGTCAATCGCACAGTCCCATGGCCGATGTGGTGGAAGTTTCGTGGCCAGCTGCTTATCGAAGACATCCTGGAACGCCCGGTAACTGTGAGGAATCTCATGATGGTCGTTAATAGCTGGGCTTTCAATGGAGGTGGTACACATGGAAATCTTTTGGACGGGTAATGAGTGATGGTGAGACACCCTTTTAACCTGAGATAAACAGCGTGAAAAGCAGTTACTTCCCCATTGACGAACCTCTCCCGTAGACCAGTTGATATCTGGAGAATGAAGTTCCAACCACGGGCGTCCCAGGATGATATTTGCCGTAGAACCCTCCAACACCAGAAAAGACAATTCCTCTTGATGAAGACAACCAACTTTCATTGTTACAGAGGGGCTGCGGTGACATATCCTCCCACGACCGAGCGGTCTGCCGAGGATGGAATGCACTTGAAGAGACTGCGGGATGGATTCATGGTGGACTTGTAGCTTTTGAAGAGTGGAACGGGAGATAAAGTTACCAGCGGACCCAGAGTCGATTAGCGCTTGTGCTGGAAGAGAGTGCTGACGATGTGAGATCTGAACAGTAGTGTATTTCAGTTGAGAAATGGGTGATGGAAGATGTACTGTACTCACCGCCGGTCGTGGGGGACGAACTGGACAAGAGACTAGCAGGTGGCCAGCGGATCCACAGTATAGACACAGGTTGTTAGAGATACGTCTCTGGCGTTCAACTGCTGATAAATGTGCAGAACTGAGGTCCATGGGTTCTGGTGTTAGAGGGTTGACTGTGGTGGAAGGACGAGGAGGAGGCAGTGCAGGTTGAGCGAGCAGACAGGCAGTGCGGCGTTGGTCCACTCTGATGGAACGCTGAATGAGACTTTCCAAACCAATGGCATCATCATGAATGGTGAGTTGTAACCGGATCTCATGATCTAACCCTTGCCGGTAGGCGGTGATTAAAGCCGGCTCATTCCATCCACTAGAGGCTGCTAGGGTTCGAAACTGAAGGGCATATGAAGAAACAGATGACTTGCCTTGTCGTAGATGAAATAATTGATCATGAACTGATAAAGCATTAGCGACTGGAGAAAATACAACCCGGAAGTGACTAATAAAGTTGTTCAGGGTCTCAGTCACAGCTCCTTTCGCTTCCCAAAGCGATTGTGCCCAAAGCAATGCTCTTCCAGTGAGAAGGGAAATGAAGAAAGCTACCTTAGATCTCTCGGAGGCGAATTGTGATGCGTTCATCTCCATGAACAGCTCGCACTGTAGGAGAAATCCGCTGCACTCCCCCTCCTCGCCAGAGAAGGGCGCTGGCCGGGCCATGGGACTGACAGAGGCAGACGAAGAAGAATTGATGGCGGGTGATGAAGTGACAGGTGAGGATCCAGTGGTGAAGATCGGCGTGGAAGCTTCTCCGTCGCCGTGACCAGATGGTTCGTGCATGTTTGGTCAGGTCTTCTGTCAGGGTTGCTGAATGACACAAACAGGTAAGTTGAAAGGATATTTATTTAACACAAACATATAATGGTCACGGCAGACAGGAAGAAGTGATGAGATAAACTGGAGCGGTAACTGATGAAGTGTTCTGAATGAGTCTCTTATCTGATGCAGGATGGAAGTCGGGATGGTGAAAGTTCAAGGCTGGTGATCTGAAGAAGGCAGGCTGGTTGAGGAAGGATCGTCGGATGAAGGAACACAGGTAAGTCTTCTGAAGGTAAGGATCGAGTGAGTGAGTCAGTATGGCGATGTAGTATCGACGAGACCTGACAATGACTGTAGGAACTGAAGGTGCTTATAACAGGAAGTGCAGTGATGGGGAATTAGGGACAGGTGATGAACACAGGTGCGATGAATCAGAACTCGGGTGAAGCGGAGCGGATGGGCGGAGTGTAGAGGTCTGACGCTGATGCATCTGTGACACACATAATGTATAAGTGAAACAATTATGCATTGGGACTGCAGTTACAATTATGGCATTGAACATGTTGTAATTGCACATTAAAGGTGCCAAAGTTCTTTCTTTTTTACATCACAAAACCCAACTTTTTATAACTACTGTACATAATTGTAAGTTGTACTCTATTTTATTTAACATGGCCTCTGTTGTACATTTTGTTTTCCTATAACTTGTATTAAATTGAATAAATATATCCTTAACTTGCTGTCCATGTTGGCTGAAGCAGATAACGTAATCTATCACACACAGCCACCTCATTGCTATATTGATATGAGTTTTACAGCATTTGTACACAGTTTTGCTATTTAACACTGTTTGTCATTAACAGAGTATGTATATGTTATGTAAAAAGTAGTAGTAGTAGTAATAATGATAGTAGCAATAGTAGTGTCAGTAATGGATTTAGATTTTTAAAATGTACTGTAAAGGAATACCAATGCTTTAATAATTTTTTTTAAATAATAATAATAATTGCATGAATATTTAAATCTGTTGCATTTCGCAGATAGTTTAAGACTGGATTTAGATTTTTAAAAGTGTACTTTAAGGGAAAACTAATTTTTTTTATGTTTTAAAATGTATTCCAATTATGACTGTTTTTGATGAGTTTATAACGTAATACATTTCTCATAATGTAAAATTGTTATTACATTATGAGCTCAATATTTTCTTACGTTTTGAGAAAATTATTACATTATGAGCATTTTATTACAATAATAATGTAATACTTATTACATTATGTGCAGTTATTTTAGATGACAAGAATCCTGCAGGAGTTTATTGAATTAGTAATGTTTTATATATCCAACAAATAAATTGTCTCTCATGGTAGAAAGGATCAGAAATACATCTCTACAGATAATTAAAGCACTTTACTGCCCTAAGCAAAAACCAGACAGCAGTACACTGGACTGACAAAACGATTCATCTGGTCGTTAACTGAGATCAATGGAGCAGATGCTTGCAATTCACATACAGGCATTCAGCTTAAACATTATGTCTTCCACTGACTGGCAGGTGCTTCTGTGCGTACTTTCTCTTTTGGCACCTTCTGCCTACTTCATCTTTCCTTGTTTAAATCCATTATGTGCAGCTTCTGCCATTCGGCACGGTAAATTCTCCAGAGGAGTGTCCCAGGTCACAGAGGTCATTTAGAAACGACCCATTATAACCATTTGTCCTGATTGAGGAGGACTGCAAAGAAATTATTTCTCACTTTTGGATCTCTCTCTCTCGCTCTCTCTCTCTTTCTCTCTCTCTCTCTGGTGCATGCTGGGAGTTTGTGAAGGAGTCAAGTGTTTGTTGGGAGTGAATGCGTTTTCTTTTTCATGTATTATCTTTTTTCTTATGTTTTTTCCCCTCTGTATTTCTTTCTATTTTTAGGTAGAGGACAGAAAAGGAAAAATTGCGGGTTTATAAACTGCACGCGTTAGACGCTGGTATGGCGTCTGTTCCAGGGTCAGCTCTGTCAGTGGAAGATCAGCTCCTGGTTGGGGAGCAGATTGGGTTTGGTAACAGTGTCGGTATCACGCATGAATAAAGCGATTGTGGTATTTTTGAAAACTGAATCGCTGATTAATCAGTTGACCATGAGTGGGACATGGGTTAAAGAAATGTTTGTTTCTGTGAACATGTTATCCGCTCCGGCAACAAAAATTACGATCTCAAATGCGCCCCCGTTTGTATCTAACGATGAGATTACGAAAGAGTTGCAGAGGTTTGGGAAGATTGCGAGCCCTGTAAAGATGATTCACCTCGGTGTAAAAATGCGGAACTTAATCATGTACTCTCCTTTAGAAGTCAGGTCTACATGTTCCTTATTTCACCCACGCAAACTCTTGAAGTTTCCTTTCGTGTGAATCATGGAGAAAACTCTTACATGGTTTATGCGAATACCGAGAGTTTGAAGTGCTTTGAGTGTGGCGATTTGGGCCAAACACTTTGCGTGCCCACACAGAGATGATCAAAAGCCATCCACATCTAGAGCTGATTCTGGATTTACTGTTGAGCATCAGAGAAATGATGAAGCAGACTAGAGGAGTGAGGAACAAGATGAAGAAGTCACAGAGGAGGTGAAAAGACAAGAAGAGGTGAGTGGCAATGCTGAATATGTGAATGATACTGATGTTATTGACAATAATGGCTCGTGATGATATAATTGAGATGAATGATGGGAAAAGGGTGTTTTAGAGGAGGTGAATGATGGAACTCAGGCAGGAGGCTCTGAGGAGAACATTGCTGATGAGTTAGGCTAGATGTTTTGTCACAGTTTACTGATGATGGTATGAGAGATGGTGAGCAGTGGTCAGATGGAGAGAATGATAATGATCTATACACTGTTGAAGAGATTAATGCTTTCCTAGATCAGACTAAAGGAAAAGCTGGGGTTGACGTTGGTGATTATTTCCCTGACATTGAAAAGTTTGTTACTTCTGAGATGAAAGTAAGAAAAACAAGTACTTATGAAGAACTCTCACAACAAAAGAGGTTTCGTCTAAAAAAAACATTCAACTGGTATTAGACAGAGTAGGAGAGCAGCTTTTTTCTCCTCTTTCTTTCTTTCTTTCTTTCTCTCATGGTGATCTTGCAGGTGGGATCTCTTAATATAAATGGGATGAGAGGAAGAATGGGAGATAATCATAAATTATTAATTTGTAGGAATTAAATGTTACTTTCCTACAAGAAACCCATAGTACTCATAGTAATTAAGATGATTGGGGTTTATGTATTTATCAGACTGGCACAGAAAGTGTTGAATAAGATTTTAGAGTCTCTGCCACAGGACTATAGACTGGCACTGGAATCTTTTGATGAGGAGGTGGATAAATGTGTGTTTCCAGAGCTAAGTGTCTCTGCTGAGACTGGAATATGGCAAGAAAAGGAAGGTAGCTTGCTATCTTTTAAGACACCTCAGCTGTTTTTGTTTCATGGTGCTGGAAAGAAAGCCATTTATACTCTGTATTAAGAAATGGCACTTAAAAACACTAGAGAGTGTCAAAGAATCCAAATGGCTGGAGATGTTCGGGCTAGGCGCTTCCCCTAAAGGTAGCTGAAGGTCATTGTACAAACCACCGCTTGAGAAAAGGTCTGGAGACCTTCAGTGGAAAATTGTACATGGGATTATAGCTATAAACAGATACAGAGCACACCTTGATCCACAGGTAGGGAGGGGTTGTCCTTTATGTGGAGAACAGGAAACCGTTTTTCATTTGTTTTTAAAGTGTGAAAGGCTTCAGCCACTTTTCATAAATTGGAAGAGTGGTGTAATACGCTGGGGTAAGATTTTACACCAGTTTGTTTTTTTTCATCGATGGCCCAAAATATAGTAGAAATAGGAGGGATGTTCATGTTTTAATAAAACATTTATTTAGTCAATCAAAACTGACCAAATATCAGAAAAATATTTTGGATCAGCTGTAGTGGCCAGTTTAAATGGTTTACTAATTAAAATAGAATTTACTTACTATAGACTGGTCAATGACATGGAAATGTTTGTTGTTAATGTTTAAAGATAATGGTTTTTAACTTTTTTTGTAAATAAAAAGACCTTTAAAAGTCAATGTCTCTCTCTCTCTATCTCTCTCTCCCTACTGGAAGTGCTTGTGTAAATGCAAATTCTTTTATGCACTACTAATCAACTCTGGCCGCACTGGCTAGTTTTCCTTCACAAGAGTTCAGTCAGGTCATTAAGTCATTCCTGACAGCTGGCAGGGACAAATAGCAAATGGCTTTTAACAGCAAGTACTTGATCCTAAATAATTGCACTATAATGAAGAGTACAATTAAAGGTGAAACATCCAGAAATCACTAGGCCAGTGTTATATATTTTGTTCAGTTGAGTACTTAGAATATCCCAAATGTTTTCAACTATTTGTAAATCGTGAGAAAATTGCTATTTTAACCAAGGAGCCGGGACTTGTGAGCTATGCGTGTGAGGGAGTCGCCTGTTGATTGCGTCATATCTGCGTCACCCTCGGTCTCCGGTTTTATTCAGTGAAACACTTTACTCTCACTGCATTGTGAACAAGTGTCATAGCAGCCGCCGAGCGAACGTCATAACTTCCTTTTCACCACACTCAGATATATCTAATACGATAAACAGAGCTGCGTTACCTCACACTCAGCACTGGAGAAGAGGAAGTGCCGCCGGCAACTGTTTCATAATAAAAGTCCCGCTGGTGACTATGCCATAATAACAGTCCCGCTCTTCAATCGCTCCTGCGGCCTTGCTCAGCTCCACAACACTCGGTCCTGCTCTGCTTCACTACAGTAATGTTAATAATCGCATCCATGAACATGATTTCTGCCCGAGTCCTATCCTGACTGTTTTCCACCGGCTGTGAGGTGAAGACCACATGTCCCAAGATTCTGCGCTCAAACGTGGCATCATCAAACTACGCCTTTGTTTTGAACAGGCGACCTCTAGTGGACGGAAAAGTTACATAGTGTAGCTTTAAGAAATATTATATTATATAATAAGTAAGAATTAGAATTTGCCACAAAATTCGAGGTCCCTCCTCTGGATATTGCGTCATTGATGACGCTATGGGGAAACTCCCTTTCTTCGTTGATCAACGCCTCACCTAAGTGGATTATTTCCCTTCTGCGTTCTGGCGAATTTCAAGATTACTTCAAAAGAGATGGCTTTGTAGCAGCGCTGTTCCTGCGTGGGACCTATTGAGCTCCCTGATAGGCACAACTTGTGTGAACTTTGGCTGGGTCTTGCCCATGCGGAAAGAGTCTGGTTTCCCCCTACTGTGAGGAGATGAGCGCTACCATCCTTGGTGATAAAATGGTAGCAAACGTCCTTCCCCCCTCCACCTCTGTAGATCTCCAAAGAAAGAAGCAGTGCCAGCTGGAGACTGCTTTCTCAGGAGACAAGTTCACACTGGCCCTGTCCCAGAATTGATGGTGTCCCATAGCGAGGCAAGCGCTGCACATTCTCACTAAGACGGTAGAGGAATTAGTCCTGGAGTGGTATCCTCCTGCTCAGCCACCACACAGTCGACTGGATGAGTGGTTTCTGTACTCAGGCCTCCACCAGGACATCAGCTCCCCCAGAAACCAGCACCATTCTTCCCCCGAGGTCCACGAAATGAGCGTTCATAGCATACCCCCCAATGCATCCCTCGAAGCCTTGCTGGACAACAGCACACATTGTGAAGGCTTTTATTTCTGCTGGGCAGGCAGCTTCAGCTCTCCACACCATTGCTGTACTTCAGGTGTTCTGGGTGAAGCTGCTAAAGTTGATGGATGAGACTGGCCTGGATCTGGAAATATTTAAAGAGCTTCAAAGCGCCACCGACCTGGCCCTTTGAGGTACGAAAAATCCTGCCCAGTCCATTGAGGGCAGCATGAGTAGTTTGGTAGTGCTTAACCGCCATTTGTGGCTCACACTGACAGAGATGAGAAGACTGCTTTCTTGGATGCCCCAGTTCACACGGCCGCATTATTCAGTGATGCTGTTGGCACATTCTCAGAGTGTTTTCTGGAAGCCCAGAAACATGCCCAAGCAAAGATTCAGTGCTCTAGACAGCGCTCAGCTGGACACCCTTCTGCTTCCGCATCAGCCTCGAGCAAAGAGCCCGAACCAGTGGTGAAGCCGAAAATGTACACCTTCACACGAAATAAGCAGTTACCCGCCTCAGGGGAGTGAACTGCTGTGTAAAGCAAGCACTGATTCACACACAGTCCCCTGCCTCAAAGCAGCGAACTACTGTGTACAAAGCATACACTCAAAAGTTCACACAGTTCTCCACCTCAAGGCAGCAAAAGACTGTACATGAAGCATGTTCTGACACTCAAGCGAGCAGCGTGATGATGTCTACTGTTCCACCACAAGATGCTCAGATCATGCTCAGAGATTATAGCACACACTACTCAAGTAATGTGCAATAGAGGTGGTGTCTCCCGAGGATCAGGAGAGCAGCATTTACAGCCACTATTTTCTGGTTCCAAAAAAAGATTTGAGACCATTGAACCATGCACTGTCATGTAGGGATGGCTCGATACCACAATTTTGGCTTCGGTACGGTACCACAATCTAATACCGAAGTACCGATATTAAATCGATACCATCCAGGGTCTGAATTTTGGCGCGGGTATTGCGCATTTTTTACTTACTCTCGCAAGTTTGGGGTTTTATGAAGCGGGAAATTACCACAAATGTTTATTGTTAAATTAATCAACAAAGATTAATCACATCAAATCAGGCATTTGTTAATTATTTTGTAAGAAGTAATTTCAGCAATACTGCATGTCTCCCTTCTCTAGCTCTCAAAATTTGCAAATTGCTTCTGGCTTTAAAAGACATCGTACCTACACTAGAGCAATCTGCGTGCTCAGATTCAACACTTTCACTGCCGTTTCGGGAAAGCTGACGGAAATCACGTCTTTTTAAACCTTGCCAATTTGAACATGCAAGCGATTTTATAGAATTTCGGTCCTGCGGCGCGATAGACGCGTTTCGTGCGGCACGATGGACGCGATTCCGCCTCATTCGTGCGAATGAAGCGAATTGAGCGTCTTGCGCGTTACACGTGAGTGGTGCTTTTGTGCATTCACGCTTTTGAGAAAATTTGAGTTGAAAAATTTTAACTTTGGCGTCAATTCGCGCCGCGTTAACCAATCAGGAGCCTGCTCGCTGCGGTCACGTGGTAAAGTGACGTGATGAGAAACCCTGCATAATTAAAAAATTCAAAATGAGGTTTTAAGACTTTTTCAGGTGAGAATGTAGCTGTTTAAGAGAGCGCCTATTTTAAAAAAATAGTCTTGCGTTTTTGGAGTTGTGAGATCCAGGCGATCACCGGGTGCTCAGCGCTCATTAACCCCTTCTGACGTTTGCCGCTGGCTCTGATGTCCTGTAGTGGTTCGTCTTGTGTGGATCTAACGGGCGATCTTTGCTCTCTTGAATCTATAATTTGTTGTCTGCCAAATCGTTTTGACTGAGGGCAAAGAGAAGTTTCATAACTTAATTTTTTTTAAGGATGTTTAAATATAAGATAATCATTGAAGATAATGTAGGAGTTGCCTGGACCACATTTGTGTGGCTATTAATGCTTAATATATATTTTTAAGGAAAATGAAAAGAGGCATAGTGGTGTTTTATAACATATTTCTCCTGGAGCGCCTTGAACGCACATCTATTTCGCTTCAAAGACTCAATTTACACGCCAATTTGCTGTAGACTGGATTTGCGAATGGATTCAAAATGTTCAAGCGTCCAACTAGACGCGGTAGACGTGATTTTGGCGCTCTATTCGCGTTTGGTGTGAACGCAGCATAAAGAGCTTGCGCATTCCAAATTAAGTTGTTTTTCCTTAGTCAAATACACACAAAATTATGTCAAAAATGTCTATCTTTAGTAGGTAGCCACATAAACACAGTTGGTTATGTCTTTCGTAAATGTAAATAGTGCAATAGTATGCATGCAAATATTATGAAATCTAAACATCACTGGTTGAAACAAACGCTGGAGATTTCATGATATTTAAACAATACGATCTTATATATGTGCGTTGATGAGTGTTAAAAAAAACAAATGTCTAAATTAGATCTTTTGAATGATGCACTCACCTGTCGATCTCTTAATGTCTTGTACAAGACAGGAATGGCAAGAGACAGATGCTTGGCAAGGTTTGATTGTTCTTCAGCAGTTTAATAAGCAAAGTAATTCCAAATTTCACATCTAATTCTCTCTTTATTAATAATTTTTGGGCGTTGAGTGAGATTCAACTGCTGTATTCTTTTTGTTCCTCTATGTCGCCACATTTGCCGGTTTCACGTCAGTTTGGGTAGCGCACTGCTACCTAGTGGTTAACTTCGGAACAGCAGCATGTATACTGAAATGAGCAAAATCATGATATTGTACCGTTTGAAATAAAATATATACACCGGTATTTTTCCAGTACCGCTATACCGCGCATCCCTCATTGCGCTCATTCAAAATTATCACCGTAAAACAAATCCTCACACATGTTCGACCCGGGGATTGGTTAATTTCGGTAGACATGAGAGACACCTACTTTCATATTTAGATATCCCCTCATCACAGGTGCTTTCTGAAGTTCGTGTTCGAGGGCGTGGCCTATCAGTTTCTGATCCTGAACTATCTGAACAGTCACAAATCAAAGCTCCTTCACCACTTGCAGTTCCTATGGCTTTCTGTCAACATGCAGAAGAGCATGTTACAACCTAGTCGGACTGCAGTAGACGCACTAAAACCTTGGTTCAGCAACAGAGTGTACAGCAAGTTATCAGGAGGAAATCTGTCCATATGGATGCATCAAGCAGGCTGGGTGCCCTGTGTGATGGCAGACCGGATTCTGGCTCCTGGATGGATGCACAGAAGATATGGCACATAAACTGTCTGGAACAGTCTAGAAACTGTCCATCATGTTCTTTTTCAAACAGACAATATAGCAGTGGTGGCTTAAATAAATGACTAGTGCGACGTGTACTCACGCTCGCTTCACAAACTGGCGAGGAGTTTCCTTCTGTGAAACGAAAGAAATCTCCTCTATATTCGGGTGGTGCACATCCTGGGTCACTTGAATTGCGGGGCGGACTTACTGTAGTCCACGGTGAGTGGAGACTGCATCCCAGAAGAGTAGCCATGATCTGGGACATATTTGGAAAAGCGGAGGTGGATCTGTTTGCCTTGGAGGAGACCACCCACTGCCTGCTTAGCGCCCTTTTTTCACACACTTGAATGTCAATAGCTGGCACAATACGCATGGCACCATTCAATAGGGATTTAGTATTCTAGGAGAAAGGGATTTTCCCCATTGCGTCATCAATGATGCAATGTCTGGATCCCTCCTCTCAGGAGGGAGTAACTACAGACACTTTATGTACGGAAAGAACATACTTTCTTTCTCCCGCTCTCTTATTATATTATATTTTTATTGCACAAAACCATGACAGTAATGAATATAAAGCAAAGAACCCATGAAACATACAAAAAAAGGATAGAAAATGAAAAGAGGGGACAACAATTATAGATACAGTAATGTGCATAGATACAGTGACAATTTATCTTATTATATTTATGGGTCATTCCTGGGATTCGGTAATATTTCAGTCCCCTAGATTTTTGAAAGTGGTGGTTCACCAAAATTAAATGTTAAAAGCTTTTCACAATACTTTGGTATGTCCTTTATAATGAATACAAATAATTATTGCATTTAAATAATTTTTATCATTAAAAAAAATCTTATTTATGTCTTACAGCAAGCATTTTGTCATGTCCCTGAGGTTCTTCGCTGAATTTGTACTTGGAAAATAATTAATAAAATATGCACAGTGTCTATAATTTTCAGCAATAATGCAAGTATTTATTTGTGTTCTTTGCTTTTGAAAAGAAAAAAATTAAAAAAATGCAAGATATTTGATAAAAAACAACTTATAAAGTTACGTCCCTCAGTCTGAACTCAACCCCGTCACGCCAACCATTCTCCGCCCATAATAATTTAGACTCCACCCATATGTGACATCATTCACAGGAAGTTGCATCATTCCGCTCTCTTTAACAGCATGGTGCAGAAGAAGGTGAGTGATATCACTCTTTTTATTCATTTTTTTAGGTGTTTTATAGCCAGGGAGGGTACTGTCAAGCTTAACAACTCAACCCCATCACATATATTTAAGATGGAAAATGATGACTTTTCAAAATTGTATTTTAATCCATAAAAATCTAAAATATACTTATTTAATTGGCTGCCATGTGGCCCACTCTTCTACACCACATTGAGAGCAGTGGCCATTTTGAGCAAAAAAACTCAACCCCATCACACTCAACCCCGTCACATTTGTCATTGTTTCGGGGTTGTAAACTTTGTGACAGGGTTGAGTTATTCACTTAATTTAATCAATTATTTCAATTTAAAAATGTAATTTCAATAAATATATTATTACCAAAATCATAACTCATATTTTTGTTATAGATAAAATATTTGATGTAATGTTTCCACTTAAACTTCAACGGGCATCCTAGTCAGAAATGGCACCCACATCAACAGCAGACAGGCAAAGGCAGTTTCGTGCACGCAGAGATGCTGACCCAGAAAAAAGCTGGGGCTGGATGCCATGGTGCAGACGTGGCCGAGGCTGCGTCTGTACGCTTTCCCCCGATCGCTCTCCTGTATAGGGTCCGTCAACAAGGGGTCAGCCTGCTCTTGGTGGCACCTCGTTGGCCGACTCGAGTTTGGTTTTCGGACATCATAGCTCTGCTGGCGGGTCCCCCGTGGCAGGTCCCTCTCAGGAGGGATCTTCTATCTCAGGCGGGGGGCACGATATTTCACCCCCGGCCAGATATTTGGAACCTGTGTGTCTGGCCCCTGATACCTAGAGGCCGGCCTGTCGGCAGATGTGATTGAGACCTTGCTCAGCTCCAGGTATCCGTCTGCAAGGAGACTTAAATGGAATGTTTTCTGCGTTTGGTGTAGAGAGCGTGAGGTGGACCCAGTTAAATGCCCGGTGGCTTCAGTGCTGGAGTTCCTCCAAAATCGCTTCTTTGCGGGTCTAACCCCGTCCACACTCAAGGTGTACGTTGCTGCCATTGGGGCTTTCCACACTCCTGTGAGTGATGGGCCTTTGGGTAGGCACCATCTGGTTGTACGGTTCCTCTGTGGGGCTCGGAGGATGAGGCCTGCGGCTCGTTCTGGCGGTGGTACTTGAAGGTTCGGCTGAGGCCCCCTTTGAGCCACTGGAGTCAGCTGAGGCAAAGAACCAGACCCTTAAGGTGGCCTTTATCCTGGCTATCACTTCTCTGAGGAGAGTGGGGGACCTCCAGGCCTTGGCGTTGACGCTGACTTGCCTGGAGTTTGCCCCTGGCGGAGTTAAGGCCATCTTGCATCCTAAGCCGGGCTACGTGCCCAAGATGCCATTTAGTGTGGCCAGGTCATTGGTTCTTCAGGCTTTCCATCCTCCACCTCATGTGACAGAGGAAGAAGGGAGACTTCACCTGCTCTGCCTGGTTAGAGCTCTTAAAATATATTTGGAGATGTCTGCGCAGTGGAGGAAATCAGAACAGCTGTTAGTGAGCTTTGGTTCACCCAAGAAAGGGCTGCCTGCTTCGACTCAGACAATCAGTAACTGGATTGTCCAGGCTATAGCCACGGCTTATCAGGTGCGCAATTTGCCTTCACCGATGGCCGTGAGAGCTCATTCCACCAGGGACATGGCCTCCTCAGTGGCCCTCCTTTCTGGAGTCCCGATGCAGGAGATCTGCGAGGCGGCTGGGTGGGCCACCTCGCACACTTTCATTAGATTTTACAGCTTGCATCTCCCTGCGACGCCCGGCGCTAGGATGCTCCAGTCCTAGTTGTGCCTGGTCTCCAGCTTCACACTAGGGCAGGCGTGACCCTCGGTGTGGCCTAGTGGGTACTCGTTCCCCGAATTCGTCGTTCCGACGCAGTGCGAGTTCCCTCGAAAGGGAACGGCTCGGGTTATGTCTATAACCCTTGTTCCCTGAGTCTCGTCGCCACACTTCGTCACGCCTGGAGCGCATGCTTCATCGCGATAACTGACATTACTATGCGCCGGCCCCCCTTATGTAGCTTCCGGGTATGCCGTCACATACTACGTCATGACGCAACATCAATCAGGATTGGAATAGTTTCATTCATACTTCAGACACGCTATTGCTAAGGGAGCGTCCCCAAATTCGTCGGAACAACGCAGTGCTCATTCCCTTTCTCAGGGAACAAGGGTTATAGTCATAACCCGAGCCGTTTTCTTTGTTTAAATTCTCACTGCAGTTCAGATAATAAAGTAAAAACTAAATATGACTGTCTTTATTACATGGTTGCCTAAAATTAAATAGTGTTTTGTTTGAGTCTCAAAGAGGGATTTTCGTATTAAACACATACAAATTAAAAGTAGGCCAGTGTGTCCTTTCAACCCTGTTACAGTATTCAACCCCATCACAGCATTCTCAACCCTGTCACATTAATATTTTTGGAAAATAAAATAAGGAAGACAATTAAAAATTAAAGCATTTCTTGCTGATTACCACCCGACATGTTAAGGGCTAACACAGTAAAATTGTGGTTTTAGTGAAACATCTAAATTAATTTTTTCTTACTAAAATAAAGAGACCACGGACAAACAATTTGGTTATTTGTAACTTCCATCACATACAAATGTGAAAATGATCATAAATGTTACATTTGAAGTCATTGAATTGGTATGAGGGACACATGAGCAGTAGGTAGATGATGATTTTATAACAAGTTTTGTGTAAAATCCTGTTTAAACTAATTCAATTTTGTCCGTTACGGGGTTGAGAATAAAATGTGTACACATCTGAAAAAAACTCAAAATAATAAAAAGTCTTTAATGCCTGAGATGGGAAAATATGATTTTTTGAAGGTTTGATATGTGCCTAATAATGTGGGGTATTTAGAAATTTAATCATATGTAGTTCAAAAATTAAAAAAGTACAAGTTAAAATATTACCGAATCCCAGGAATGACCCTTATATTATATAGAAGTGAAGTATACTCAAAAACATTTGATACATGCTATGGCATTGGTGGGGCACAGACAGTTTTTGTTATACGTATCATTACTAAAAGCACACCATCCATATAATTTAGGTTGATAAGTATGATTTTAAAAGTTGAATGTCTTGCCAGACATTTTACACCATGATTCACATCATAATTAGTGGTATTTAGTTGTAATCAGTGGTGTCACGAAGTCAGGCATATCTGTTATTGCTTACTCATCTTGTCGCTAACCCTCTGTGGGTTGAGGAGAGGTATTCTAGCTAAACCAATCAGACTTACGATTTTCACTTAGCAATGGCAGATGATAAATTGGCAATGCACTAAAACCACAAGAGCCACAAAACCATTTTGGCAGAATGCACCATGCAATATTATATTAAAATAAACTTATAGGCAAAATAGACAATGCACAACCTAGATTATAAAATGGCTAAATAATAGTTTCATTTAAATAATGAAATGGGTTATGTACAAAAGTTAAATTCTCAAAACATTATTTTCAATTTGATAAATTAATGTTAAGTTAAAACACTACCAATGTATACATGATTGAAACAATGCTTCAAGTACCACAAAGAATAATGTTTGAGTATTAACAGGGGGGTTGTGTGCCTCTTCAGTCAGTTTGATGGTAAACAGATGCAGTCAGTACCTCACCGTCTCCTTTATTGATTTCACCTTTCTCTCTCTCTGTCACTAAGCTCCACTGTCATCTTATAAGCCCCGAACATGTTCATTTTCTTTCTTTCTGTCGCTCACTCACCCTCTCTCTCTTTTCTGGCTCTCCAAGCCTTTGCCAGGTAACTAATCACACTCCCTGCCCGACAAGCTCTTAGCCAATGAATGTTGAGCATTGAGCAGTGGTGGACCCGGGCCAATAGCTGCCAAAAGAATGGCTTTGTACTGTAGAGGGAACAGCGAGCGTATAAGTGGATAGAGTCTGACCTTCCAAGGCCAGCACTTACAAGAATCAATCCACTTAAAAGCATCAGCAAATGCTGCAGGGAGAAGTAAATCAACTGATTCAATCTGTGCCCCCCTCTACAGAATCAATGCTTGCCACTGAGAAAGAAAGAGAAAGACCCCTGTCTGAAGGTACTCTGACTCACTAAGCCTTACACTTGTGTTTAAAAGAATCGCATGACTGAACTGAGAAAAACATTCAGTGATATTTTAGGACTATTATTGCGGTTTTCTTTTTAATTTCAGTCATTTTGTTATATGCTTTTGTCATTTGTCTTTTTTATTATTTTTTTAAATATACACTGCCGTTGAAAAGTTTTTGATTGGTAAGATTTTTTATGTTTTTAGAAGAAGTAATGCTCACCTAGCCTGGTCTTACCAGACTCTCGTACATTTCATTTGTACAGAGAGTCTGGCCACTCTCCATTGACAAGCGTTTACTTCCTTGAAGGCGGGTATTCTGTTGAAGTTTAAAACTATCGGATCTCCCCAGAGCCACTCTGGATCTGCCATAACCAATCACTAACATTTGGTCGTAACGTGTGTCATGCGCCGTTTAGATTAAAGTCGAAATATTTCGAGATTAAAGTCGAAATATTTTGAGATTAAAGTCAAAATATTTCGAGAATAAAGTCGAAATATTTTGAGAATAAAGTTGAAATATTTCGAGAATAAAATCAAAATTACAAACGCAGCCTCATTGACTGAACACACGCACACACACACACTACAGCGCTGCAGCCGCTAGTGTATTTGAACAGGGGCTGAAAACTTTCATCATCCATCAGGTAGCCTAATTGCCCTTAACGTACATTAAATATCACTAAACAAGAGATAAAATTGAAATATAAAACGTAGTGTTCAGGTTATCTTAACGTTCATAAACCCTTTTATCACTATTATCTTATACATTAATATCTGCTATGAGAGCAAAATCTAATTTTATAGATCTAAAGATCTATTTATATGAATAATGCAATGTTAATTGCCCTATCCTTTATTACAGTATAGCAACCATTATTATGTGATAATTGTTTTAATTGCATAAAATCCATGATGAAATCTGGATGTCTTAATTTATTATAATTTATGATATCATTTGTACTGCGTTTTATTGAACTTAGCTGGATGATTTTTTCAATTTACTGGATATTACTGGTCATAAATCATATTAATAATCATAAAGCAGATATTAATGTATAAGATAATAGTGATAAATGGTTTTATTTAATATATATATATATATTCACAATCACAGCAGTTTTGGCCTAAACCAATCATTCTTCTTGAGCAGGCGCTCGCAGTTTGAAAGTTGATCTGTTTCATGAACGTTAAGATATCCTGAACACTACGTTTTATATTTAAATTTTATCTCTTGTTTAGTGATATTTAATGTACGTTAAGGGCAATTAGGCTACCTGATGGATGATGAAAGTTTTCAGCCCCCTGTTCAAATACACTAGCGGCTGCAGTGCTGTAGTGTGTGTGTGTGTGTGTGTGTGTGTGTGTGTGTGTGTGTGTGTGTGTGTGTGTGTGTGTGTGTGTGTGTGTGTGTGTGTGTGTGTGTGTGTGTGTGTGTGTGTGTGTGTGTGTGTGTGTGCTTGTTTATGTGATTTATGAGGACACAAATTTGTATAATGACATGGGTATTACACTGGTATTACAACATCAAGGTGGTTTATGAGGACATTTCAAATGTCCCCGTAAATCAAATCGCTTTAAAAACATATTAAACAATGTTTTATTAAAAATGTAAAAATGCAGAATGTCTCCTGTGAGGGTTAGGTTTAGGGGCAGGGGCAGTGTAGGGGGATAGAATATACAGTTTATACAGTATAAAAACCATTACGCCTATGGAGAGTCCTCATAATGCTGTTGCACCAACACCAAGTGTGTGTGTGTGTGTGTGTGTGTGTGTGTGTGTGTGTGTGTGTGTGTGTGTGTGTGTGTGTGTGTGTGTGTGTGTGTGTGTGTGTGTGTGTGTGTGTGTGTGTGTGTGTGTGTGTGTGTGTGTGTGTGTGTGTGTGTGTGTGTGTGTGTGTGTGTGTGTGTGTGTTCCGTCAATGAGGCTGCGTTTGTAATTTTGACTTTATTCTCGAAATATTTTGACTTTATTCTCGAAAAATTTTGACTTTATTCTCGAAATATTTTTACTTTAATCTCAAAATATTTGACTTTAATCTCGAAATTCTAGATTTGTTTTTTTTTACAGATTTGTTTTTTTTTAGGGCTTCCATACAGAATAAACTTCTAAAAAAAAAAAAAATCTTACTGATCAAAAACTTTTGAACGGCAGTGTATTTTTATTTCATTTATTTATTTATTTTATTTCTGTTATACCAGATCTTCTAAGAAAATATAAAAATCATGGTCAATATCATTAGCATCACACTCTCATGGCAATAGCTATTTTACATTTTGAAAAATTGGTGGCAAATTTGTATGATTTTTTTACAAATCAAATCAAAAGAATTACCAATTGGCCAAAACATTACGTTCTCTCAGGTGATCAGGTTGGAACTTTTATTGCCTTTTCCAACCAAGCTTTTGATTTTTTCACAACTTAAAATATTATGTTGTTTGAAAATGATACATAAAATGTTAGCTATAAAATTAGCTTTAGCAAGACAAAAGGAGTCTCAAAAATGTTTAAAATAATGCCATTTCCATCATCACAAAATGCTATTCAACACAATACATGATTTGAAATGTGGAATTTTCATTACATTCAGACTAAATATGACAGAATTCTCCTTTGCTGCATGTATGCCCACTATTATAGACTGTCAGTAGACAAAGGAGAGTGTGAAAAGGGTTTTAAGTTTATTTTCTAAAAAGTCCACAGGGCCAAAAGTGCTTCTAATTGAATAAAGACCCAGTTGGTGACATTCTGTGTGTGTTTGTGTTTGGAAGATCAAGGTATCACACGCTGTTTAGTCCTGTCTGTGTGCTCAGAGATGGAAAAACCGTGAGAGAGAGTGAGATTCACAGGGGTATGAGAGAGTGAGGCAGGCTGGCTTTGGAATATTTATAGACCTCATTAGACATATCCGGTTAGACTCTCACTGACATATTCACCTAGCAAGATTTCCTACAACACTGGAATGCATTTATTCACCATCACGGCCCCTCACAGACAAACAGCATGCATAATTGCAAATATTTGTGCCGCAGCATGCATAAACATCCTCTCTCCTCGAACACACACACACTTTCCAACGTATTCAGTCGCTCTCTGCCTACCTCTACTTTATTTATTTTCATATTGCAGAGGTGGTAGTTTGGTGTTTTAGTACATTGTGCTGTGCCAGAAAGAAACGGACAGATTTAGGCACACTGCCATCAGTAATACAAAACAGCTGACAGTGTGTAATACTATATAGCACTGTTATAGAGTCGGAAGCAACCCATGCCCTCTATGAAATTACAGTGTGGCGGGCAGCGAGGCCGAGGGACCGTGAGGGCGGGACGAGGCGGCGCTCATCAGGGAGGATGAGCGCCAGCTGCGCGCCGCAGCGATCTCGGCCCTTGCGGAGGAGTGAGGGACTATAAAGGAGGAGCGACAACAGTGAGGGACGAGAGAGGACCAGGCCTGGATTTTATGTTGAGTTTTATTTATGTTTTGTTATGTGTTGCTGCAGTCGACCGTGAGGGGCTGCAGCTTTTTATTTTCATTGTGTTTGTTTGTATGTAGGCGGCAGTCGACCGTGAGGGGCTGTCGCCGCCATTTTATTTTTGATTAAAAGTTTGTTTAATGTTCGCCGGTTACCGCCTCCTTCTTCCCGTACAAACAACATTTACTACATACAGCAATTGATTTTTTGCAAAGATGTTTAGAGAAGTTTGTGGGTTTCATTGTTATAGCGGGAGGGGCCCAGAACAACAACATGCACCCTGGTCATTTCATATGATCCTTTTCAATTTCCCCTTAAAATAGGGCGTTATGGAGTTTTGCGGGAATCCCAAGGAATAGTTTGTCAAGTAATTTCAGTGATGTGGATAGTCATGGAATGACTCATTTGAAGGGCTTGAATTCCCCTCTCAGAACTGCTGAAATCAGTGTAGATGACAATAAATTATTGCCATTCATTCACTATAGAGTAATATTACTAAAAAAAATTATAATAATAATAATGATGATGGAAACCAACCATATTTTAGAACAGCAAAAAAAAAAAATCCCAAATAAATATAAACATAAAATCCTTTCCCGCTAGAGACTTCCCTCCACATCTTCACCTCCACTTCTTTAGGAAATCCTGGCATATAGCTATTTTCATCTATTTAGTAGTCCCGTGGGGGAGAGGGGGTGGTTATATCCTGGAGCCAAATACATTTAGGCCTTTACCACTTAAAGGTTATATAGGCACTTAACTCTTAAAGGCAGATTACGTTCTCCATTCTATGAATTATTTCTATGATTTATGTCATTCTTGAGTCTCAAAACTCAATATCATTTACTTTGAACGTATGTGCTACAGAAAGGAATTGTTGGGGGAAGTAAAGGAAAATCAAGGTATAATGCATTACGATTTTTGAGTCTTATTTTTAGGTTGTCTTATCAAGTGTGAATTTGTTCAATTGGTGAAACTCAAAAGGAGAAATTCCCTTTTTGCACAATAAACTATTACAAAACAGTCAATATGACTTGTGAAAGTCTTCTGAAGTCATAGGATAACTTGGATGAGGAACAGACTGAAATTTAAGTCTGAAATTTACCCGACTGTTCAAAGGTTTTGGGTTGTATACTATTTTTTGAAGTAGTCACCAAGGTTACATTTATTTGACCAAAAATACAGTAAAAAAAACAGTAATATTGTAAAATTGAAAAAAAAAAATTGGTAACACTTTACAATAAGGTCCAATTAGTTAATGCATTAACTTATATGTATTTAACTTATTAACTTAATGTTCATTGTTAGTTAATGCTAGTTAAGTTCCATTAAATAATATTAACAGATACAGCTTTTGATTTTAATATTGAATTAGTAAATGTTGACATAACTGAGCACACAAATTTTCTATGGACACTGTAACGGTCGTGATATGACATCACAGTCTGCGGCGTCGTTTTTATAAACATGAATTTAACATATAACAAATAGTTATTCATTCAAATATTACTGCAAAAATATGCATCCTTTTAAATCAGCCAAGAGGTCACGGCGTAACGTATCAATCTTATATTGGTCACGTCTTCACTAGGGTGGCCATTTCCACAACACCAAAAAGAAGGACACTTTGCGGCACTGAGACCACTGAGAGGAACGGTGAACCTGTCTTGCAAAGTGCACATTGCCTGAAAACATAACATTTCTGGACTTCTGTAAATAAAATAAAATAAAATAAATACATAAATAAACAAATAATCTGGCACAGTGCCAGAAAACATAACATTTCACAGCGACACCGTGTGCAAAATCCATGAAAAGCGTCTCTACTGCTCTTTTGTCCATTCCGGATTAAATGAGGTCTGACGTTTCGGGCAAGTAAACGTAATGATATGACGTAGCCAGCGCGTGGACGTGGAGGCTTGTTTATGCTTATAACCAATGATATATCAGATATTTATTTGACACCGCTTTCAGCCAATCATTTGTTTGATCTTACAGTATTAGACGCTATGCTGCTGTGTCCCAATAAAGGTTCTAGAGCGGGGGTTTTTTTAGGCCGATTCAGCGCAACTCCAAAAAGGAGAACAAATGAGTGTCCGGCTTGAGGCTGCGCCGGACAGGGGGCTTAAAATCCAGACTGTCCGGCCAAAATCCGGAAATATGGCCACCCTAGTCTTCACATGAGGCGAATTCGCAGGTCAGAGTTCACCAAATTTGAACTTTGGAACGCGCCCTCCCCTCAACTCTCTGAGCTTGTGGTTAGGTTGTTGGTAGCTGTTGTACACACATACATGTTCCATGATCGTTTGATTGCAAGGGGTATAACTGATGAGCTATGTAGACTGTGTAAATGATGTGCTGACCCTCAAACTAAATTATTTTATTTATGTCTATAAAAACTAATAGCCAACACAACACTTGTTCAAGTGTAACATTTGTAGCATGCAAGTAATGATCAACCTCAAAAATTGACATAACATAAACTCTTTCAAATGTCAAATATAACTGAACATCAAACATTAACTGATCTTTCCCTTTACTAAAAAACACATTAAACAGCACTTAATTTCAACAGTTACTCTCCTGATCCATCCCTATGCAAAGCATGCTGGGAACTAGAAATCCACTGCCCAGTTTCAGTCAATGCAACAGAAATGGATCATGTAGTCCCAACACAAATGGTTTGTGTTAACTTAACATTTTACAAAGATTTGTGTTGTTTCAACTTATTTTATTTAAATAAACTGAACAAAGAGCTAGAATCATTTTTTGAGTGCATTTATTCTCAGGGTATGACAGATTGTTTTCCATATCTCCATTTTGTTTAAATTATCCTTGAAAAGGGGATTTGACTTGTCAAACCTTGGTGGATTTTTCTGGAATTAACTTCTCTGCAACATGTCTGCCATTTTAAATGCGCAAGCCCTTAAATTCGAATGTATTCTGATTAGCCGTTTGGTTTTATTGTTCAACAGCTGGAAAAAATCTTTCTGAAAATATTGTTATAATTGTGGTGTGGACTCTGCTATTATTTTATACTTAGAAAATTTGTTTTCGTTTTTGGTGTGAACGGGTCTTTAGATTGAAAGATCTGGAAAAAAAACGACATACATTTACATTTACCCGCCCATAGAGCCTCCCCTCGAAGAAATCAGGACAGAAGTGGTTGAAAGTGGACAAAAGAGATGGATTAAAATACCGGGTGTAAACAGGTCTCCTTTGTCTACTTGTGATCTGATTGACGAAAAAGCATCTTAAAGGATAAGCTCACTTTGAGATGAAAATTTCCTAATAATTTACTCACCCCAATGTCATCCAAGATGTTCATGTATTTCTTTCTTCAGTTGAAAATAAAAAAAATTTTGAGGAAAACATTTCAGGATTTTTCTCCATATAATGTACTTCAATGGCAACCCATGGTTGAAGGTCCAAATCAATGCAGTTTGGGGGTGAGTAAATTATCAGGAAATTTTCATTTTGAAGTGAACTAATCCTTTAATACCAGGTGTAAACAGGGCCTTAGACGACAGGGTCGGAGCTTTCAAAAAGGATGCATCACCCTGACACCGTTTCCACATCAAACACGAGCAGCGCAATGCAACAAAAATAGTGATGTGTGAGCATTGCACTTTTGCAAAACCGCTTCCTGTTGGCGTCGTGTTTCAGTATGGTTCAGTGTTCACCTAACAATGCACACATCAAAACATAATCAAGATAAAAACCAATCCAAATTTTTCTAAATGTTCAATCGTCGTCATTCTAACTGCATGGTCAAACTAGGGTGACCAGATTTCGCATGGTGGAATATGGGATGGGATCAAGCCTGTAGCCCTCCTCTCAGAAACTGAAGCCTCCGTGCCTCGATCGCCCCCAGGTGATTGGTCCCAGTATAGCTCATTACACCCGCCCCTATATGTTTTCTAATGGATGCGAGACAAACTAAATCAAATTACACTTCAAATAATGTTTTTCCAAAGTTGGTTTCTGTCATTGTAGGCAGTTTTTATCACGATGAGTTCATTTCAAGTGTTCGTCTTTTAAATAAGTTTAGTTAGTTATTTAATGCTATAAAAACGGGGGGTGTGACGTGATGATTGACAGCTGAGATTGACGGCTTCTCTGAGTGAAGTTGTCACTGAGGCACTAACAGACTTTTTTCAGGATTTTTGGGAGGAGATTGGAGCTTTAGCTTTAATTTCCCCATTTCCATAACTGTTTATTTCACACCAACATAATGAATTGTTCTGCATCTGCGAGAGTGTGGGCGGGCTTTTGATATCGCGCCTCTACTTCCTAAAAAAAGATGATATGAGATAAAACTATTATTAACTATGCTCGCGCATCGTCTAGCACAACTTCCTTTGCAGAACGTGTTTGATTAAATGAAAAGCACAATAATCCGCGCAATAGACGCTGTTTCCAAGTTCAAGGCGGGTGTGTGTGTGTGTGAATCTCAAAATGACAGGCTTGGAGAGTATTCACTTAAACACAGTTTAGCTTAAATGGGCATAAATAGTTGGGAGAAATTAATGGGAGAATGATATTAGATCTGCGTCTTAAAGGGGCAGCATCTAATAAACCTGATGACGATTGAGCCATTAATGTGAATCAAACAACAAAAGGCAAAGAGAAAATTACTAGCAGCTCTTGTATGATATGTGATGCTCTTAAAAATTTTTTTTTTTTTTTTTACCTTTTTATTAATTATATATATATATATAATTATATATATACATATATACATATACATATATATATATATATATGATTAATAAAAAGGTAAAAAAAAACAAAAAAACATGTAATAATATTTCACAATATTAGGTTACTGTTTTTTTTTTCTTCTGTATTTTTGATTAAATAAATGCAGGCTTGATAAGCATGAGACTTTTTGCAAAAACATAAAATAGTATCCAAACACTTTTTTTTTTTTTTTTTTTTTTACATATTGCCCCTTTCTTACATTTGAGCCCTTGCCCCTTAGGAACTTTTTGAACGTCCCTGCGGGTTATTGAAGTAAAATAGGCTATAAGCTAGTCACCTTTTAAACTAATGAAAAGCTTAATTTGGATTTGAATGTTCAAAATGTCTATTTCTATCCACAAAACTTGCCAGAAGTCATGGTTTAAGTTTTTTTTTTTTTTTTATTCCGGAGGTGCATGCCCCCGGACCCCCCGACACGCGGCTTGGTAACAACCTCCGGCACGTAACAGCACCGCTGCTGGAAAAAATTCTAGGGGAAACACTGTATCATGAAACAGTTTCATGATATGAGAAATTTAAAAAAACAAATATGTCATGATAAAGATATATACCATATTCTGGAAGCTTGTTTCTGCCACAGAATAATTTTTTTTTTAATAAAAACGGTAATTGCGACTTTTTTTAAAGTCAGAATTGTGAGTTATAAAATCGGAATTGCGAGTTTATATCTTACTATTCTGACTTTATAACTCGCAATTCTGTGAAAAATGTCAGAATTGCGAGATATAAACTGACAATTATGCGATAAAAAGTTTCTTTTAAAATTATCTTTTAAAGTGTTTTTTTATGTTTATCTTTAATTATCTTTTAAAATATTTTATTCTGTGGTGGAAACAAGACTGTAATGCATCTCTGCTGAGCAGAAAATAGTTTTCCATGTACTGTATTTTTTGCGTGTACATGACAGTGATAACGGTGAACAGGTTTGGTTTGATGTGTGATGCTTCTGTAATGTTTAAATCTAAATGGTGTCAAGTCAGAAGCAGTGGAGTGATTATTTTCAAATTTTTTGCTTACTGATTAGTATGAAACACAATATCAGACATACTACGGAAAGCTTAAAAAACATAAAAGCATATTATTATTTGATTTATGTCATAAAAATGTAAATTACCCATATTGCCCCTGTGGAAAATGTGTTCATGACTCCATAAAAAAGAAACTCTCGATCAGCAGATCTTGTGTTTGCTAAAGGCCCCTGCATGAATATTTTGCAGGGTGAAAATATTCCTATTTTCAAATAGAATTTTTTTGTAACATTATAAATGTCTTCACTGTTATCAGGGTTATGTTTATGTCTGTTTATTTGTGTTTTGGTTCTGTTCACTAGTTCTTTCTAGTTTCTCAGGTTTCCTCTGTTCTTGGTTCGGTCTCATTTATGTTTGATGGTTTCATTCTACAAGTTTTCCCTTGGATTTATTATAAGCTAAATACTGTTTGTTTCTCTGTATCTACTGCGTTTTGCATATTACCACAGCCAAACTTTACAACTGTCACTTTTGATCAATTTAATGCACTGTTCTTACAAAAAAAAACAACAACAGATTTTTGTCCTCAAAGACCATTTTGAAGAACAAAAAAGTTGATGTGTTGTTAGAAGCAAAAAAAATGGGCAAGCGTAAGGATTTGAGCGTGTCTGACAGGGGCCACATTGTGATAGGTAGATGACTGGGTCAGAGCATCTCCAAAACTGTAGCTCTTGTGGGGTGTTCCGACAGGGTCATGGGCGGCCAAGGCTCATTGATGCATGTGGGGAGAGAAGGCTGGCCTATGTGGTCCGATCAAACAGACAAGCTACTGTAGCTCAAATTGCTCAAGAAGTTAATGCATGGTTCTGATAGAAACGTGTCAGAATACACAGTGCATCAAAGTTTTTTGTGTATAGGGCTGCATAGCCAGAGACCAGTCAGGGTGTCCATGCTGACCCCTGTCCACCGCCGAAAGCACCAACAGTGAGCATCAGAACTGGACCACGGAGCAATGGAAGAAGGTGACCAGGGGCCTCATTTATAAAACTTTGCGTAGGATTTGCGTCAGAAGTGGCGTACGGATGAAACATAGGACGTGCGTACGCACAGAAATACTCGGATTTATAAAACCGTGCGCACGCACATCCTACGCAGTTTTCCCTTAATAAATCACAATCAATTCTAAATGTAGCGCAGCTTTTGCGTCTTCATGTCATGCCCATAGTTGCCCATAAATAGTCTGTGAAACGCCCACAAGTTAATATTCATAGATTGCGAAATCATGGCAAACACAGAGAGGAAATAAAAAAAACGTAACTTCACTCAATGTGAGGTAGAAGTTATCGTTGGTGAGGTTGAAAAGAGAAGAAAAATTTTGTTTTGGAGGGCACAGTTTGGGCATTACTAATGCCAAAAAGGCACTTGAGTGGGAAAAGGTTGCAGACGCCGTAAATGCTGTAGCCTCACAACCTCGGACCATCGCCGAAATAAAAAAGAAATGGTCGGACATCAAAGTCGAGGCAAAAAAACGTCTAGCGCTCCATCGCCAGAGTGTGTCCTCGTTTGCCTGCAAGTCTTCTTGCTGTCTGAAGATGCGTTCACCTATCTATCTATCTATCTATCTATCTATCTATCTATCTATCTATCTATCTATCTATCTATCTATCTATCTATCTATCTATCTATCTATCTATCTATCTATCTATCTATCTATCTATCTATCTATCTATATATATATCCCTAATTATCTATCTATCTTTCTATATAATTGCATCTGTATCTGCTCTGCCAGACGGACACATTGACGAGAATATCAGTTTTGTACATTAGCTATTTCGTTCTGTTTACCATATTTATGAGGATGAATTGCAATGCATAACATGCCAATATTATTGCAGAACATATTTCACTTTTCTTTTTGCAAATATGTGTTAATTTGCATTTCTGTTGTAATTTTCGTTTGATTTTGTTTTGTTTTTTTCCGATCAAACGGGTGTTCGTGTAGGCTGTTAATATTAAGACTTGCTTTGTGAAGTCTTAATGTTATTTATGAGAGGCAGTATTGCCATTTCTTTTACACAACGGTCTACAGTTTCACACACTTTCAAGTGTTTCTTCCATCTGCCGACGGTGTCGCCATTTCTCATTTCACCCGTTTTTGTGCGTACGCCTGGGTCAGAGCTTGCGTGAAGGACCGCACATTTTCCCGTCAAGTTTGCTTTTTATAAATACCAATTATTGCATAGAGAGCAGCGTACGCCTTCTTTTGTGCGTACGCAACGTTTATAAATGAGGCCCCTGGTCTAATGAATCACGTTTTCTTTTAATCACATGGATGGTGGCTGCGTGTGGCATGTGCGTTGCTTACCTGGGAACACGCGGCACCAGGATGCACTATGGGAATAAGGCAAGCCAGCGGAGGAAGTGTGATGCTTTGGGCAATGTTCTGCTGGGAAACCTTGGGTCCTGCCATCCATGTGGATGTTGCAGATCATGTACAGCCTTTCATGGAAACGGTATTCTCTGGTGGCTGTGGCCTCTTTCAGCAGGATAATGTGCCCTGCCACAAAGCAAAAATGGTTTAGGAATAGTTTGAGGAGCACAACAACGAGTTTGAGCCAATAACCAAATTCCCCAGGTCTCAAACCAATCGAGCATCTGTAGGATGTGCTGAACAAACAAGTCCGATCCATGGAGACCCCACCTCGCAAATTACAGGGGACCAACACAATATTAGGTCACAATGTTAAGCCTGATCGGTGTATATATATATAGGAATGAACAAATGTGCCAGGGCCTGACAATTTCATATTTAAAGATCTACTTTCTGAATGAGGCTCACTTTAAATAATAGATGTACAGTTGCTGTATAGTGTTATGCAAACAGTTATTAAGAGACTTCTTTTTCACAGCAGTGATATAACTAAATAAACATTAAAATGTTATATTGTGTCTGTACTCATGTCCAGTAATGCGTTTGGTTTGTAACATTTAAACATGTGACCATTTAGTTTTCTAAATAGCCAATAATTGGGAATATCATGAAGGGGGCAAAAACTTTTTCAAGCCACTAGATCTGAAATTAGACTCTTTAAGTGAAATTTAAACTCTTGTCATAGGGTTCTCACCATTACCCTCTCATCCTACACTATTCCATACACTAAAAAGCACTTAAACATTGATTTGAGACCTAAAGTGATATGAATGTATTATTACCGTAACTAGCTCAATTCACTATTTCCTACGTAAGTCCACTAATACAGTTCACTTGAAGGAGTGAATGAAAACGAGTGAGTGAAGTCGGACAGCCGTTGAGTGTACATCAGCTCAGTGTTGCCAAATCTGCGGTTTTCCCGCTGAATTGGGCTACTTTAAAGGGTTAGTTCACCCAAAAATGAAAATTCTGTCATTAATTACTCACCCTCATGTCGTTCGACACCCGTAAGACCTCCGTTCATATTCGGAACACAAATGAAGATATTTTTGTTGAAAGCTGATGGCTGAGAAAGGCTTCAGATAGGCCTCCATTGGCATTCAGTACATTTACACTCCCAAGACCCATAAAAGGCACTTAAAACGTCGTTACAAAGTCCATCTCACCACAGTGACTCTACAATAATTTTACGAGCGACAACAATAGTTTTTGTGCGAAAAAAAAAAAAAAAAAAACACCTTTATCCAACTTGTTCTTGTCTTCCGTGTGTGCCTCCTCGACGCATGCGCGAGAATATGACGTAGCGCCGGGGTTCGGGAATCCATGAAATGCGCACTTTAGTCCCATTTTGAGAACTACGCCGAGACCTAAAGCACGATCAATGTAGAATTCAACAGCTTAGATAAGCGCGTCTTCCTCTGCTTGTAAACAAATCGCTTCTGGGTCAAGTGTCCGAACGCCGGATCTGCGTCATATTCTCGCGCATGCGTCGTGGAGGCACACACGGAAGACAAGAACAAGATGGATAAAGGTGTTATTTACATTTTTTTTTGCGCACAAAAACTATTGTCGTCGCATCGTAAAATGATTGTAGAGTCACTGTGGTGAGATGGATTTTGTAACAACGTTTTAAGTGCCTTTTATGGGTCTTGGGAGTGTAAATGTACTGAATGCCAATGGAGGCCTATGTGAAGCCTTTCTCAGCCATCAGCTTTCAACTAAAATATCTTCATTTGTGTTCCGAAGATGAACGGAGGTCTTACGGGTGTCGAACGCCATGAGGGTGAGTAATTAATGACAGAATTTTCATTTTTGGGTGAACTAACCCTTTAACACTGTTTCCGCTGGCTGTTTTTCATGTCCGCGGGTTGATGCGACCCCAATTATGTGATATTTAGCCCCGGGAATGTGAATTTTTGCAGGGAACCCTACCAAAAAGACACAATCAGAATCAGTTCTTCATCGTCTTCGTGCGTTTTTATCAACACGTTACGTGACCGTCAGTGCTTTTATAAGAAGGTAGTAAAGAAAATAATGTTCTATATGGTTTTCTTCAGGGCCTAGATTTTACAGGACATTCTAAATTTGAGATTAGATCTCCAACTGTATTCACGAAATGACCTTAATGCCATTGCCAACAGACATGAAAACTGTCAACAAAGTGCAAAACATGTTCCAGTTGTTCCTGTCAGTCCATGCCTCATTTACATGATAACATTTACATCTTTTAACAAGTTCAGTTCAAACCATCTTCCGATAAAAAGAGAGAAAAGCAACATGTTTTGAATTTTAAATGTACTCCTGTCATTTGAATACGGCGGTTTAAGGCATTATGAATGACTGCAGGGGAGTTTTACTGTAACTACTGCTGTCATCTAGTGGTCAGTTGAAGAAGTACATTCAGAGTTTTGTGGTTAATGTTAACCATGTGAGAGTCGTATTAATTATTAATGATAATTTATTATTAAATAAACTTCATACACCACCTTCAGTCACTTACTTTTGCTCCGCTAATGAACATAGCGGAGCAGCTGAAATGATGCTCCACAAAATTCTACATTTGTAGTGAATTTCTTTGTCGCATCTGATATATTTGTATGCATACAATATCATTATTTATTTATTTTGTATTGTTTGTTTTTCATGCTTTTTCGAGAGTTGGCATTGGTCTACGTCTGTTTAATAATGTTCTTCTATAACGCCACCTTGGAATTATAAGGTTCTATCTGCATTCTGACTGGTTTGGAGATATTGAGCTTTAAAGTTTTTGCATTCCATTTGACTGAGTAGAAAGAATCTTTTTATTTTCTAAATAAAAAGTAATTTTTTTTTTAAAAAAAACTTAAAAAACAACATCACATAATGTAAAGAAGTTGTCACAGAATAAGAATATGTGAATAACTCAATTTTGACAAAAATGTCAGATAGAACCTTATAATTAAAGGGGACGATATGAGACATATGCAAAACTATAAAAATGCAATTGTTAATCTTTGAATTGTGGTCAACAGTGTGCAAACTACAGTAATGTTATGTAATATAATACATCACATGTATCTTTGATTATAAAAACCCCGCTGTGATTCTATAAATTAAACTGTCATTAAACATTGTACAGCTTTATTTATTTTATGCTTTCAGTAGGCTATGTATTTTGTTTTACAGAAATGTTATGCATGTAATACATTTTTTTTGTTTGTTTTTTGTAGAAAGGTATCCCATTCCCATCAATCTCAAACACATATTTGCGTATGAGACCATAAAACAGTTTTTCTAGTTCCAGAAGAGGGGGTTAAATGGATAGTTCACAAAATAAAAATTCTGTCATCATTTACTCACCGTCACGTTGTTCCAAACCTGTATGAATTTCTTTCTTCTGCTGAACACAAAAGAAGATATTTTGAAGAATGTTGGTACAGTTGATTATTTTAACAGTATTTTTTCCCCTGCTATGGAAGTCAATTGTTTCATGTGTGTTCAGCAGAAAGAAATGCATACAGGTTTGGAACAACTTCAGGGTGAGTAAATGATGACAGAATTCTCATTTTTGGGTGAACCATCCCTTTAAATTTAGACCTTGCATTTACAGTTTCTGTCCTTCAGGTGGCGCCAGATCTTCAAAAATGACTTCTTGTAGTCATTCAAGTCTATTTAGATAAATTAATTATATTGTTGTATTATAGGGATTTTGTCATTTTAGGCCAAATTATTGTGGACTTTACGTAAAACCCTTATGATATAATTTATGAATTCGTCAAAACAACGTATATGTTTGTTTGCTTAGTACGTTACCCTCGAGCATATGTTATATTTACAAGAAAATGAAACCGAAAGAATAAGGGCGTTTCATTTAGAAATATGGCTTCGAACTATGTGGACTCAGGTGAGTTACATGTATATTCCGACATCAAATAAACAAAAGAGCATTAATGCAAGCTGTTATTACTTAAGAGGGCTTTTCAGCAATATCTTCATAAGTAGGCTATTGCGTTGATCTTGAAACCAGTCTGTGGTTTCGGTCAACACTCTCTTGGTTGTGCGTCGTTCTCTTTTTGAAATATTTTTCTAAAACTAGTTGAGACTACTTGGGACCAGTTTTACTCCAGTGAACATGTATCATGTTTATTTTGGAAAGTCAAAGTCTCTTACCTCAAAGACAGAACGAGGCATGTTGTCACAATGGGAAGCAGCGCTCACAAAGTAAGCTGACCAGATTTCTGAAATGGAAACCGGGGACATTTCCTATTTGAGTGGTCAAAATATCACTAAAATCTCATTTGTTATTATCTTTTCATTAAAAAACCTGGGGCCTATACCATGAAGCCGGTTTAGTTGGCTAGCCAGATATGTTTAAGCTTAGTTTGTGCCAATCCTGGGTTTAAGGTACCATTAAAGTGGTTTGGCTTTTAGCAGTGTTCATCTCCATAGTAACTTACACTCCACAGCTAACCTGCTCCAGGGCAGGTTATGTTCTGGATAAGAGATCTCAAACTGAAATTGGACCAATCAGCTGTGAGCAAGGTGACACATATCTGATGCAATAAAGTCAATCCCCCTTTTTTCTACTCCAAATTAAAGGTCACTACATAGCTAATGGCTATTAAAGACTTAAGCCTCTGGCTTTTAACAATGCTTATTTATAATAATAATAATTTTGAATTATTTAAAAATAATTTATGTAATTATTATACCCTTAATCAATTACACATGTATAATTTTAGTAAATCAATCATTAATATGCATTTTGTTAATATTAAAATAAATAGCCTATATAAAGGTCATACAAATAAGCTTTAAATTCAATAACTAAATCTATAAAAAAAATACATGTGAGCATAAATGTTCAATTCTCTCTATATATCAACTAAACTAACTTCATAACTTTTACTTGCATTGACGTATAAGATTTTTCTTAAAGTTGTCCTCGACAGCTCTTTTCTTGTAAATTTGTTTAAATTCTTAATATTTTTCAATCATGTATATTCTGCAGAAGAGTGAAGTGAATCACACTGCTTCTCTCGTGAGAAGTGAATCTATCCACAGCATGTGATTGGCTGTTCACTGCTGATGTCACAGCTAAACTCCTAAACTCAGGATCAAAGCCTGAGTTAACAGAGAAAGTTGAGGATCAGCATCATGGGACCAACAAAGCCTGAATAGATTGGTTTGGTTTTGTCAACTCGAAACTAATCCTGTAACCCTGAGTTTGTTAAACTACCATCATGGTACAGGCCCTTGGACAATACATGTTTTGTTGTTGTTGTTGTTGTTGTTGTTGTTGTTGTGGGCTCCCTATATTATTATTATCATTATTAATTGTTGTACGTCCCATTAAATAACGCAGCAACTGCCACATGTGAACGTGATGCTATTTTATTTACAGAGACATATCACATACGCATGACTCGCGTCGCGTGCATACTTGGTACATGCGCACAAAGGGGGGAAGGTCGTTCTTAAAGAACCCGACACTTTTAGAGTAGCCTACATTTTATAATACAAAAATCTGACTGTTCTTAAGTACAGATCATTTATCACAATGATCTACATTAATTATTATTATTATTAAATTGATTATATGGATTTTTGGTCTGGATTTAATACAATTCAACACACCCGCGAAAACACAACAACAAAACAAAACAATGAAAACAATTAGTAACCATTGTACATAACAACCAGTTCAAAACAATATTATAACATGACTTAACAAAAACACATTACCAAAATAAAACAACATAAATATGATAAATAAAACTAACAAATATTTTATAATTGTATTTAATATTTACATTTTCATGTGTAGGCCTATAGGTTATAAGTTTATACTATATAAATTACTTCTTTTTTTTACTTCAAATGTTTTGTTACTTATGCTTGAAAATAACTCTTTCTATCCTTACTTTGTCTTGTTATTTTGCATTTTAGGCTTATTTTAAGCAGAAAGTATGTGTATTCTGCCCATGTATTTGTTTTTTATAGTTAAGATGGTAATCACTTGTCTGGCTAAATTAATAAAATTAAGGTGGGTGTGGGAGTCATCTATTAGTACATATTAGTACCTTTTGAAAGGGTAGTGCCCTAGTGACAGCTTTGAATTTACATTTTTCATCTTTTGTATTATGAGATGTAGGCCTAATGGTTCAGTTTCACAATTTAATTTGTGATCAGGTGCATCATGAACCAGTAGAATAATTAATGTAATGTTCTCTTTTTTAATTAGACTTATAACATTTCTTCAAAAAAATTAAAATACATGTTTCAATGTATAATTGGACATATCATGGCTGAACAGATTTTCCCAATAACCTAATATTGGACCTACAGAGATCTGTTCTTAACATGCACACACAGTAAGGGGTCAGTACGATTTTTTTTTTTTACATAAATATTTGTAAGGATGCATTAAATGGATAAAAAAAAAAATACATTTACATTGTCCCCAAAAATATTTCAAATAAATGCCTTTCGTTTGAACTTTCAATTTATCAAAGACTCTTTTATTAAGTAGCACAGCTGTTTTCAACATTTATAATAATAATGTTTCTTAAGCACCAAATCAGCATATGAGATGGTGGTCCAGTGGGTTAAACCATGGAACTGATACGCAGAAGGTTGCTGGTGTCCTTGAGCAAGGCATTTTATTTACCATGTTGCTCCAGGGGGATTGTCCCTGTAATAAGGGCACTGTAAGTCGCTTTGGATATAAAAGCATCTGCCAAATGCATAAATATATATTAGAATAATTTCTAAAGGATCAAGACTGCTGAAAATGTCAGCTTTGCCATAACAGGAATAAATTACATTTTAAAAGAAACACTTCTTTTAAAAATTATAATAATATTTAATTTTAATAATATTTGGTAACACTTTATTTTACAGTGTCTTATCACATGTGTTACTTGTACTTACTGTAGTAATAACAGTAAATTATGCATAATCACATGCAACTAACCCTCAACCAAACCTTAATCCCACCCTAACCCTATAGTAAGTTAATTAATATTACTCAGTACTTAAATATATAATTACACTGTAACAATGACACTGTAAAATAAAGTGTAACCCAAAACCTAATCCTATACCCTAACCCTAAGTACACAATACACATTGTTAATTATTATTACTCAGTACTTAAATATATAATTACACAATGATACCTTAAAATAAATCTAATATTTCACAATGTAAAAATGTTTTGTGTACTTTTAATCAAAGCTATGCAGTATTGACGAGCATAAAAGACTATTTAAAATGAGCAAAAATAAATGAAAACATAATAAAAACCAACCGTGAGTACATAAAAGTGAAATATAGCCTTTCCCTCTGTGACAACTAGCCCCGGACTCCCCAATCCTGTGATCCAGTAAAATCTCTATTGCATACATTTTTATCATTATTGACAAATTCATTTAGAATTATTGATATAGATTCAAAGTGTTCTCATATAAATAAGATCACTTCTTTCCTCCTAGATGAAGGCAGCAATCACTCGAATGATAGTTGCTCAGGATTCAGTGACAGTGACACAGACTCTGAGGCAGCCACCAATTCTGCCTCTGACACTGAAGAAGCTCCACAAACATCTGTCAAGGTACATCTAAGACATTTCAAAGGAAAGCAGAAACAAAAGCCCTTGTGGTGTTAAAAATGATATATTAGAAAGAATCATATTATTGAGTGTGAATGCATGCAGCAGCAGCCCAATGAACAAATCTTAATCAATTATGATGCTTTGTGTTCAAGCATAACGTTTGTGTGCATTACAATCGTGGTAACTGCCGTTATGGGAACAAGTGTAGAGAGGAGCACATATGCAGTAACTTCCTGAAGGGTTCGTGCAAGTATGGTGCCGGGTGTCATCTCAACCACAACCTTCAGAGTTCATCGTCTGGACAAAGTAAACGAGCTAGCGGAGCCTCATCTGCAGGTATGTGTGTAAAGGGCTGGAAAATATACTGAGAAATCAATTAAAATATGGGTACTGTATCATAAATACGTCATTAAAAGTGAAAGAATCTCAACAAATCACACTCAATGTTATCCTGAAATATGTTACCTGACATTGACAAATATCAAATTCAGAAGCAGCTGATAGTTAACTCTTAATATAGACTAATCACCATCTGTTCTTCAATTATGAATAATATAATATCATTAATATAATATTATTAGTGCTGTCAAATCGATGAATCGCATCTAACAAAAGTTTTTGTTTACATAATATATTTGTGTGTGTGTATATATATATTATATTTATATATTAAAGGGGTCATGAACTGGCTTTTTTTCATTTTTATACTGTTGTCTGAGGTCAACTTATGACATTTGCGTGGTTTTTACATTAAAAAATATCATAATGAATAAGTAATAGCTATTTTCTACCCTGGTTTTGAGGCTCTCTCAAGACACGCTCGGATTTGATGGGCGTGCCGCACTGAAGACTTGGAAGTAAATGTCCACGGCTAGGATTGGATAAGATTTGCATATTTAATGAGCTTCAGCTCACATGTGGGAATTGTTTTGAAAGCGTGTGGGAAAACGGCAACCGGAACAAATCGCCCACATGGCCCGCAAAATATATTTTTCAAACAAACACAATGATTTATCTCTCATCCATCCGCAATGGATTGGAATGTAATTTTTCTATTACTTGGCCTGCCCGATCGGTGCATATAACCGCGAACCGTACACACATATGCGCGCATCGAACGTGAGACATGAACAACCACTTTAAACGCAACAATAACGGACAAGGAACAGACTGGAACACAGGGCTTAAATGCACTGATCAAACAAAGCTCCCTAGTTCAGTAGTCAGTGCACTGATCAGGGAGTCGGACATTTTAAGGGCAGTCTCAATCACAGAAAACCTTCCAGCTCCCTAAAAAGTCCCACAATGCAGAAATTGAAATTAGAAATTGTACTACTTCAGCTTAAACTTATTTTTAAGTTTTTAAGTTTTTAATCTAGTATATTTCATTTATTATCTTATTTCAGGTTTATTTTAATTAACGATAACAATACAAATTTTAAATAGAGTGAGTTCTAGTTAACAATAACAACACTGGAATGAGTATGAGTGATATATACATTTGAGATCTGTTGTATAATTATGTATATAGTAGTTAAGTACAATCACTCATTGACACGTTTGTGTTTATATTGATGTGTGTATGTTTAATTGTTCAGTCAATCATCATTAGTCATTTGATTATTTTTTTAATCATATATAGACACTGATGAAGAATGTGACGGGCCCTACAGATGGCAGTTGAATTTTGGAAGGGGCTGGGAGAACATTACCAATGATCACATTCTAGAAGCCCAATATTCACTCCCCAGCACCAAAGGAATCAAGATCTATAACACCCATGCTGGGTATGTGCAAATATATATATATATATATATATATATATATATATATATATATATATATATATATATATATATATATATATATATATATATATATATATATATATATATATATATATATATATATATATATATATATATATATTTAGTATTTGCGTGTACCAAGATTTTTGAAAGATTAATGGAATAGTACCCAAAAATGTATCTTCTGTGTATATTTTCCCACATTTCGTTCCTCTATGCTGTAACACACCATGTCGCAACTGTATTGTTTTTTTTATTATTATTTATTTGTTTGTTTGTTGCCAAATTTGCAGTTTTGGCCATATCCCGTTAACACATCCCGATTGCTGCAGCTATAAGTAACTGACATGTTAACTCCTCCTCATTCACATTACAGGGTAATTTCGATTGATTTCACTAAAATGAGAGTTCTTAAAAAAAAGAATATTAAAGTGCGACGTATGAGCTCAAAGGATACAGACTGGTTGTGGTATTACAGAGGTGACCATTGCTGGTACCAGTATGGAGGGAAGGTGAGTTTTGTACTCATGTGGACCGCAAAATACACACACTTTGACAGTCTCAAAAGTTTTAACTTAATTGGCCCACTAACAATGTCCTAGTTGGATATACAGTCATTTTCTTCATTTTTCTGAACTATCATTAATTTTTCAAAAACAAAAGTGTGTTGGAAATGACTATACATTTTGTACCTTGCTAAGGCTACCAATAGTGATATCTAGTATTTGATGTATCCTATACAAGTAACAAGCACTGAGCAATACGTATATCAAAGATATAGACTATAAATAATAATATAATAAAAATATCATATTTTTATATTTTAAAATACGATTTTTTCACTATTTGTTTAGGCTATAATAGTTTCATAGTAATAATTCATAGATTTTTATGATGAATGTGGAATATGATGGATTTATTTTATATACACTTACCAAATTTTTATATGAAGGATATTTTAACATTCGAAGTCTGGGTTTGGGACAAAAAAATATGTATTATTACTACATAAAAGCCATTATTGTTACATTCCTGCCTTGTTTACCCTGTTTTGAGTTTAAAGGGTTAGTTCACCCAAAAATGAAAATTCTGTCATTAATTCCTCACCCTCATGTCGTTCCAAACCCGTAAGACCTTCAGAACACAAATTAAGATATTTTTGATGAAATTCGAGAGCTCTCTGACCTCTCTCTCTAGTAAAGACATTGTTTAAATAGTCCATGTGACTCCAGTGGTTCAACCTTAATTTTACTATTTGCGTAATTATACTTAAGCGACGAGAATACTTTTTGTGCGCAAAAAAACAAACTAAAATAATGACTTTATTCAACAATCTCTTTTCATTTGTGCCAGTGTCCTACGTTGTTAACCTAGTCGTAGTGTAAACAGTGCAGCACTTCTGAGTTCTACGGCTCACCATTGGCTAGCTCTTGCGTAAGCATCACACACATGCGTCGTGGTGCTCATGTGAACAGTGTCAGCCAATGGTAAGTCGGCGTTCTGATTTAGCGCTTTGAAAGCACTGCACTGTATTTAGCCTAGGAGACTGACTCAGATGAGAAGAGATTGTTGAATAATTATTTTTGGATTTGTTTGCGCACAAAAAGTATTCTCGTCGCTTCATTAAATTAAGGTTGAACCACTGGAGTAACATGGACTATTTTAACAAAGTGGTAATTAAATTGCTGTCTATGGAGGGGTCAGAAAGCTTTCAGATTTCATCAAAATTATCTTAATTTGTGTTCCGAAGATGAAAGAAGGTCTTATGGGTTTGGACCGACATGAGGTGAGTAGTTAAAGACAGAATTTTCATTTTTGGGTGAACTAACCCTTTAAGGACTGTTATTTTGATATGTATTGTATTGTTCCTTTGTTTAACTTCCTGTGTTTGCCTAGTTTCCTTAGCTCCCTTATAGTGTTTCCATTGTTCCATGTTTCCTACCCTGCCACTTGCCTAACAATTATACAATTTTTGAAATTTCCAAGATTTGATACAACCTTCATATAACAAAACAAATTTAAAAAAATTTGAAATCAAATGTAATAAAAATCTAGACTGGGTAAACCCAGCCTGATCTGCCAGCAATTTGATTTCGCCCGGCAACTCAGTCTGGAAACCTGTACATTTATTTCTACTGCTTCTGTTATACTTTTGCGGGAACCAATCACAGACTGGCTTATCCACCTGGCCCACTATTGGCGGGTTTAACACGATGACGGATAGAGAAGCGGTGGGTCGTTGCCCATTGATCAGGCCTCTTGTGGTCTGATTGGTTGAAGGACTATCCAATTGCGTACAGAGTCATTTAATTTATGCTCGTTTTTGCGCGCATGTGCAGTAGAAAATACAGAGCAGACTCCCCAGACCAATGTTCAATCTTAAATTGAGCTTGGTCTGGTGATAGCCAGAGTAAAAGAAAAGAGTCGTGAGAACAAAGAAACTTGAGAAGGGCTGCTTATCAGATCAAGTTTGATGTTTAAGATATGAAAGTGATATTATGCATGAATGGGTTTGATCATTATTTAATGAATATCTATTGATTGTATTTGTGTCTCTATAGGGCAAAACCAGTCCAATTCAGAGCTCAGCACTGGAGACGGCGTATAAACAAAACCAACATGGTTCAGTTAAGTTCGGCATTGACTCTGCCCAGTATGAGATTAGCTTCAAAGGTTTGTTTCATATTCACCCCCACACACACATCTGTTCTTTTTGTTTCTTTTCTTTTCTGTAAACAGGTCGCATTCATGAATGTCTTTGTGTTTCCAGGAATGTGTCAGACAAATCTATCTACACACCGTAAGAGGCGGGTTAGACGCCGCCCTAAATATGAACCAGCACAAAGTGGAGGGTAAATACTTAACAGATTCATGTTTACCTCTTTTCCTTATCACATAACAATCTAATTTATAATGGCAGATTTGAATAAAAGTGCCACCATTATCATATTCAGGTATATAACACCCACTTTTCTCCATTAAGTCCATTGCATATAAATGCATTCAGGTCTCGCTCTGTTTCATTCAGAAATGTCACATTGCAGAAGTAAAAGTGGTTGTTTAAAGTGATGGTTCACCCAAAAAATGAGAAAATTCATAAAGAGATTGTAAAACTAATCCATGAATTCATATGGTTTCTTTTTACAATTTCTTTATGAACTTTTTGAAGCGTCAAAGTGTCAGTTGCGTAGCCTGTCAATGGAGAGACAGAAAGATCTCAGATTTCATTTGTGTTCTGTCTTACGGGTTTGGAACGGCATGAGGGTAATGAGAGTAATTAATGACAGAATTAAAATTTTTGGGTGAACTATCCCTTTCAATTGATTTGGATTATTGTGTAAAAGTAATACAGATACTAGCTACTAACAGTATAATGTTGTCACTAAACAGATTACATGAAATAACCTCCCATTTCAAAAACTTTCTGAATCCTCCAACAAACAAAACTCCAGTGTGGCAGTTTAAAGGGAATCATCAGTGGTACACCTTCAACAAAACGGTAAAACATCTTTCTTTGATTATTTACAAAGGCACAATGCTTTTTAGTGACAAGGACTTTGAATGTGTTTAATGTGTTGTGTATATTTTTAATGTGTATATTGATTAATTATTTCTCTAAAATACACTATGCGCCTATAGACTGAACACGTAATACGCATGTGCATGACATCACCGTTTTCAAAAATTCATGGGTTTTTTTTTGTTTACACAAAGACAATAGTGGTATCGTTTTCAAAAATGTATAAATGAACAGCCAACATGCATAACAATGTTCTGTTTTTAGTTGAAAACGGTGTAGTGCAATTCGTTTTCCGTAATCACGAGATTTTGACTTGCAAAAAACATTCACATTCTCGTTGAACTCGTAATTATAACTTGTAAACTGGGAATTTTTGGAGTCCTCCGACAGCCTCCGGCTGCAGGTTTATTATGCTGTTGATAGTGTCGCCATAGAAACACATAATTCCAAGTGTGAGGACGTAAACAACTCCGAATAGAAAGTTGCGTGTTTTCGTCTTGTCGTTACGGAATGGTGTGAACTCAGCATTTAACTTGATGTACTAAAATAAATAAAATTAATAATAATAGATAAAAATAAACTAATAAAAATGACAAAAACGCATAACATAATTGCCAAAATGATTTAAAATTTATATTATTTTGCATGTCTCAAAAAATGTCTTAATTCGCCCTTACACAAATCAGAGCAGAATGTCTTAAATTCATAAAAGTCATGGCATTAAATGTTGCATACATTGCAAAATAATTTTCCTCAGTATATTTGTCCTGTTTTCCAATACAAATATCTAAGGATCTTTAAATTAATTTACTAATAAATTAATAAAAGATTAACTTAAGATGCAAATGTAAATGGAAGTCTTGAGAAATTGAACAAATATCTATCAAAAAGGTCCCTTTGAATTTTTTTCTGAGCCCATTGGCAGATATTTGTTCTTGTTTTAATCATAAACATTTTATTTTAATCAATTTCTCTGGAAATTACTCCAAGTTATGTAATTTTGCATCTCCAGTAAATGTATCTTGATTTAAGAATCTTTAGACATTTGCACTGGAGAACAAGACAAATATACTGAGGAAGAACATCACTTTTTTGCTGTGTGATCAGAAGATACTGTAAAATATATTTCCATATATTTGGGAGTAGAGCGATTTAAGCTACTTTGGTAAATGAATTAAAAAGTTATGGATATCTGTTGGAAGTTGTATTTTCAAACTCTGAAGTGTTGCTAATACAACTCATTGTGTTTCTCCCTATAGACATTTACATTTAGAGAACATTTTGACATGTGTTCCCTTCAATTTATTCCTCTTTTCTTGGTCTTAAAAAGGTCTTTAAAAAGTCTTACATTTACCTTCATAAAACCTGCAGAAACCCACTATAAAAGTATCTCAATAATACAAAAGTTACACTGGGACCAAGCTGTTGTTTAAAACAAAACTCCTCTAAAACCAGCCAACAGACCAGCCTGACCAAAATGGAAGACCATATAAGAGCAGCAAACCAGCTGGTTATAAATGTTTCTTTCAGCAGGGCAGCTAAAGGATTAGTTATCTTCAAAATGAAAATGTCCTGATATTTTACTCACCCCTATCTCATCCAAGATGTTCATTGCTTTTTCTTCAGTCGAAAAGAAATTACGTTTTCTGAGGTAAAAATGTCAGGATTTTTCGCCATATAATGGACTTCAATGGCAACCAAAATGTTGAAGGTCCAAATCAACGCAGTTTCAAGGCGCTTCGAAGGGCTTCAGAGGCTCTAGCGCACGATCCCAAATGAGGAATAGGGTCTTATCTAGTGAAACGAGAAAATTACAAATGAATCTACTTTTTAACCAGAATTGCTCATCTTGCGCTGCTCTGCGGCTCGCCAGTGATTGCGCAATCACGTCGAAAACGCCACGCTAGACGTAGGCAGAAGTACCGCCACCCGTGTTTACAAAGCACACATGCGAAGACTAATACAAACGCCCTTTAGCAAAAAAAAAAGGTAAAACAACGATGTCGAGTGATTTTGAAGTTGAAGATGGAGTGTTTTTTTTGGTAAAGTGCGTTTGTATTAGTACTCGCGTGTTCGCTTGGGGCCGTACTTCCGCCTATGTCTAGTGTGACGTTTTCGCAGACCAGCGCAAGATGAGCAATTTAGGTTAAAAAGTATATTCATTTAAAAAAAAAAAATTTAAATGACAGATGGTTTCACTAAGACCCTATTCCTCGTTTGGGATCCCGCAGAGCCTCTGAAACCTTATTAATAATAATATTATTAAAATATTAATAAATATTAATAATATTATTAACTGCATTGATTTGGACCTTCAACATTTTGGTTGCCATTGAAGTACATTATATGGAGAAAAATCCTGAAATGTTTTCCTCCAAAAATGTAATTTCTCTTCAACTGAAGAAAGAAATACATGAACTTCTTGGATGAGATGGGGTGAGTAAAATATCGGGACATTTTCATTTTGAAGTGAACTAATCCTTTAAAGCACTTTAAAATAAACAAGGAATAAAGAACTAAATATAATGTAGCAGATGGAAGTCATTTGGGTTGCAGAGATGTAATATATATTATAGTACTGTTAATAATATTATTGCATTGTTAATGTTCATCTTGTTGCTGGCCAATTGACGTTTTAATCAGTGACATTTGGTGGTCAAAAAATGATTTATTTTGTTTTAATTTTGAGTTTGAATTAAAGTAATACAATAATTCGAGCTCAAATCATAAATCCAAAAATGTTTTCATGATCATGTAATTATGTATTTGAGAGCCGGGAAAGTGCATTCAACTAGTAATTATTGCAATATAAAACCCTTCAGGGTGATGCAATACCAGTCCTGATCTTGCTGAAGTGGTTTAGTTTGCAATAATGACAGGCTGAATGTAAATTATCCCTTAATTAACGACTTAATGAGAAGAAATTGCTGTCACTGATCTTGCTATTGTTTTTCAATAGGTTGGTTGTTCAGTCTCAAGTGCTGACATTGAGAGTTGTTACCAAAAGAGCCAAACGACAATGCATTTCACTGTGAACAGTTACTCTTACACTCTGGATTTTGCAAGTATGTCAGCAAAAGCGTTTAGAAACAGTATGAAACATTTAAATGTCTTCTTGTGTCTGTAATTTAAGGCACCACATGATCTTCGGGTTTATTAATCTGACTATCTTGAATCACTTTAAAATGCATAATGAAAATGATTTATGAATATGATAAAAAATATGCTTTGTCTTTTTTTTGTTCATTCAGAGATGAGTCAAGTTAACCACAAAACTATGACCGAACGCAAGATCAGGCGTATATAAAAGTACTAAGGTGGCTCAAGGTCTTGCAACAGATGTTGGCCGATACTGAAGATCCAAACAGCAATTGTGATTATGCTTTAACATGAAAAACTGCCTGGGGAAAATTTGATGGGTGAATTCAGTCATGTTGATATACATTTTATGTTAATATGAATTATTTGAAATGCTGCTTTCCACATCAATATAAAAACAATTATGTTTCTCAAGCAACCTGAAGCATATATTTTGCTTGTTTAATTTGAAGAATCATATATTTTGACATGTTATCATGATTGGTTATTCTATACTTATTCTTTCAGCCAGTGGGCCATAACAATACAGGCATGCATATTTTTGCCTGCAACTGCCGGACAGCCACTGTTTACACACTGCTTGTGAAACGTTTCACAGCTGGAGTTTCATTTTCCATGTGCACTTCGTTTTTTTAGCATTAACACTCTTTAGGATTAGAAAGAAACGTGGATTCAGGGATGCACAGTAAAACTGTTTGAATACTAACTGAATATTTTTACATTACAAAAGTGATATATACCGTTATATGAAATTACTACATTAAGACAATCGTTTGAGATCTGAGTGAAGCTGTTTTACTGGGATTTTTATTACAAACTGAACTGTTTACATGCAACAACATACTATGCAAGAGTTTGTGGAAGTTTGTGTATGATGTTATAAGTGCTACTTGATTAAAAAAATAGAATACAATTATGAAATGATAAATGTGGCCTTATTTAACTACTACACTGAATATGTAATATTACTTTTTCTTCGTACAAATAAGATGTTTTCTACAAAATATTTTAATGAATTCAGATTATGTGTAATGATTTCTGAAGGATCATGTGACTCTAAAGACTGGAGTTATGATGCTGAAAATGCAGCTTTGAATCACAGAAATAAATTTCAATTTAAAATATATTCAAATAGAAAGGAGTTATTTCAAATTGTGAAAATATTTCACAATAATACAGTTTTTGCTGTATTTTTGATCAAATAAATGCAGCCTTGGTGAGCAGAAGAGACTTCTTTCAAAACCATTAAAAAATCTTAATGATTCCAAACTTTTGACTGGAAGTGTGATTGAGTGACACTTTTATGCAACATGTTATTTGGTCATATTTTTAGAAATACATATCATTTTGGACAAATTCCTCTTCCTTTGTGAAACTAACAATAAAACCAACTTACTTTTTTTTATTACCTTTCTATTATGATTTTTTCATACTTTTCAACCTGCTTAAAGTTGTCAAAATCCCTGTTTTCTCCTTGTCGCACACACAGACTTTTTAACTTCAACAATGAAAATACATTTTAAGAATATGACTTATCTGGTATAATGCACCTGAATTAAGCACTAGTCATTAAAATACATTATTTAATGTGAGACCACTATCAATATTACTATTTATACAAAATATAGCTGTCGCATAGTATTGGTGTCATTTCCGCCACAACACAGTAATGTCCATTTAAATAGTTTGTGTGAAAGATTGTTAAGGTGGTTTCTATGGAAATATTCAGTGACATCAGAGCATATGTTGGACATGGAGGGAATTTAAATTTTCATCAACAACAAATGAAGAAAAATCAAGCTAATATTGCTTGAACAGTTCATATATTTACGTCATTTCCAAACATGCTGTACTTTTAAAAAGCTAAAATAATTACGTTAAATAAGAATTATATTTTGCATACATGAAATGTTAAGTAGCCTAATTCAAAGCTAATCAGTGAAGCCATCTTCCATTTTTTCACCAAAAAACCTACAGAAATGTAATTTCCACCATTTATGATTATTACAAAGTACAATTGATATGGATTGCGAGAGTAGATTTGTGTAGTCATTTTTATATTATAATAATATATTATATAACACTACTTTTTATATTTATCTACTTTTTCTCATTAACGTTAATTCATTGTCCTTTCCACAACACTCTGTCATTTCCATCACCACACATATTTTTAAAAAATACTTTAAAAGTTCTCATCACACATTAAAAATGTATCCACAATTTATGAGATCATGTTCTACTTGATATAAAAAATCAAGTTATTTATTTTCTAATAAGCTCTTACCCAAACCAATATTAAATTCCAGAGTGTGACAGGTGTACAGTTCAATATTTGATCCTTAGAGCAGTTAATTTATCTCATTGACAAATGTATTATTATTGGACATTGGACAAACTGGTAAAACTAGATAAAAAAATTATCTTAGAAAATTCTTGAGAGGCATATTAGCCTATATTTTTAAATAACAGGCCTATTGAGATGTGGTGGAAATTACTTTTTTTTTTCATTGCAGGTCAGAAAAAATGTAAAATAATTTCTCTTGTAATCTAAGTTTGTCCTCTTACAGACCTTAAAACTAGACAAATGATTTCAATTGACTGTTACGTGACTTTTGAACAAGTTTTTTTTATTCAACTTCACAAGTCTAAAAGTGCCCTAGTTAAACAAAGCCCTGGGCCAGTTGTCTTAAGATCTAGTATGAGCCACTAGCAGTTAGGCAAGTGGCATTCAGTCTTACTTTTCATATCAAATTAGGGCAGTCTATGTTTTTATGTAATTGATTTAAAAAAATGATGAACAGTCTTAAAGAAAAAAATGTATGTCTAACTTATAAGACTAGTCTTAACGGTTTATGCAACCGGCCCCGATTTCGAATCATGCGTCGTGCGTCTTTATGCTGAAAGAAATACAGCCAGTCATAACTCATCATAACAAAAATCCCTGTTTGCTCGGAAAAGAAACCGAAACTGGGTCAGCGATTCAGCTGTAGGGTAGTTTACTAACAAACCATTCGACTGTAGGCCTACGTTTAGTTGACAAATAGCTTCGTTTTTAGATTTTTAATATGATGTAGGCTATTTGTCCAGGAAGTAGGCTATATTTGGTGAGTAGCCTATATATATATTTCACATTATTCATTTCATGACCTTATTTAACAACATCTCCGAGAGCGTCCAACAGCTTAGATAGCAGATCTGATTAAATTGTACATTTTGGTCAAATTTGTGTCATGCCTGACTGCGTTTTATTGTGTATTCTCTCTGTTTAGCCTACATATTTAGATTAAAGTGCATACCGTTAGTTAAGTGACGTTTTATTAAAAAGTGGAGTCATGCGTTACTTTCTCCCATATTTTCATTCTTAATGAAATATAGTGTAACGTGAAAACAACAATCATCGTTTCATGAGATTATCGAACGTATCTTGTGTTTTGGTGTCTTAAAATGTCAACCAGCGAAGTAACTGAGAATTAAAAGGTGAATATTTGTCGATATACACACTTTCTATGAAGCACTTGTCGGTGTCGTGCTCAACACCGATTTCATGATCTTGAGCCCAAGCTTATCTTGGCCATTTAAACAAGTCATCCTGGTTGCGGTCAACTCTGTTACTTTTCTAAAGTGATTTTCCAACATTTTTTTTTTTAAATATATAAATTTAGCTTTTGAGATGGGACTGTGCTGTTTACTAATAGGCCTAGCCTACTTAAAACATCTGTATGTAAACTTATGCAGGCATATTTTAATCAAACTGGAAATGGGACACGTTTCATTAAATGTTCTGAACAGCCTGTCTTTATCTATTTGTTTAGACGTGTGAAGATCAGTTTAAGGAAAATGAGCTAAAGAGGATGTCAGCTGTTATGATTTAGGTAGGTGACACAATTCTGATTTACCTTTTTGAACGTGTTTGTAGATGGATTCAGTTCGATCCAGTATGTTTCACACACTGTGTTGACATGTTGAGAGTTGTATTTATATATAGGCTAACAAAATATAATATACAATCTCTAGGCTATCATTATTCAGGAAGTCACAACAGCATTATCTAACAACATGGCTACAGGTAAGTTTGTTGGCTTATAGATTTATCATTTTTTGTTGGTTTCTGTCTTGCAGCAAATAGGGCTGAGGATATGTATTGACAAAATAATTTCTTTATTAGGATAATTTAATGACAAATTAACTTTCCAATATTGAGTGATTGACTGATTGTTCATCTTGTGCATTCATTCAGTCATTCAGTCATCCATTCATCCATTCATTCAAATCCTCAGGTAACCATTTTGAGTGGCAGCTGTTTGACGGACAGAAGTGGGTTTCTATCACTAATGATTTTGTCATTGAGACCCATTACTGTCAGCCAGGGGCTAATGGGATCGCCATCAACCTCAGCATGGGGTGAGTTGGTCTTAATATCATTTTGCCTTTACATTGTGTGCATAAATTATTATTATGCACTACCAGTCATATATTCATATTTGTATTAATATATTCTGTAGGATTAAAGGATTCGTTCACCCAAAAATGAAAATTCTGTCATTAATTACTCTTTACCCTCATGTCGTTCCAAACCCGCAAGACTTTCGTTCATCTTCAGAACACAAATGAAGATCTTTTTGATGAAATCTGAGAGCTTTCTGTCCCTCCATTGACAGCTACGCTACTGATACTTTGAAAAACTAATCCATATGAATTGAGTGGTTTAGTCCCAAATTTTCTGAGACACGATAGCTTTACATGATGAACAAATTGAAGTGAAGTGCAAGAACCAATGAGGTTTGTTCCCGTACGTTTTTGTACGATTTGTCTAGACCCCAGTGATGGGAAGGTTTAGGGGCGGGGCTAGGTGTGGTATTTCCTAATAATGCTTTTTGAAAAATCATTCGTATGAGCGAGGTTGAGCTTGAGTTTATGTTCATTGAGCTATGTTTATATGTGAATAAAAGCCAACCGGTCAATTCATATGGATTAGTTGTACACACTCTAAAAAATGCTGGGTTAAAAACAGCCCAAGTTGGGTTGAAAATGGACAAAACCGGCAAATGGGTTGTTTTAACCCAGCGTTTGGGTTGTTTTAACCCAGCAATTGGGTTGTTTTAAGCATTGAAGATGACTGAAATCTTACGGGTTTGGAACGACATGAGGGTGATGAGAGTAATTAATGACAGAATTTTCATTTTTGGGTGAACTATCCCTTTAAATATTCATGTAAGCCTTTCCTATTCATTGCACAGGGCCTTAAATATTGACTTTGACGAAATGACAGTCGATGGACCTCTTCGTAACATTAGTATACGGCGCAATATTCTGCTGTCCCCTAACCAAAAACAGGAAGTAGGCTGGTACTACAAAGATAACCATCGCTGGTGTGAATATGGAGCTCAGGTAAGTGGTTCTAGAAATATCTTATATTACTTTGGAATTATGCATACGATACAAGGCTGCCAACTCTCAGGCATTTGTCAGTCACGCAATTCTCACTCTCTCACGCCACATGTCCATATTCTCACGCAGTGAAAAGAAAACAATGCGCTGACAGACAAGACAGAGATTTATTACAAAATTCAAACAAGACTGTGGTTCAAGCGAAGTGAGAAGGACACAAACCGATCATCTCTTCCTCTACTACTAGTTACAGTACACAATAAACATGAATTAACATCGGAGGGTATGTTGAAAGAACCAGTACAGGGGGGTATTCCAGAAAGCAAGGTTAACTTACCGTCACATATACCTTGAACTCTCGGTTGATTAACCCAAACCTTGCTTGACAACTCAGAGTATGTTCCCGGTTAACACACAAGACATTCTCAACAGAGCGACGAATTGATGATTCACCATGGAAACAGACGCTAAGAAAAAGCTCGCCATTCTACTTCCTCTTCTTCTTTTGTCTAATGCCAGTTTACATAACCTACTTAGTGCACATCCATTTGTATCCAAGTGAATAGATACTGAATCGACATCGGACAAATGCAAGTTCATGAATAGGATCATGAAGCTCATAGCTGAACCGCCCTCCCCTCCATAATGTAGCACACAAAGTATGTTGATCAGCCTTTATTTCGATTCCTTTCTCATTTCTGCAGGGATTCGATGGGAGAACATCCTCAATTGGAAGTGATTTTATAGAGCAGAAGTACAACAGCAACCCAAGTGGATCGGTCCAGTTTACTGCAGGAAACATGACTTACAACGTGGATTTCATTGGTAATTGGACAAATGAGACTGATTGCCTTCATTGCTGTGAAACAATAGTCTTTCTCAAAAAATGGATACATTTGAATTTTAAAGACACTAACTTGTTTTCATGTTTTTTTGGAATGTTGTAGGTATGACTCAAACAAATCTATCCACAAACATGTCGAGGAAAGTAAGACGGCGACCAAAATTCAATGCAATAGTAACAAGTTATCAAAACAGGTATTGCTTTTTTAGTTCTAGTAGTGAATTATTGCCTCAAGTTTGGCTTGGCTCAGAATGCTCCTCGTTCATGAAAAAGCAGAATGAATTACTGTGTAAATTGTTGCATTGAAGGCAATATGGTTTTACAAAGTCTTAAATGGTTATATCTGACAAGCCAGACCCACATCAAGATGTTGGGTCTGGGAACTCAGTTGCTAGACGACCCTGGCTGCAAATTAGATTTTCTGCCGCTAGGGTGCGTCTAGATTTCTAGGCTAACATTTACACTCTTCAGGAAGCTAACCTACAAATAATTTTTTTGTATGTAAATTGAAAGTGACGTTTATGCAAAAAATATTGGACAAAATTTGGTAGTCACTGTTTACACTCGAAATTATGTATAAATTATACGTAACAATATTATGTAAATTGAATGCGTAATTTATGTAAGATATGAATATTTCCACAAATTCGTATAACTTAGTATAAAGTTATAGAATTTATGTATAAAATATTCGTAAAAACATTTCTGCATCCATTAAATAATTTGTGTGAGAACTCCACAGTGTTTATACTCTTCAGAAAGTCAACATACAAATTTATTTATAAATTGTTCTAAGTGAGATTTATGTAAGAATGGTTTTATGAACTCTCACATACTTACAGCCTTCAGGATGCCAACAAACATGTATTTAATTCTATTTATATAGGAAAGATTTGACTAATTCTTATAGTGCAACAGTGTTTACACAAGAAGTCAACCTACAAATTTGACTATAATTTGCTTGTAAAATCAAAACTTATGTAAGAATGTTTCAATCAGTTATTTATAGAGAAATTCCATCTGCTTATTTTTCATGAAGAATTCCCAATATCTTTAAAATAGTATTTTAATATCTTTTATCACATACAGTTTACCAATTCTGGCATCACCCTCTGCAAACCCAACAAATTCTTCTTCCCAGTACATCTGGGAGTTTATGGGTGATGAGGGAATTTGGACTGAGTACCAGAAACCAGTGAGTTCTAAACACCGTTATCACTTCCAAATACACTTATTCCTTCAACTGAAATTTTTAAGGCAAAAGTGACATGTTTATTCAAACAGTTCATTGGGCTTTTTGTGTGTCTCTACAGGGATGTTCACTGGATAGTACAGAAATCGAGAGGTTATATCAGCTCAACCCTGAGTGCCAAGTTTCATTCACTTCCAGACGATTCTCTTACACTCTTTACTTTGGTGGTAAGGCACATTAAGGCATAAAAAACTCTATATAGAAGTCTGTAGTGTACAATTAACATGAGAGAAAAGCAGAGGGCTTTTGTTATAAAACGTCTTCTAGAGAATATTTGCTAAAAAGAGAAATGTGTTAAGGTTAAAACCTTGATGTCAAGGCTTTAACCATGTTTGAAAAGGAATGTAAACATATCGTCCCCTTGGAATTATAAGGTTCTATCTGCGTTCTGAGCAGTTTTGAGATATTGAGCTTCAAAGTTTTTGCATTACATATAGGAAAATGTATATGGGGAACAAGTTTCTTTCAAACATGAAAATAACAGGGACCCTAAATGTATTCTAAATATACAATATCAAAATCCTCTCAAAATTGTAAATGGGGATTTTTGGAATGGGTCAAATGCAGATAGAACCTTCTAATTCTAAAAAAACACTTTTCGCTTAGAATTATAAGGTTCTATCTGCCAAACCATTATTTGAACATTAAATATAAAAAATAATGTTGTAACAATGTCTCAACATGTGTTGGAATGTAAAATTTTATCCTTTCTTATGACATTTATTTCATATTTTTAGCACTTCCATGTATTTAATTAAATTAGGGAGGTCTAAATATTTTGTCCAGTGCAGATGTAAATTTTTGGTACCAATTTGGTGGGTAATTAAACACATTATTGCAGAAATTGTTCATCTTTCTTTTGTTTAGACAGAAAGCAGCTACTGTAATACATCTGAGCAGGATTTTATTCCACCTAAAGTGGGCCAGGTAAAATGTCTTTCTAGACATCAGTATGGCTGAAATAACATGCTAACGTTTATTGTTGTAATTAAGACCCCATCAATTAAACTTTTTACTATTTGACCTTTAAGGCTAATATTGTAAAAATTAAGACATTTTAAGACTTTAAAAACGGCAAGAAAACAGACATGCTTCAGCAAATTAATTCATAAAGTTTAATAATCATTGAAAAATGATTAACTGACTATATGTGATGCCTGGAATTCGGGCTGCTGTCCTTGACAAGATCGTCAATAAAATTGTCGATCTTGAGGTGTCTTAAAAACTTTGCATTGTGTGCCATAATCCTCACAGATATTGTGTGTCTGCGATCTTTCCTGTCAAGGAAAAAGCCGGCGACACAACCTATAAAGTTGATCCTGATTGGTCCTCTTCTGTGCATTCAAAGTGCTGATTGGCTCACGCAGATAGAACCTTATAGAGCCAAGTCAGAGTTCGACTTTGTAGATAGAACCTTTTTGTTTTTCAATAAAAAGTCCCAAAATGTACACAACTTTAAAAAAAAAACATCACATAATGTAAATAAGTTGTCACAGAATAAGAATATGTGAATAACTCAATTTTGACAAAAACGTCAGATAGAACCTTATAATTCCAAGGGGACGATATTGATTACTCATCTTTATCATCATTATCTTCATGTCTACAGGAATGTATCAAGTGAACAATAAATATGGCACAAAAAGAGCTGTCCGGAGAACTGGTGGAATCCAGCAAACAAACAGGTAGGAAGCCATTAATAAAAGAATACATTTCTATGGAAATGTATTTCTGACTAAAATGTGTAACTCGCATTTTCAAGTTTATGTCACAATTCTGACTATAACTGGCTTTTGTGACTTCATATCACGCAATTCTGACTTTATAACTCGCAATTGCAACTTTATATCATGCAATTCTGACATAGCTCGCATTTGCGACTTTATATCATTCAATTGCGACTTTATATCATGCAATTCTGACATTATAATTCGCAATTGCGAGTTTATATCACAATTCTGACATTATATATCTCACCCAATTCTGACTTTATAACTCGTATTTGCGAGTATATCTCTCATTTCTGACTAAAATTTGTAACTCGCAATTGCAAGTTTATATCACAGTTCTGACTATAACTGGCATTTGCAACTTTATATCATGCAATTCTGACATTATAACTCGCAATTGCGACTTTATATCTCGCAATTGCGACTTTATATCATGCAATTCTGACATTATAACTCGCAATTGCGACTATATCTCGCAATTCTGACATTATAACTCGCAATTGCGACTATATCTCGCAATTCTGACATTATAACTCGCAATTGCGACTTTATATCACAATTCTGACATTATATATCTCACCCAATTCTGACTTTATAACTCGTATTTGCGAGTATATCTCTCATTTCTGACTCAAATTTATAACTCACAATTGCAAGTTTATATCACAGTTCTGACTATAACTGGCATTTGCAACTTTATATCATGCAATTATGACATAACTTGCAATTGCGAGTTTATATCTCGCAATTCCAACAAAAATGTATCTCACAATTGCGAGTTTATATCACAATTCTGACATTATATATCTCGCCCAATTCTGACTTTATAACTCGTATTTGCGAGTAAATCTCTCATTTCTGACTAAAATTTGTAACTCGTAATTGCGCATTTATATCAAGCAATTCTGACATTATAACTCACAATTGCGACTTTATATCACAATTCTGACTTTATAACTGGCATTTGCAACTTTATATCATGCAATTCTGACTTTATAACTCGCAATTGTGATGTTATACCACGCAATTCTGAGAAAAAAGTCAGAATTATAAGAAAACTTGCATTTGTGGGATATAAACTAGAATTAATACTTTAGTTCTAATGTTTGTTCTCCTATCACAGTGCATTGTCACAAGCTCGCTGGCAGTTCAAAGACATGGATGGCAATTGGAAGGATTATAGTAAAGTAAATAAATCTACCTTTTTTTACATTTTATGAAATGATGTTTGCAGAAGTTGCTACAAGTGCACTCTTAAGAGATCTATAATGGGTGATTGTTAGGTGGTATCTTGCTAGAACTTATAGGCCTTGTTAGTTCTAACTGTATTTGGGTTATATATTCAGAAAATGAAACTGCACTTACTGCAGTTTACAAAAACATGCTTAATGTGGCCATCATGCTGCCGGTTTCCTGAAACATTTTGACGTGTTCTTGTACAACACTAAGAAAGTCACACCTTCTGTTCGGTGTCATAAATGTGGACTTTGTGGTTGTGTAGGGCGGCTCTCGGGGACGTTGCAGCGTAGCAAGTCAAGATATTGAAGCCCAGTACCAGCTGGACTCCACTGGGACAATGAGTTTCAGGGCAGGCAGGTTCAGCTATGAGCTGGACTTTTCAGGTGCGTTCATAAAACTATCAGAAACATGTGTTATTTAATACTCTTTAAATCACTTGTGTTCTGTTACAGATATGACCCAGACCAACCAGTCCACTACCACCAGCAGACCTGTACGCCGCCTTCAGCAATAAGACCTCACTTGCCTATTCTACGTTTACTTCATTTACTTGTAGCAATATATGTGAACTCAGGATGCTATTTTATGCAATGTATGCTAGCCATACCCAAGAATATGCGAGACAAAATATCGATATTACTTTCAGTTTGTCCATTCTAACCCACGTGCCTATATTGTTTTATTAACTGCCATGAAATAACAGTTCTCATGGTGATCATGTTCTTGAACTAATGTCTATTTTTATTCTTTATAGCTTTTCTTTTCAAAGCCTTTACTGTGATTAGATCGCATGTACATTATCTTATGATTGCTTTCAATATTCATGTTGGCACTTTTATTTTTTTAAATGGCAATTTATTTTATTGGAGTAATTATATATAAAGAATTGGGAATAGGGAAATATGCTTACATTATTTATGCCCAAAGGTTCCAACACCTTCTAACCAATTCATTTCCATCGACTTTTCCATGACTTAAATGTTGATTATGGTTACTAAATAAATATTTTGGAAACTAGTATTGACTATACACTATTATTATTATTATTATTAATTTTTTTTTCAAGAAAAGAAAGTTCAATTTTTATAAAATGTGTTAATTCTCTTCATAAACAAATTAAGAAATGTCCACTTTTCTCATGCAATGCAACATTATTTTTTATGACAAAGCACTCCCTTCCACATGTTTTTTTAATAAAATCAGCACAAAAAAACAACTGGATTATAAGCATGATAAGACTATATCAAGATTATAACACATCATATTTTTCACTTTGCTGAATGTGCGCTTAATTTTCAGGGAATCAATTTTAAAGGTACACAAAATATCTTCGTTTTCTTATAACAATATTATTTTGATTGAAATATTCACTATAATAAATATGACATATTTCATAAATATTTGTAACGTCAGTCTGTCTTCTAAATTCACTTACCCCTCAGTAAAGCCTAGCTAGACCAACTGTTGATGGTTTGTTATTAATATAAAAATATATATATTTCTTATTTTTTTAAGGACACCAATTTGTACAATATTATTCATCAATAAAAGCACTCGCTACCCTTTAAATAGTCAATTTATTTGATTCCAAAATCACCATCTTTCCACCATTCCATTCACATTTTTAAATGAAAACAATCCAGATGTTTTATCTACATTAATTTAGACTATTTGAAAACTGCATGTAGTGAAACACTCATACAGAAAGTTATTTTCACAATCTCCATCACAGACCTGCTATTGCACAACTCTCAACATAAGGCCTCTCATTCATAAGACCAGGAAAATAATTCCCTTTGAATAAAACCTGTCTGGATATTAAAGATTCTCCTCAGGAAAGTAACTCAACAGTATTAAAAAAACCTAAGTGGTGGAAGTTCACCTCTATATACTGTACACTTCATTCATGTTTTTCCCAGTAATAATACACATTTTGGTGACTTGCTGTGTTGCAGCGGTCTGTTTGGTTATGATATGGAATAGCATATGGAATTTAGTTGGTCTCTTCCCACGACAGAAAACTGTCCATAAAATGATAACAGACAAACAAAAATGTAGCCAAATGTAACGCCCCCAAGAAACACAACACTACAGCATAACACAGATGATTTAACACAGGGCAGGAGGTAACATCAGAGAACTAAAAGAGAAACGAACGCTTAGGGCTTCATTCATGAAACGCGCATTTCTATGTTACAACTTGGTAGTATACAAGTTGTTGCACTCAATTTAATGCTACATTTCAGCATATATATAACAGTGATTTTCCCAAGAACAACAGGAAATGCATATTTTATCCCAAAATGCGCAAATTATATTTATTTGAATAAAGAAGCCTATTTCTAACCTTTGAAAAAAAAAAAACTAATTTCTGTAACTTTCTCAGTAATGTAATGCAAAAAATATTTTCCTTACTGCAATGTGAAAAAAATGTGTACATGTGTAATGCACTTGCAAAAAAATTCTACAATGAAAATTGTTAAATAAATATAAAGTATTGTTTTAAGTAGTACATAGTGTACTGAATTTAATAATATGCTTACATACAAAAAAATATTTTTTGAAAAAAAAAAAAAATTTGTCTTTGGATTTTGGGATAAAATATGACCGTTTTTAATGAGATTCGCCCAAGGTTTGCAGAATTTACAGAAATTTATTCCGCTAGTGTTTCATGAATGAAGCCATTACAGTGAAGCACAAACTCACTTTAAAAGTACTGACAATATCCCAACATCTCAAACCCTAAAGGGTTTTTTTTTTTTTTTTAGCTCTATTACATTTAGTGCACCTACAGTGAAGACAGTGTACTTCCTTTAATAAATTTCACCTCTGTGGATCATGTATCAGTATAAAACTCAAACAATAATCACCAGATACATTATATACACAAATAACACATTATAAAAAGACTCGTTCAGGAACCAACTATGTACTGTACTTATTTCTTTACTTCTCTCATGATCATCGTGTATCAGACAACACAACTTAAAGACTTCCTTTTGCCAGACAACATCAGCAATTCCTGAGGCCATCAATGATGTTTATTCTGGTAGAGGAAGTCGGCTCATTCAGGTTTGCATGAGGCTCAAGCAAAAAGGAAATGAAACCAAAAATGCTTGAGTTTGTTATGCCCAATTTGTTAACCCCTTTGTATGTGAACCTTTCTTCTGGGGCGCACTTTAAGCCAAACGATACAACAAATGCAAGGCATCCACCAACTGAAGCAGCTTTCGGTTGAAGAGCCCAAGCTTTCGGTAGAAACGTGACAGTTTGTTTGGTGCAGTCTGCTGTTGATTCACACAAGGTGATACATTGACTGTCCACATAAGGCGCACCACGAAAAGAGGCAAAAAAAGACAAAACAAACCAGAAAATCATCTTTCAAGGATACCATGTCCAACCCTCCAACTAAATTTTGACTGTCATCTTCGCTGCTGATGTTGTTTCGCGTTTGATTCCCACATAAGTGGGAACGTGAACGAAAGGCAAATGTTTTATCCGAAGAGGTCCTTAAAATCATTGTTGACTGAAGAACTTTGTTTCATCACCCCAGTGTTCATTGTGGAAGAGGCCACAGGTTGCGAGAAGTTCTGAGGGTTGAAGAACGGGTTTGCTTGCATTCCAAAACCACCTTGAACTCCCGTCATCCCCATCGGAGTTGCCTGTATGGGTGCAGTCTGGGAAGGTTGGCCTGTACCAAACTGATTGAGCCACGGAGAAGGTGCAGCGGTTCCTTGGGTCGGTTTAGGGGCCATTTGGTTCAGGCTGACTTTGGGTTTATTCGAAGCGAAGAGGGAGTCTAGGGCGGACATGTCTGGGGGTTTGCCGGATTGGTTCTGGTTTTGGGTGAGGGCACTGAAATTTGGAGCGCTGGTTGTGGTGGCCATCCCTCCATAGAGGCCAGGAGCGGCGGGTCTCATGGCCATTACCATACCTCCCGTCTGGAATCCCATGGGTGAATTGAAGCCGTTGCTGGCGCCCATGGTGCCCATTCCACCCATGGTGGGTGCTACTGGGTAGGTAGAGGAAATGGTGCCGCCCTGCATGGGCATCGTCCTGGTCCCAGAGTTTAAAGCGAGGTTGTTCAGGGATGTCATGTTGTTCAGAAGACTGCTGGTCAGATCTTTTGCCTGAACAATAAAAATATTCTTCAGTTATAGCACGTACATCCCATATCACCATTTTCATGTACATTTCCAACAGATTGAAAATCTAGTTTTCATTTTTAATTTACATTTTTAACACTATACGTTGTTATATTACCTAGGCCAGTGGTTCCCAACCCTGCACATTTATGATGTCTCTCTTATCTCATCTGACACACACATATGAGGTCTTGGAGGAAAGCCACTAGGAGGCAAGCCTGCAACCTTTAGCTATAAAAATGTAAGCTGTGTGGTACGCAGGGAAGGCCGTATTTTTCCGGAATGGATGTCAATGGAGAAGAGGCTTTACTACACTGTATAAACCACTTTTGTGAGGAAACAGCTTATCATTTAATGAATTGACTGCCTATCCACTAATCTTCAACATGTTTTATGCTAAACAATACTTTTGTTGGGAACGATATGTAGATTTTACTATGATAAAAAGGTTATTTTACAAGAGAACGGAATGTCGCGAGAGCTAATACTCATTTACGGCATTACCATTGTACTATTGTCTAAAAAAAGTAAAAAATACAGATGTTTTCTTTCTTTGGCTTTCAGGTTTTATAAGTTATGATAGGACTTGAATTTAATGAGTATTATAGCTTAATGTATGCATATGACGCTGATATTATGCATTTAAATGAATAAAGAGAAAATGAATAATTATAAATAGTGTTATATTGTATGTTGCTAATGAAAATAAAATGGTGTTCTTTCTATCGCTACCAGGTAAGTCTTGTATTGTAATGATTTATGACTGCTGTGTGCCTGCCTAATGATGATGATATAATAAATAAAGTTAAAAACAACATATAATTTAAATGAATTAAATATGTATTAAATTACAATTACGTTTTATGTGCCCTGCAGTGACTACTACTTTGCCGCTAATAGAGATATTCATGCTCTTTTTTTTCCCACAGTAAAGCACAAACAATGCCGTCCTACTGTACGTTTACTAGCGATATAACACCAAATATAGAACATTTATTCACAAGACCAGTGCGCTTATCCACAAGAAACTGATTAATGTAAACTGTAAATGACTGTAATAAAACTTTGAACGGCGGGCACTGACGTCACCACTATTACACGATGCCACACGTGATCCAAGTTAGCCATTTCACTTTCTTCAATGGTAAGACCCTCTCATCTTCCTATAATAAGACAATCTCTGCTTGGACTCTTTATTAACTAAACTGTGCCGTGCTGAGGGTAGTCCAGGACCAGGATTGGGAATCACTGACCTAGGTCTTAAATGACATACACTTGTTAAAACTGCTGTGATGGTGTTTCGGCTGAGGGAGCGGAAAAAAAATCTGACTGATGGCCTTTCTTTCTTAAGTACTTTTTCATTTCTTCATTGGGATTTAACTAGAAATTCTCAAAAAAACAAAACATGTAGCAACCAACGACTAGCACTAAGTTGAATCACATCATCACAAACTGTGATTTGAACAAAAGAAAAAAATCATAGGGGAAAAGTGTATGTACGAATGGAGAATTACATAAAATATTAAGGTATAATATTTAGAGACATTGATAAAAAAAAAAAAAAAAAAAAACAATACATTTAGGCCCATTTTAACAAACAGGGCTTAGATTAAGCCAGGATTAGACCTGGGTTTAATTAGGGCATTTAAGTAGCTTTTATAAACGTGCCTTAGAAAAAAAAAAACCTTACTGGTGTGCATCTCGAGACAAAACAATGGCACTGACATATTTTAAGATATCTCAGTGCAAGTTGCTTTCAGTTAAAACAGCTCATATGTGCATTTTAGTCTGGGATTAGGCTTAAGCCTTGTCTGTGAAACCAGGGTTAGTTGGGGACAGTTGACAGATATGTCGGGCCATTGCTGCATCGTCATGACACTTTATCATGTCCACGTGTGCCATGTAAATGCAATTATTCAAGCGCAAGAAGATTCGAAAGAGAACTCAATTTGTTACTCGCACGCTGTGTAAGAAGTTGTGTGCCCAATCTCAGACAGCACACACACACACACACACAATGAATGACATCAAAGATTGATATTGGGCTTTTTGGCCTTTTTATTGAAAGGCAGGGTTATGATATTAATGTAACTTATAAGTTACATTTCAAATTATGGTAGTATTTAAATTATGATTATATACCTGAGGTGTTGTTGTGGCTGATTTGACGCTCTGTGGTGCCAGTGGCTGCTGGCTTCTTAGTTTGGCAGCCTGTTCCTGTTCTTTAGCCAAACGCTGCTTTTCTTCCAGGGTGAGAGATACCTGAACATATACCACATACAAGTTAGAACATCAACCCGGTCTAATGCCAACATCCATTTGAGCTCCATAAGAAAAACACAATTAAGCCAAACCAATGCATTCCCAAAATATTATAAATGCCAACTCACACGTGAGGGTTGCGAAACAGTTGATGAGGAACCATTCTGGTTTCCATTCACACCTGCACTTCCTGAAGTGCCACCAAAGATCTCATCAATCTATCAGAAATCAAAAGAGAAACACCAGTTCATTTCAGAGTGGCCACAATTAAAAGCTGCGAGTTGGTTGTCCGACAGGTGTATTTACTTACATCTCTGACTTTTGTGGCTGGGCTGGGTGTGTTTTTAGTCTCCTCTGATTGGTTCAACTGGTTTGTAATGTTTAAACTCCTGGATAGGACACAATACTCATTATTACTCATTAGTCAACTGTTTGTTTGGAAAATGTTGCACTCATGTCAAAAGCTGCAGCCTTTTAAAAAGGCATGAACAGAATGAATAGAGAAAATGATTGACACCTCTGCTGCTCCTGCATGCTGTGCAGCTGCTCTAATTTGGTCTTATGCTCCGCCTCCATACGACTCAACATGTCCTTGATCACAGCCATGAAAGCATTAAACTGAAACACACCACAAACAAAATTATATCTGAAGTGTGACACTGAATCGAGTTTATTTTTAATAGATGAAGAAGAAAACACATAAGTTTATGTATAAGAGTGAATGTGTTGTCAACCTGGTTAAGGTTAAGGTTGTTATCAATACTAAGTGACACCAGATGAGGTAAACTCTTTGCAGCCAGGTGCTCTTTTGGGATGCCCAGTTTCTTATGGGTGAAAGTGCACTTGTAGATGCCTAAAGAAAAAAAAAATAGCACATGCATTTTTATAACTGCATAAGATGTAAGGACAATGTTATTCAACTTAATGTTACAAATTCAAATTAGGAATTCAATGAGAAAAACAAGACGAGTCATAAGGACTACTATATAATGATGCTTTTAAATGTTCATTTGAAACTTGAAAACCACAGTCAGGCACAAAAAAAGTGCAGAAAAAGATTGTATTACCCAGAATGCCCATGAGCACTGCTGGTTCCCTGGATGGAATTTGTTGCAGGAATGGTAAAATTTCATCAATGACGAACCATTTATCCAGGTATTCCAGAATCTTGCCAAGGCACACCAAAGAGTTCACCCTCACCTGAAAGACGACAACCAACAGTGAAACTAAACTCCTTTTAGAGAAACAAACCTACTCTCTTAAATCTTTCGTTGATATAGTACATTCACTTTTTACTAGAGGAATAAGGACACAAACCGCTAGTGAGGATGTCTGTAAACAGGCAGATTTGATACGAGGAATAAGTGCGTTTTTCATAGATGGGTACTCAATCAGATTGGCAAATGTGGGAATGATATTCAGACAAAGTTCCTGTTTAGGAAAAAAAAAAAAACATATTATACACATTTTGAAATACCTAAATTTAAAACCACAATGCATTGTTCGGACAATGAAAATTCAATAGACTTTTACTGATATTTATCGATTATAAAATAATATAAAATTTAATCTACTAAAAAAAAAAGTATCTGTGGTCACCTGTATTTGAATAGAGGGGGCCTCCACTGCTCTATACACCATGGGCAGAACACTGTTCTTGATGTCTTCAGGAGGCGTTTTGGTCAAAAGCAGGTCCATCTTTTGTAGAAATATCAGCAGAATCTGGATATATGAAAGAAATTATATGATTCCCAAAAGCCCTCTCATGAAATTGTAACACTGGAGAAAAAAATCCCCCAAAGCTAAACAAAACAACAAAAAAAGATGCCAAGTAAATGTATGGACAGTCACCACTGGTAACAAATTACTCTAAAGTGCAATGTAGACGTATGTATTTTCTGTAAAGGTACTTTGAAACAATATGTATTGTGAAAAGCGCTATACAAATACACAGATCAGGCATAACACTGAATAACAATGATTATCTCTTCATCACGGCACCTGTTAGTGGGTGGGATATATTAGGCAGCAAGTGAACATTTTGTCCTCAAAGTTGATGTGTTAGATGCAGGAAAAATGGGCAAGCGTAAGGATCTGAGCGGCGAGTTTGACAAGGGACAAATTGTGATGGCTAGACGACTGGGTCAGAGCATCTCAAAAACTGCAGCTCTTGTGGGGTGTTCCCGGTCTGCAGTGGTCAGTATCTATCAAAAGTGGTCAAAGGAAGGAACAGTGGTGAACCGGCAACAGGGTCATGGGCGGCCAAGGCTCATTGATGCACGTGGGGAGTGAAGGCTGACCCGTGTGGTCCGATGAAACAGACGAGTTACTGTAGCTCAAATTGCTCAAGAAGTTAATGCTGGTTCTGATAGAAAGGTGTCAGAATACACAGTGCATCACAGTTTGTTGCGTATCGGGCTGCATAGCCGCAGACCAGTTAGGGTGCCCATGCTGACCCCTGTCCACCGAGGACAGCAACCAACAGTGGGCATGTGAGCATCAGAACTTCACCATGGAGCAATGGAAGAAGGTCGCCTGGGCTGATGAATCACTTTTTTTTCACATCACGTGGATGTCGCTTACCTGGGGAACGCATGGCACCAGGATGCCCTATGGGAAGAAGGCAAGCCGGTGGAGGCAACGTGACGCTTTGGACAATGTTCTGCTGGGAAACCATGTGAATGTTACTTTGAAACAATGGTTCAAAGTAAAAATGGTTTGAGGAGCACAACAACGAGTTTGAGGTGTTGACTTGGCCTCCAAATTCCCCAGATCTCAATCCAATCAAGCATCTGTGGGATGTGCTGAACAAACAAGTCCGATCCATGGAGGCCCCACCTTGCAACTTACAGGACTTAAAGGATCTGCTGCTAACATCTTGGTGCCAGATACCACAGCACACCTTTAGGGGTCTAGTGGAGTCCATGCCTCGACGGCTCAGGGCTGTTTTAGCAGCAAGAGGGGGACCAACACAATATTAGGTCATAATGTTATGCCTGATTGGTGTAAATGCGAACTGAATGACAAACAAAACAAACCAACAAAACCAAACATACTCATGAAAACCACATTAAAAGATCAGTGGAAACTGTGGAAACAAACAAGTGCAGACAAAATACCATAAATAAAAATATCTTGCCATAATACAAATATTTCGATGAAATAAACTACCACAAAGACAAATGTCAAACCTCACTCACCATGTTGCTGGCCTGATAGCATGGAAGAGAGAAAGTAATTACAAACTCAAACCTAATGGATTACGCAGGCACGTAGAGGCCATTTCAAGTCCACATCAAGTGATCAATTTAGGACAGGGCCAGAGAGGTTAACTACAGCATGGGGTCAATTGTGGGATGCATGTGTGTGTACCTGTACAGGCTCCTGCTGTTTAAAAACTGGGGTGAGGTCCGGGAGAACAAGGCGGACATATTCCTCCTTAGTGCATTCCTCAGCGATGAGCAGTACATTTGGAAGAACGAATGGAACCATGTCAGGATTCACAAACTCAGACGTGAGCGCGGGGAGAATTCTGTATACCACCACTCTCTGAGGACAGAAAAACAGAAGAGAGTTAGCTTAGGTACACATAATGCCATCCATCCATCCCAGTTTTCACAATCTAATCAAATCCATTATTGCACCATTAAATGGACTGCGAATTCCACTGCAGAAAATGTGGACAGAATCGCGGAATCCATTCATAAAAATGTAATTTAGTGTATAATGCAAAATGTTGCACATTTTGAATGAAAAAATATGGGCTGTACAATTCATCAAAACGCAGATTATAGTGCTTGTGAATATTAAACAGCAATTAATCAATTAAGTCAATTAATCAGACATGCTTTTTTAATTAAACCATTATAACAGAATGCAGAAAAATTCTAAATGGAAACCAGAATTTGGGAAAAAAAAATGTATATTTCATAGGGTCGTGCATTTTATATTTCTATTTTCTAGCTGAATGTCTTTGTGGAAATGTTCTTGCCTTGGGCAGCTTGGGCAGAACTTTCGGGAGGCTTTTGTAGAACTGAGACTTCTGCAAGTTGTCCCGCTGGAAAAGCGAGTCAAAGTACTGAAGAGTCATCGCTCCGACATCATCGAAAAAGGGAATCTGAACACACGCATACACTGAAACGTCACTCTCAGTCACGGTCTTACAGATCATTTTTATTCAATCTGTACAGATACTTAAAAAAATTGAAAGTTGAAGAAAACCAGCAAGGTGGGCAAACTCTGACCTTTGTCATCTGATCTGCGTCTGGACGTACATTGGAGGTGACGCTGAGTAACATCTTCACATGTTCCCGTACCTCCTCTGGGATCTGACTCAGCACTCCTGGACTCAGATGGCTCAGCTACACATGAGAATGGGGAACATCATGAGATTCACATGTTTTAGGATTGTCACAATTATATAATTAGGGTACGATAAAAACTGAAGTATCACAATAACACTATTGTTCGCATGCCTTGTTTCTAGTAGCAAGAGCTGAATGTTGTGGCTATTCTGTAGTGGTTTTAAAGGGGTCCTATTATGTTTTCCTCACATTTTCAACTTTCTTTAGTGTTTAATGTTGCTGTTTGAGCATGAAAATGTGTGCAAAGTTACAAAGCACATAGTCCACTCCAAAAGGAGTTATTCGTTATATCAGTAAGCACTACGGGTGCAACGGATCACAAAACTCACGGTTCGGATTACAGTTTTTGAGTCACTGATCGGATCAGCAAGGATCTATTAAAGACAAGTGAACAGTCAGTAATAAAATAAGAACAAATATGCAAATTACAAGCATAGATAAATACAACACATCAACGTTACAATAAATTAAACAAATAAATTCAAGTCTAACAATAGTATTTAGGTACAGAAATGTAACAATTAAGAGTAAAATACCAATTTGTAGTTGCGCGAGTACCTAATTGAGTACCTCTTCTTGCACTTAAAATCGCTTGAATGTTTAAATTGGCAAGACTTAGGCCCCGTCCACACGAAGCCAGAGCTTTCCCTATCTGATCTTTTTTTCCCCTCGTTTCAAGAAATATCTGCGTACACACGAGAGCACTGAAACCGACTCAAAACTATGTAGTATACATGCCAGGCCAGTGTGTGGCGCTGTAATTCTGCCACAGAAATACACTAAAAATGGAGAAGAAGAGTTGTGGCTAGAAGGGGTACAGCAATGGTAGGAAGTGAGGCAAAATCTCACAATAAAATAACAATAAATAAATGTGCTACTTACCAGATGTGTTTTATTAACGCCTAAACCTACCCTTACAATAATGCAAATACAGTAATTAAATTACGCAATATTGATGTGCGCATTAGGGTGACCACCTGTCCCGCTTTGCGTTGTACCGCACAGCATTTTCACCCCTTGTCCCGCATGTCGCATATTGAGAAAATGTCCCGCATTTTCACCAGTCTATTGATTTTTAATGATCATATTGAGAAAACATGCATGCGTTCTTTTGCCTTTTTAAGAAAGCATTTTATTTATTATTTTTGCGGCATCGTTTTTCACCTACATTTAACAGCGCTTCGTCAGAAGTAACATCCCGCCTTACACAAATACAAAAGCCATTTTTTAAAGCATATCCAATGGTTGAAAAGAAAGGAGTAAACACGGTCACTAGTAGGTTGTGACGGCTGACAATCAAAATGTGGAGCGGTGATTCGTTCCATGTGTTCCCTGTCAGAAAACGAATGGATAGTTCTGTATATAAATGAATATATATATATATATATATATATATATATAAAAATAAATAAATATATATATATTAATATATAAGATTAACTAATTTAATGTTGTTTTATTTGTTTCATTATTTATTTAGTTGGATTTTAGTTGCACTTGGTCAGAACTGTTTCAAAAGTAGTTATCTGCATGATGCCTGCTGCCTTTGGGCTCAGTGATGTTGAATTTAAGATTATACAACAGTTTCAGGTTATGTTTTAGTGTTGGTAACATGTCCCACATTGTCCCACACAAACTTCGTAATCGTCCCACATTTGGTTTGTTTGATGGTGGTCACCCTAGTGCGCATGCCCAGTGCCTGTAGTTGTATCCCTTTCTAGTCTTTCCCGTGCGGGGATGTGGTGTGATGACATCACCGTTTCACAAAATATACGAATTAGCTGTACACACGAAAACGCTTTCAGATTTATCCACTCTTGGACCCGTGTGGATGGGGCCTTAGAAACGTGTAAATGATAAACTTTCAGTGATGGTTAAATTTTGCAATTTATCCACGAATCACATGTGTGCCGAACAGTGTTGCCTGTTCCGTATGGATCACGGATCAACTACAATCCGTTACACCCCTAGTAAGCACTAGTAAGTTTCTGAACTCCCTGAAATGCATTGATTATACTGCTTCCAGGAACGTACACATCACAATATCACTCATTTAAATAATTCCCGCCCAAGGCATACTCACAAATTTTTTTTTTTTTTATAATATTATATTATAATTGATATTATATTATTTTTCCACACTTTTGACCATTAGTGTATACTATAAAATGCTGTGGTACTGCTGGTATTTTGAGGTTTGGGTACCACATTACTACCATAGCAGTAGTTTACTGTGTTTTAGGACAAAATGGGAAAGTAACATGCTTTAAAACAGTAAGTTAATTCCACAGGTGTGCAGAAGGTACCGGCTCCTCACCTGGTCCAGTTGTCGGCTGAAGCTCTTGTATATGTCCTGCTTGTTAACCTGAAAGACGGGTTTGCCTTCATTAAACACGGCGTGGATCAACACACCCAGTGAGTACATGTCAGAAGACACGTCACAGCTGACGGACAGGATGTACTCAGGAGCGACATATTCTGGGTTCGGGAGGCAGAGAGGCGGTAGATTGGGGTCCCACTCTTTACACACATACTTGGGCTAAAAGGCAGAAACACACAGACACAGTCACTTAAATAGGTTTCAAATAGCTCATTCAAGTTTGGAACAGAGATAGCAGATAATGATCTCTGGGACTTAAGAGACATTCATTCCAGTTCCAAACCTCAGCGTCAGACGGGTTACTCGAGGAGATGCTGAAGTCAAAGCCCATGATCTTCCAGGCTCCGCTCTTATTCAAGATGACGTTCTCTGTACACAAGTTACCATGAACCATCTTAACCCCACTGTGGAGGAACGACAAACCCTCTGATATCTTAGAGAGAAAAACAGAGAGAGACAAAAAGCACAAAAAGATCTCATTAGGTACAAATGAGCTAAAAAACAAAAAGCATGGTAGCATTTCTTGCACTGCATTTAATTATTGCTGATCTTTATTTTTTTAAGTTTTACTTAAAAGAAAAAAAATATTTAAACAATGTTTATTTTTATATGATATATTTTTATATTTAATACATATAAATAGGCATTTTATTATTCAAAATAAAACAAATTATTATTTTCATTACTCCATTACAATAAAACTTCTTATATTTTAATAAATGATTCTATACATGTTTCTCTCTACAGACATGTTGCAGATTACCACATAAAATATTTGTAAATAAATCAAGTAAATAAATAAATCTTGTCCCTTGTGGGGTTTTTTTTACTTAAAAAAGAAGCCAAAATAGCATTTACAACCATGAAAGTTAAACAGGCAATCAAAAGGGTGTAAAATCAGAAAAGTGTATCTTATAATTGTATTAAATTTCACTATATGAATTATTGGTAACACTTTATTTTAATGTGTCTTTGTCTACATGTATTAACTATAGCAATAACTATAAATTATGCATAATTACATGCAACTAACCCTAAAACAAACCCCAACCCTATAATAAGTGCATGTAGATCATTAATATTACTTTGTACTTAAAAGTATAATTACAATGAAACATGGACACCTTAAAATGGAAGTGTAACCGAATTATAAAACATGTGCAGTTTCTCATTTTGGGCTGAAATATGACCTTTAAAGCCGGGCGTACTTGGTTCGATTTTAGCTGTTGTATCTCACCTGCAGTAAGCCGTATTTTGTCTCTACATCATAGAGTTTGTATTCTTTGATGTCTGTGGGAACAGGACTAGGGAGGTTGTCCCACTGGCCGAGCACATTCGCTAGACTGGCGAACACGGGCTCTGTGCAGAATGCCAGACAGTCTCTAGAGATAAAGAGACAAAGGCATTCAGTGAGAACAGCAATGACAGACAGATAAAAGCACAGGAAGTATGAACTGGTTATGTTTGTAGCCTTACAGACATTTCTGAGCCACATTTGAGATGCATATAGCTTCATCTCCTATTTGTGTAAAAGATCAAATCTAAGTGTAGAACGACTGATGGTTCCAAAAACTAGTGAGCTGCCCCCCTAGGCAACATTTCTAGGTGTCAGAGACATGCAGCTGGTCATTAAAGCAAATAAACTCTACTAATAAGATACCACATTTTGACCGGAATCTAAAGTACATGCACTTTGTAGATAAAGCAATCCCAGTACACACAGTGAAAATCTTTGTGCAAGCTGGTAGAAGGAACATGGAGGTTGTTCTTTTTGAGGTTCCATTACAGTTAATCCTGTTCACATCAAGAACGATAACTATAATGATAACTACATTAACGTCCAAACCAACGAACGATAACGTGCTGTAGTTATGTTGTCTACGATCTCTTTAAAGTTGAGAGGATTCTGACTGGCTGTCAATGTTTTTTCATTTCATGAAAACGATTCCATCCACATTGTTCCTCTGTGTCGCTTTCATTCTAGCTGTGGTGTGGAAATAGAATTAAAAACGACAACTAAAAAAGCTGATGCTTTTATCGGCTGATCAGCTGGGGGAAAAAAAATCACTGTTGCTATTGGTATTGTTGTCGTGTGGACTCTGCAATTCTTTTACATTTAAAACGAAATGCTTAGCGTTATAGTTATTGCCATTTGTGGGAACGAGCCTTTAGACCGATTAATAAAAGTTCATAGTTATTTATCTTCGTCTACACCGAACTCGGCCATTGTCGAGTCACAACAGCTTGCGTCTTTCTACACTACGTATCAAAGTTAACGTTCAAAGTCCATTTATCCTGTTGTCAGAAGTAGCGCAAACGCATTGGAGTATATCAAAAATAGAACGTTTCTCTTGAAGCTAATACGGAAGTGACTTAAACTGCAATTCATCGACTGGCCGCTAGGGACAGGCTCCAGAAGGGAGCAGAATCTCCTGCATACTTAAGGGCGTGGCCACTTCGAGTGACAGGTGGATAGCCATTTATCTACTGTCTGTTAGTCATCGCATCACCTCAGCTCCACCCACGTCCTGCCTCTTTGCCCATTTTCTATTATCCGGGAGTGACGCGCGATGGCAACAGCCATCTTGTCCATAGTTTGCGCTTCAGAATCCTATGGGTGACGTCACGGACACTACGTCCATATTTTTTTACAGTCTATGGTCACAACCAAGTATGCCGCACACATCCTAAAAAGTGAAGCCAGTGCATTGATCGCCCCCAGGTGGTTGGTCCCAGTATAGCTCATAAACCCCACCCCCTCCATGTATTCTAATGGGACGCAAGACAAATAAACAATCAAATTACACTTCAAAAAAAAAAATTCCAAAGATGATCTCTGTCATTTTAGGTCTTTTTTATCACGCTGATGTAAGTTCAAGTGTTCATTTTTTTGTAATAAGTTTGGTTTTAGTTAGTTATTTGATGCTATAAAAATGGGGATGCGACGTCATGATTGACAGCTGTGATTGTCAGCGAAGTAGTCACTGAGGCACCAACTGACTTTTTTCGTGATTTTCGGGAGGAGATTGGCGCTTTAGCTTTAATTTCTACATTTCCATAACTGTTTATTTCACTCTGACATGTGTTGTTCTGCAGTAAACTGTACTAACAGATACTGTGGGAGTGTGGGCAGGGTTTTGATAGGCATCTACTGCGCAGATGCAGGTCCTAAATCAGTGCAAGATATCAGCGCCATATTCGGATATTTGCGGCTTCACTTTTCTGCAATGGAAGATAGGGAAGAGGCATCGTCCATGTTTTTTACAGTCTATGGTTACAACCATATGTAGATAGTATCAATCATTATAATGGGTTCTATTTGCTTTTGACATGACGTGTGACGTGCGTTTTTGGTCCTACCTAGCCACGACCCTGAAACAAGTGTATTCCATGACAAGGATTGTATCAGTCACTTAGCCTAGAAATCTAGACGCACCCTAGCGGCAGCAAATCTAATTTGCCGTGAGTATAGTCTAGCAACTCTCGGTAGACCTGCGAGAACCTTGTCACTGAATCTTATTGGATTTTGTTTAGTTAGGATAAGGTGTTAGAAGTGATCTGCCTGTGTAGACCGTAGACAGCAGGACTACAGCTTGAGTCTCACATCAAAGAGATCCATGTATTATTCAGGAGAGATTTTCCACAGGATGACCTGCTGCTTTTGAACTGATGTATCCACACAGACACATATTGATTGTAGAAGCGCTGGAGCCAAATCTTAAAATAAAGAAAAACTCTTTTATCAAGAGTACATTCTTTGCTCCTAAAGCTTACATAAATCGAAGAAAATTTGATTTGACATGAATAAGTTAATTTTCTTTGCAGCGGTGATAACACTGTTTTTTTTTTCAAAATGTAATGAGCTGACCTAAATGGCATCACAAGCATATTCGTCTAAGCTTCCCAGAATGCTGTCCATGCTGGCCATTTTGAGACGCAGCCTGTGATAATGCGTGTTCACACTGTGGTCACCTGGACTCCTCCAGCGGATGCTGAACCGTGAGGAGGCGCGGGTGTCGTAATCGGGTGAGCTGTTGAACTCCTTTCTTCAGTGAATCAATAATCTGATCCTTCTCAAACTTCTGATAGCGATCAATGATCTTCTTATCGAGCACAAAAACCGCCACTTCCTGTGGGAAATAAAAATTTTTTTTATTTACATTTCATTTGCAATAGTATCTGTACATTCAACAAATGATTAAAAATATTTAAATTTATTTATTTTGCTACAATATCTGTATCTGCACAGTCAACAAATAATTAAAATATTTAAATGTATGTTCATTTTGCAACAATATCTGTATGTGAACATTCAACAAATAATTAAAATATTTAAATGTATATTAATTTTGCAACAATATCTGTATGTGAACATTCAACAAATAATTTAAATATTTAAATGTATATTAATTTTGCAACAATATCTGTATCTGAATATTCAACAAATAATTAAAATATTTAAATGTATATTAATTTTGCAACAATATCTGTATCTGCATATTCAACAAATAATTCAAATATTTACATTTATTTATTTTGCACCATTTATCTGTATCTGCACATACAACAAATAATTAAAATATTTAAATGTATTTATTTTGCAACAATATCTGTATCTGAACATTCAACAAATAATTAAAATATTTAAATGTATATTAATTTTGCAACAATATCTGTATCTGCACATACAACAAATAATTAAAATATTTAAATGTATTTATTTTGAAGTAATATCTGTATCTGCACATTCAAAAAATAATTAAAATGTTTAAATGTATATTTATTTTGAAGCAATATCTGTATCTGCACATTCAACAAATAATGAAAATATTTAAGTGTATATTTATTTTGCAACAATATCTGTAACTGCACATTCAACAAATAATTAAAATATTAAAATGTATATTTATTTTGCAACAATATCTGTATCTGCACATTCAACAAATAATAAAAATATTTAAATGTATATTTATTTTGAAACAATATCTGTATCTGAACATTCAACAAATAAATAAAATATTTATATTGATTTATTTTGCAACAATATCTGTATCTGCACATTTAACAAATAATTAAAATATTTAAATGTATATTTATTTTGCAACGATATCTGTATCTGCACATTCAACAAATAAATACAATATTTAAATGTATATTTATTTTGCAACGATATCTGTATCTGCACATTCCACAAATAATTAAAATATTTAAATGTATATTTATTTTGCAACGATATCTGTATCTGCACATTCCACAAATAATTAAAATATTTAAATGTATATTTATTTTGCAACAATATCTGTATCTGCACATTCAACAAATAAATACAATATTTAAATGTATATTTATTTTGCAACGATATCTGTATCTGCACATTCAACAAATAAATACAATATTTAAATGTATATTTATTTTGCAACGATATCTGTATCTGAACATTCAACAAATAAATACAATATTTAAATGTATATTTATTTTGCAACAATATCTGTATCTGCACATTCCACAAATAATTAAAATATTTAAATGTATATTTATTTTGCAACAATATCTGTATCTGCACATTCCACAAATAATTAAAATATTTAAATGTATATTTATTTTGCAACAATATCTGTATCTGCACATTCAACAAATAATTAAAATATTTAAATGTATATTTATTTTGCAACAATATCTGTATCTGCACATTCCACAAATAATTAAAATATTTAAATGTATATTTATTTTGCAACAATATCTGTATCTGCACATTCAACAAATAAATACAATATTTAAATGTATATTTATTTTGCAACAATATCTGTATCTGCACATTCAACAAATAATAAAAATATTTAAATGTATATTTATTTTCCACCATTTATCTGTATCTGCACAGACAACAAATAATAAAAATATTTAAATGTATATTTATTTTGAAAAAATATCTGTATCTGCACAGACAACAAATAATAAAAATATTTAAATGTATATTTATTTTGAAAAAATATCTGTATCTGAACATTCAACAAATAAATAAAATATTTATATTGATTTATTTTGCAACAATATCTGTATCTGCACATTTAACAAATAATTAAAATATTTAAATGTATATTTATTTTGCAACGATATCTGTATCTGCACATTCAACAAATAAATACAATATTTAAATGTATATTTATTTTGCAACGATATCTGTATCTGCACATTCAACAAATAAATACAATATTTAAATGTATATTTATTTTGCAACAATATCTGTATCTGCACATTCAACAAATAAAAACAATATTTAAATGTATATTTATTTTGCAACAATATCTGTATCTGCACATTCCACAAATAATTAAAATATTTAAATGTATATTTATTTTGCAACAATATCTGTATCTGCACATTCCACAAATAATTAAAATATTTAAATGTATATTTATTTTGCAACAATATCTGTATCTGCACATTCAACAAATAATAAAAATATTTAAATGTATATTTATTTTGCAACAATATCTGTATCTGCACATTCAACAAATAAAAACAATATTTAAATGTATATTTATTTTGCAACAATATCTGTATCTGCACATTCCACAAATAATTAAAATATTTAAATGTATATTTATTTTGCAACAATATCTGTATCTGCACAGACAACAAATAATAAAAATATTTAAATGTATATTAATTTTGCAACAATATCTGTATCTGAATATTCAACAAATAATTAAAATATTTAAATGTATATTAATTTTGCAACAATATCTGTATCTGCATATTCAACAAATAATTCAAATATTTACATTTATTTATTTTGCACCATTTATCTGTATCTGCACATACAACAAATAATTAAAATATTTAAATGTATTTATTTTGCAACAATATCTGTATCTGAACATTCAACAAATAATTAAAATATTTAAATGTATATTAATTTTGCAACAATATCTGTATCTGCACATACAACAAATAATTAAAATATTTAAATGTATTTATTTTGAAGTAATATCTGTATCTGCACATTCAAAAAATAATTAAAATGTTTAAATGTATATTTATTTTGAAGCAATATCTGTATCTGCACATTCAACAAATAATGAAAATATTTAAGTGTATATTTATTTTGCAACAATATCTGTAACTGCACATTCAACAAATAATTAAAATATTAAAATGTATATTTATTTTGCAACAATATCTGTATCTGCACATTCAACAAATAATAAAAATATTTAAATGTATATTTATTTTGAAACAATATCTGTATCTGAACATTCAACAAATAAATAAAATATTTATATTGATTTATTTTGCAACAATATCTGTATCTGCACATTTAACAAATAATTAAAATATTTAAATGTATATTTATTTTGCAACGATATCTGTATCTGCACATTCAACAAATAAATACAATATTTAAATGTATATTTATTTTGCAACGATATCTGTATCTGCACATTCCACAAATAATTAAAATATTTAAATGTATATTTATTTTGCAACAATATCTGTATCTGCACATTCAACAAATAAATACAATATTTAAATGTATATTTATTTTGCAACGATATCTGTATCTGCACATTCAACAAATAAATACAATATTTAAATGTATATTTATTTTGCAACGATATCTGTATCTGAACATTCAACAAATAAATACAATATTTAAATGTATATTTATTTTGCAACAATATCTGTATCTGCACATTCCACAAATAATTAAAATATTTAAATGTATATTTATTTTGCAACAATATCTGTATCTGCACATTCCACAAATAATTAAAATATTTAAATGTATATTTATTTTGCAACAATATCTGTATCTGCACATTCAACAAATAAATACAATATTTAAATGTATATTTATTTTGCAACAATATCTGTATCTGCACATTCCACAAATAATTAAAATATTTAAATGTATATTTATTTTGCAACAATATCTGTATCTGCACATTCAACAAATAATAAAAATATTTAAATGTATATTTATTTTCCACCATTTATCTGTATCTGCACAGACAACAAATAATAAAAATATTTAAATGTATATTTATTTTGAAAAAATATCTGTATCTGCACAGACAACAAATAATAAAAATATTTAAATGTATATTTATTTTGAAACAATATCTGTATCTGAACATTCAACAAATAAATAAAATATTTATATTGATTTATTTTGCAACAATATCTGTATCTGCACATTTAACAAATAATTAAAATATTTAAATGTATATTTATTTTGCAACGATATCTGTATCTGCACATTCAACAAATAAATACAATATTTAAATGTATATTTATTTTGCAACGATATCTGTATCTGCACATTCAACAAATAAATACAATATTTAAATGTATATTTATTTTGCAACAATATCTGTATCTGCACATTCAACAAATAAAAACAATATTTAAATGTATATTTATTTTGCAACAATATCTGTATCTGCACATTCCACAAATAATTAAAATATTTAAATGTATATTTATTTTGCAACAATATCTGTATCTGCACATTCCACAAATAATTAAAATATTTAAATGTATATTTATTTTGCAACAATATCTGTATCTGCACATTCAACAAATAATAAAAATATTTAAATGTATATTTATTTTGCAACAATATCTGTATCTGCACATTTAACAAATAATTAAAATATTTAAATGTATATTTATTTTGCAACGATATCTGTATCTGCACATTCAACAAATAAATACAATATTTAAATGTATATTTATTTTGCAACGATATCTGTATCTGCACATTCAACAAATAAAAACAATATTTAAATGTATATTTATTTTGCAACAATATCTGTATCTGCACATTCCACAAATAATTAAAATATTTAAATGTATATTTATTTTGCAACGATATCTGTATCTGCACATTCAACAAATAAAAACAATATTTAAATGTATATTTATTTTGCAACAATATCTGTATCTGCACATTCAACAAATAAATACAATATTTAAATGTATATTTATTTTGCAACAATATCTGTATCTGCACATTCAACAAATAAAAACAATATTTAAATGTATATTTATTTTGCAACAATATCTGTATCTGCACATTCCACAAATAATTAAAATATTTAAATGTATATTTATTTTGCAACAATATCTGTATCTGCACATTCCACAAATAATTAAAATATTTAAATGTATATTTATTTTGCAACAATATCTGTATCTGCACATTCAACAAATAATAAAAATATTTAAATGTATATTTATTTTGCAACAATATCTGTATCTGCACAGACAACAAATAATAAAAATATTTAAATGTATATTTATTTTGAAACAATATCTGTATCTGAACATTCCACAAACAATTAAAATATTTAAGTGTACATTTATTTTGCAACGATATCTGTATATCTGCACATTCCACAACAAAAAATATTCATATTTAATTAGCAATAATTACATTTATTTATGAATGTTTCCACCTATACTAAATGATGCTTCCAAGACTATTGAAAATCATTCACAATTTCAAACAAAACCACATTCATATTAGCCACCTAAATTATTTTATCACAGTGACAAACAGAATTCACTACAACAATGATAAAAACATTAAATAAAACCAAACAATTCGGTTTTAAAGGCATAAAAAAACACGTATGTTATCAACAAGCATACAATTGTGGTAATGTGAGGAAGCAAGTGACAATTCTGTAAAGTCATGACAGTTGCATCACTGAAGACTTCCTCTTTCACTGTAAACAACTTACCAACATCTAACATGATCGTGACATATTATGAGTGATATACAAGACAAGACCAAGACTGACAGAGTTACTATAATAAATAACTATCGCACCTGTTTGGTGGATTTTTTGGTGCCGTTGTAGATCCTCCAGCTCATTCCTGGACCTCCGCTGGCGATATGTCGGCCCACCTCAAACTCCCGCGTGACAGGGTTGCCCATGATTGTGCTGGTCATGTCGGCCGTCACCTTAGTGACGGTGCTCTTTAGTTTATTGAGCATGGACTCCATGATTTTACCGGCTGCTCACCTGCAACAGGAAATAACAACACAGCGCATGAGCTTTAGGAGTTATTTCATCACCGTTTTCATGCTTCCTGTTGGTCAAATACACAGCGGATGGGATAACTTCAAGGTTATTATCGGTAACCAAATCTACTAAAACATTTTTGTTGATTGAAACAAAGACGAAATAAAGGAAACCATGGATATTAGATGAAAAACTTACTTTAGTTATTTGCCAAGGTAACATTTTTCATTTAGATTAAAAATAAAACGGATATAATTAAACCTAAATAGTAATATTTAAAAAAAAAAAAAAATAGTAGAAATGACAAGAGCACAAAAAAAATTACTAGAAATTTAACAAACACTGAAAGTATAAAAGAAAAAGCTAATAAAAAAAATGAATTAAAAAAACTAATCATTACTTTAAAAAAACGTATCTAGTAGTTTAACAGTTAGTGTTCAGATATATTAATTAATAAAACAAATATTTTTTTAAACATATCTAGTAGTTTAACAGTTAGTAGTGTTCAGGGTTTGTTCAAATTACGAAAATATCTGTACAAAGCAGGTGAAGTTCACTTTGGACCCCATTCACTCATATGATCTTTTCTGAATATCTTCTTTTTTCGTTCTATAAGAAATTCATAGAATTTTCATCTTCGGGTGAACGGACCCTTTTAAAATGAAATCTTAATCTGTGTCTCAAACTGTGTTTACAAGCTGCGGAACTGTCCAGAAGTTATCTTTGATTAACAGCCAAGTCATAGCAGTCTTCTTAACAGGCTTTATTCTGGGAAGATGTTCCATCTGAGAACTCAAAAAGTACGACTGACCTAACATTTTTTTACACAGACTAGTAGGCTGCTATGTAAAAAGAAATAAAATGACAAAAATGGACCTAAATCGGAAAATCTGTCACTGCGAATTTTCAGCAGGATATGAATGTTCCAGCCTCAAAATAAACTATGTATTCATGCTGACAGCATCTCAAAGATTTTGCAGGAAAGTAAGAGAAATAAGAAATGCACCTTTCTGTCAGCTGCAGATTTTAAATAGTCTCTTGCAATGGTTGTTTCTTTCCACACTGTAATGTGCATTAATGTAAAAAATTATATTAATAAAACTATAATTATTCACTATTATATAATTCACTCTCTTACGACGCCTTGATGTTAGTTGAAGTCAGTTGGTTGTAATTATGCATAATTTTCTATTACTACTAACTATAGCACTTTGCAAAATAGTATAAATTACTATTAGCAGGGTTATTATAACTAAATCCATAAAAACGTTCATTTCTTGAAATAAAATAAGCAAACATGCCAAGACAACAGTTCTCATTTTCAAGTTGAAGTACTAAAATAAATAACAAATAAAAATAAAAATAATTAAAATGAAAATAGAAAAAATATATATATTTCAACATATTAACAAAAAGTATATCACTGACACTAAAATAACACGGTAACACTTGGCTTCAATGGTTAAATTTATGAAAAACTAACAATACTTCTTCAGCATTTATTAATCTCAGATAAATGTTAATTTCACCATTTACTATACATTATTTAAATCAAAGGTTGTATTTGTTAACATTAGTCAATGCAATGTGAACTGACATAAACAATGAACAACTGTATTTTTTTTTATTAATTAACATTAACAAAGATTAATAAATACTATAACAAATGTTTTGATCATTGTTAGTCCATGTTAGTTAATACATAATGAAACCTCCTTGTGAAGTGTTACAATAACACTGACTATTAATAGAAAGTACTACTAAAATAGAGTGATATGAAACCCTTTAACATCAAGGCGTCGTATAAAAGAGTTTAAGAATAAAAAAAGTTATTAAGAATAATTATAGGTTTTATTAATAGAATTGTACATTAATATTGTCAATATTTAGGTGTATTAATATTATTCATTCCAGTGTTTGTTAGAAGGAAGTCACACAGGGACGTCATAAGGAAAGGTGTGACGTATTTAACATTTTTTAATGAATGAACATTGAGCACCTGTCCTGACAGGTTGACACTCACACAATGAAATAAGTTGACAAGACTGGCGGAATAAACTGCCGTTTACCTTCAAAATTCAGCCAACATCAGCGTTTTGACAAAACAAATCACACAAGAGCGTACAGAAATTTAACTTGGATTATATATTAACTTACACCACAAAAGCTGTCAAAGTAGGCAGTTCAGTAGGTTTAGAGACACAGAGGGAGACGTTTTAACTATCAATGAGAATATTTTCTCAAGAAAACAAAATCTCATAGCATTATTTAAGTATCAATTAAGTGAGAGAAACCAATTAAACAGAAATATATTCTTATCTTCTCAATGTAAACAAATGATAAAACCCGACAGCGGCTGAGCTAACACGCTAATGCTAATGGAGTGAAGCGTCACTACACAGAACTGATCAATAACCGCCGAATACGGTCTCCGGATCAGTATCCAGTTCTTAAACACGGAGACTTCAGGCTTACCTTCACACTTGAGGAGCTGACAGTGAGACTGATTGATTAAAACCAGGATTTAGACAGTAACAAAACCGTCAGCAGTGGTGGTGGCTAACAGCCTCCATGACACTTCATCAAAACACCTGAGAGATTCCGCGGTGAAGCCGGACGAAACACTCTACGCTTCAGCTAGAAAATAATCTAGGATAAAAGTCTGTGTTTTCAAAATACTATTCATATCGATTCACTTTTAACTCGACTCTTCTGCTGAGATTGGTTTGCTTTCTGCTTGGGACCTCAGACAGCCGATGATCACAATGTACCTATTATTAAAATTGTTCTATATTTTCACCTTACTTAGACCAATATTGTCCAAACTTTGTCACTTTACAAAGTATGGGCACATCACAAATGTTCAAAGCATGTTACAATTGTTTATAATTATGGCTGGAAGGTTGAACCTGCTGCTTAAAAATAATACAATTCTTAAAAACACAAAATAAGAGTCAGAATGTGAGCTTTTGTAGACATTTTAATTTTAAATATCAGAAAATTAAAGTGCATCTAAAAAAATTATCTAATCCAATTACAACAATTAGTCAACTTAATTAGTTCAAAGTACCAGTAATGCTTTCTTTATTAATTAGCTTTCTGTTCAAGTACTTAATAAATACCATTGATATGTAAAACCACAGTTAATCCAGTGCATTCATGTATCATTTTAAAAATTTAAATAACGTCTGCAATTAAATCTTCCCTTTATCTTTCTGAATAATTATGCCTTATACATAGTCACACCCTATTATGCTAAATTTTTCAATACAAATCCATTTAAAAATCAGAAGTAGACATTTAGCCTATACAGAGTACAGTAATATATGAGGTCGATACTCATTAAAATTCTTTGTGCTCAGTCGTTAAAATTAAAAAGTAAGTAAATAAGTGATCCAAGAAAGAGCATAATTTGAAACTTTACCTTCAAGGCATAGGTATCTATTTTTAAATTTCAAGTGCAGCTAAAACTAATTCTAATAGCTTGTAAAAACCTGAGCAAATCGCACAATTCAAGTAATCCTATACTGAGATATGTTTAAGCACATGAAAACAGTACTCACTCACCTGATTAAATCTATGTAGTGTTCAGTAGTGATAAGCGTTTTTTTGTTTGTTTATAGTATTAATACTTGTAATAACTGTCCTGTTTACAAAACTTCTATAAATCAGAGACTATTTGCAAATGAGGTAATCTATCTACAAACAGTCCGGTAACACACTATTTTTCAGTGTCCTTGTTACATGTTACTTGCAAACATAAATTATGCATAATCTTGTGCAGTGTTGGGGAAAGTTACTTTTAAAAGTTATGCCTTACAGTATTGTGTTACTAATAAGTAACTAATTCCATTACTTGGTTACTTTTTACAGAGAGTAATGTGTTACGTAATGTGCATAACTTTTTCTCACCTGGGCTGGGCTTGCTTTGGGCTGAAGGAAGTGCAAAGTCAGTCAATAAATGGGAAAACAAAGTAACTTGCGTTACTAGTTACTTGAAAAAGTATTCTGATTATGTAACTTGCATTAGTTGCAATGCGTTACATCCAACACTGATCACATGCAACTAACCCTAACACTATAGTAAGTACATGTAGTTAATTATTATTACTCAGTACTTAAATGTATAATTACACTGTACCAAGGACACCATAAAAATAAGTGTAGTTCTGTAAGGTTAGTAACTCTAATCTTTGGATTTCTATATTAGCTGGAATGCAGGAGCATTCGCACAGTCCTATAACAGATGAGTCACTCAGAAAATGGCTTCAACTAATAAAAATAAGTTTAACAAACAACTCTATCTGACATAATTCTATAACCCGGATTGCTAAAAACCTTCACGGTCTAACAAACTATGTGTATCAGTGTTCATTACTTTCTAGAATGTAGAGAAGAAGTGCTGGAAAAAAATCCCTGGGTGATGTTTCTGGAACTGTTTGGCCAGTCGTCTCTTCTGTTTGACGGACAGGCCGTCACTGTGAGCGATGTGGTGCATTAACTGCTTTAAACTGTCAAGAGTGGCCTCATCTTTGTTGTCCTCATACTGCTGGAGCGACACCTTCTGGCAGAATGTGAACACTACAAAGGCAAAAGGGATAGCTTAAGGAGACGGTAAATCAAATCAATGTGTAAATCAGTTTTATAGGGAGACTGCGAGTGCTTACGAGCTACATTATCTAGATCCCTCCCTTGCTGCAAAGTTTGTAGTGTCTTCCTCACAGCCTCAATCAGTGATAACGGTGTCTAGATATGCAGGTGTGAAAGAAAAATTATTAACCATTCACAGAACTTTCAGAGCTAATGTATTTTTTAAAAAAAGGGCATACCTTAAAGAGTTGAGTGTGATTATCCATGAGGAACAGCAGTAGTTGCTCACATTGGACTCGAGTCATTTCTTTACTCTGGATCACAGCCTTGACAAACGTCTTGCTAACCAAAGCACGGTTCTCAATCTGTTTCAAAACAAATGAGCCCGTGCATTTATAATACGCATTCACACATGTTAAGAATGGACAAAACGTATATCTTTTAGATGAAAACATTGTTCCAGTTAGTAGAAACGTTTAAAGTAAGATTTTAAGTCAGATTTTTATTAAAGGAATTAATGCTTTTCTTCAGTAAGGATCTATTGATCAAAAGAGACAGTAAAGACATCACGGTTTTCACAAAAATATTGACCAGCACAACTTTTTCCAACATTTATTGATAATAATAAATGTTTCTTGAGCAGCAAATCATCATATTAGAATGATTTCTGAAAGATCATGTGACAGTGAAGACTGGAGTAATGATGCTGAAAATTCAGCTTTGATCACAGGAATAAATTACATTTTATAAATATATTAAAATAGAAAAAAAGGTATTTTAAATTTAAATAATTTTTCACAATATTACAAATTTTACTGCATTTTTGATCAAATAAATGCGGCCTTGGAGAGCATAAAAAACTTTTGATTGGTAGCGTATAATAATATAATAATTAAGCGAATTTTATTATAATAAAGAAAAAATTAAGTGTCTTAAAAAAATAAAATAAAAGGGTAAATTCTAATAATTCACTTTTTAGTATGAATTCCGAGAACACACATATATATACACATACACACACACATATATTAAATATATATTACACATATTATATTATATATAACACTTTAAAATAAGGTCTCATTTGTTATCATAAGTTAATGTATTAATTAACATGAACAATACCATGAGCAATACATTTGTTATTGTATTTAATATTTTAATACCATTTTTTTATTTTAACCAGCTGTTCATTTTTGTTCATGTTAGTTCACAGTTCATTAACTAATGTTAAAATATGCCTTTTTATTTTAATAATGTATTTGTAAATGTTGAAAGTAACAATCTAAGATTAATAAATGCTGTAGAAGTATTAATTCTTTGTTCATGTTAACTACATTAGTGAACTAATTGGTGAACTTATCAAACTTTATTGTAAAGTGTTACATTCTAAATGTATCTTTAAGTACTTTGAGAATGGTTTCAATCAATCAAATCAGTCAATAAATCACCTGCTTGTGCAGTCTGAAAGCTTCATTATCTGCCGCGGCTGCCATAAAACCCAACAGTCTACGTAACTCGTCTCTGCTCGTGGACTCCAACAGCTGCAGACAGAGCTGAGCCGCTCTCAAGGCATCCTGACTTCTCCCACAATCTACACACAAAGGTCATTCTAAATAACGCAGAAAGAATGAACAGCCTCTAACACAAATATCATTGAGCCCATTGTGTTTTACATTTACCCAAAAGATGTAGGATTCCAGTCTGGATGTCCATGTAGCGGCCTGGCAGTAGTGGAGGTCTCTCTGGGCTGTTGTAATACTTGGCGATGGTGTCAAACAGCAGTCTCTTATGCTTCCCCTCCCCAGATGCTGCATTCTGCTGAATGAGCTGCTCACTGGCAGCCACGATTAACTGATCTGGGAACAGCTCAAGACAATCCACCGCTGCCACCAGCCAAGAATCCAACCTACGAAAAGCGGAATAACACACAGGTGAACCCACATAAAACCCATGAAACTGAACGTGACGGCACCGAGTATTGTGAGTGCACTGACTCGTGCAGGTTGAGACTCTCTGAGACTTCACGATCCACACAGGTGTTGGAGATGACCAGGTCCCCGTGGTTGCGCAGGGATGAACGTAGCGGCTCTGGTTTGGCAGGTGAGGTCAGAATACTGTCCAGCATGGAGATCTCAACCACCTGTAGCAACTGAAGTAACGCCTGCAGCCTCCAAACGTCCCGCACCACTGAAACAAACACAAAAAGCGAAGAAATAGTAAGAGCTGTTCACATAGGGCATGGTCATGCATCCTTCTGCACTGCTGTCTAATCGTGTCAATGCCACGACAATTGTGTCTTTAAGACACGTCAAGTTAAAACTAGTTAAAACAAGTTAAAACACTTCAGACCCCATTAGAACTCACAAAAGCCCAGATAAACAACATTATACCCCGTCAGAACCCATTACACCACATCAGACCTTCAAGAGACCACTTGAGACTCCATTCAGATCCATTTTGATCTCAACAGAGACCAAATCAGACTCTATTAGACCACAATACACTACATCAGAATCCCAAGAAATCATTTAATTCTTTGCTTGAACCTTTTCAGGTCCATTCAGAACCCATCAGAGACCAAAACAGACTCTATTAGACCATAATTGACTAATTCTGAAACTGAACCCCAAGAAACCACATCAGACCCCTTTAGAATCCATTACACCACACCAGACATTCAAGACAAAACACTTTAGACTTCATTTAAACCTCTTCAGACTCCGTTATATTCCAACAGAGACCAAATCAGACCCTATTCGACTGCCATAGTTTTGCCTTGTGATGTAAACTAAATGCTAGTTGAAACGGCCAAACCCTTAAAATAGCTCCACCCCAACTTATTTACATATTAACAGGAAAGTGAGGAAATTTATTTGTAACAGTTCTAATATCAGAGACATTAGAATACAACACATGTTGTATGGTCAAAAGACTTTTCATGCAAATGCCATGAAAGGAAGACATTATGTTCTTTAAAAATCAAAATTATAAGCAGTTTCACCTTTTTTCGAGAGGAAACTGTTGGAAATTGCAGCACGATGTAGATCAGAGGGCACAGATGGGTGCAGGTTTATATTCTTCAGTAGTCTCTCCACTCTTCTGTCAGATGATCCAAGAACCAAAGGGTTGGAGATCGTCTGCATTTCTCCAAACCTTCAAACAAACAACATAAAACCTTAAGTTTCGTAAATAAAACATTTAGATGTGCCAATGATACAAATATAATTACCTTGAAGTGCTCTTCCTCTTTCCAGTTTGTTTGTCTGGAGTCTGGTTCTCACCGCCACTGTATCTCTTTTTGGCCGATCCATCCAGGAAGCGGTACAGGCTGCAGCTGGAATCCTCAAAGGTGATTTCTTTTTCTCGTCTGAAGAGCTTCATCCCGATGGGTTCGAACACTCTAGACTCCATTAAGGCTTGGCAGAGCCTGCCAGCTTTGAGACGGGACACTTCGCTGGAGCAGAAATAGATGTTCTGCATGAGGTGGCTCAGAACCACGTCCACCGCATCAGAGCCGGTGAAGCAGTCATGATGGACGCGCAGGTGCTGTCTGCGGGGTCGGAGCTCCACCTGCGTCCGCAGGGCCTCAATGATGTTCTGCCACAGCTGAGTGGCCCTGAAGGGCCCAGAGAAACCTAAAAGACAGTATAAAGGAACAGGCAGAGTGTAACCGGAATGAGACATCTGGGATCTTATAGCTGTGGTCTTATTTGTGAAAAAACTTAACAGAACATTCATAAATGGATAGTGAATGGTGGGGAAAAGAATGAGGTTTAAAGACAATTTTAATGATTTAAAAAAATATATATATATACTTTTAAGATATGAAGTACGCTACAAGTGCACGTTCAAAACCATTAAGCACAATTGTTTTCACAAAGTATGGTATTATCATCTGATATATCACTATACTTCAAACACCTTTATACTTTGTGTCTTTATAAACAGTATGCTAATGTTGATTGAATAGAATTATGAATACCATAGAAACTATATTTGACTGTAAGTTTACATTATTCTTGATTGAGCACAAAAGACTCGGTGAAAACGGCTTAACTAACGTTAGCTGAATAACCTGATAAGGATCTTGCTTCATTTGGTCAAGTTCGTTATCAAATGGTGGAAATATACAGGTAACATATAAAAACAAACTGTGCAGAAAAAGAAATGCTTCATATAAACCGTTAGTTTGTACCTGACAGTTGTTTATTCTCCCTGAAACAGGTTTGACTGTTTAGTCTTCTGAACCGCGGAGTCAAATCCACCGCCATCGCGGCATCGGAAATGGCGTCACACGGTCATTCTGTGACGTACATCGATGCGACGAGGCTCTGATCTGAGATCAGCTTCAGCTTTACGAGACCGCACGTTTGCTTGAATGAATCTGATCCTAGAACCCTGTGCTGCACTATCCCTACCATATACCGTGTGTACACTCACTCACACGCAGTTAGAATTTAGTGGAGCTGTGGAAAATATGATCACGCCCATCCAATATATGACTTTATTGGTAGATTTATTGGTATTCTAGTTTTTGCTGCAGAAATAAAATACCTTAGTTTCTATCGTCCTTTTCGTCCTTTATATATACTGCAATAAAGTCATATATATGTGTGTATACTGTGTATAATTATTATGTATATGAATACGCACACAGCGCATGCATATTCAATATTTTTTTATATATATTTATATATAATTTAAAATATTGACATATGGAGAGTATGAGGAAATTCATTTTACAAAAAAGTACTGTGTGTGTCACCGTATAGAGATGGAATCATTCCATATTACATTTAATTTGTATTTATTTTAATGTCCTTGGTTTTTTTTTAATGCCATGGGTTTCGAGGATGAGCGATTTGAAAGTGTTGCGGTGACTCTACGAATGGCACGTAAACATTAGTCGTCTCGTCCTACACGATGTTTTAACGGGTTCGCGGCATTCGTTAGTTCCTCCTTTATTCAAATCTGAAGATTAATTTTGAGATATTAAACGCGACGTTTGTGAAAGTGAGTCTTTTGTTTTGGGCGGTCTGGACTGGCACCTCGCGTGTCATCTTCGGCATGACGTCACAGAGGGACACTCCACGCGACAAGTGTAGACAAGATGGCGCTCGCTGTTGTGCCTCAGAAGTAACCAGTGCTTGACGAAAAATCAGGTTAGTGAAATATCACCGATTTTAAGCAGCTCCGATCCGAATCGCGTTTGCACCAGCGGCGGAAATAAAACACAATCCTTGTATTTCAGTCGCCCAGCATTTCAGTCTCGCTTCACTGCTGTGTGATTTTAGCATTAGCTCACTAGCATCCCGTATGTTGGTTAACTTTCCTCTATAACAGGCTCATTAGAGACACCACACTAGCAGAGCTGCTCGGAGCTCAGCTGTTAACCTGGTTAGCTCTTTGGAACTAGTTAGATGAAGGAGTTAGTTAGCACCTTTCACCATTCACCATTCGCGCGCCTAAACACCTTCAAAGTCAAACTGAGCTTAACTAGTTAAATGAGGTCAGTTTGGTGGACCATCCTCGTTTAAACACGTTCCCAGACTTGAAGTCGCGTCAACCAAGAGTTGATAAAGACAAGCACTGACTGTGCAGTAATAACTTTTACAAATCAATTTACCTTAGCAATGTGCTATACGCATATTTAACCTTCTAAATAAGACTAATGTCAACAAACTAGGTGTATTTCTAGTGTGACTAGTGTGTTTTTCTTAAACACACGTGGGGCCCATAGGAACTGGGTGTTATTTTGGTCGTGACACAGCTCAGGCGTCTGTGAAGCTAAATAAGGGACATGCATTTGCTTAAGCCGGGTTGTTTACATGCTAAGCTACTTACTTACTGATGTTTACAGGCTTGAACGTAGTGCCTTAGTTTAGTTTTAAAATACTGGTATTATTTAAAACATTAAGATACTGGTGTGTTTTTTGGACATTGCAGCATGGAAACACCAGTTTTTTTTTGAAAACATGTACCATGTAAATACTGTGGTCCTTGTATTTAGAATGCTGTGTAAAACCATGTTATTTGAATATTGTGATGTTTCAGTGTTGTTATGTATTTCAAAATACTACAGTAATTCCATTTAGTCATGTACCATGGCAGTATCCTGAATTATATTCCTGGAGTACAGTGCTAATTGCTAATACCATGGTACAGGAATATGGTAATATTTCAATACCGAGTGTGATATCAAGTGTTTATACAATGTTACTAAAATGGTATTCTTTGAGTTTCTACTGTGTGAATATTAAGATTTATTTCAAAGTAAAAACATTTTTTTTGGAGGACATTAAAATTGTAATAACCATGTTATATTTCACTCTACCATCATATTACTGTACTGGAGAATTACAGATTGTTATTTCTATGTGGTCATTTTTATTATGTGTGTGTGTGTGTCTGTGTCATGACGGGAATAGATTCTTCCTCCTGTTGTGTCAGATCAACCGTGATCTTGAGCAATAGTTTTATGATGTTGTTAAATTGCTGTCTTTATTTGCCAGATACAGGATCACTAATTCAAAAAACACTGTAGAAGACAATGACGCACACATACACTCCCATTTAAAAGTTTGGGGTAGATACGTTTTTTTTTAAGATAAGAGAAGTTTCTTATACTTACCAAGAGTTTATACATTTGATAAAGTACATTAAAATTGTAAAATATGATTATAATTTAAAGTAACTAATATATTTTAATACATTTTAAAATGTAATTTATTCCTGTGTTGCAGTGCTGAATTTTCAGCATCACTACTCCAGTCTTCAGTGTCACGTGATCCTTCAGAAATCATTCTAATCATTCTAATATGATGATTTGCAATGCATGTAGAAACCATGGTACGTTCTTCCATGATTCTTTGATGAATATAAAGTTCAAAACAAAAGAAAATTTAGTAGACATTTGTATAACAACGTAAAGGTTGTTGCTGTCACTTTTTCAAAAGAAAAAAATCTTTCTGACCATAAACTTTTAAATGGTTGTGTTATTAATCCTATGAATTTTTTTATGACTAGAAATAATGTCACAAATGAATATGTCTTCAAAACAAGATGCATCCATTCTAGTCTGACCTTTTTTTTTCTCTGCAGATTAACCATCATGCCTTGGGAGGAGCTGGTTTCACTGCTGGCTGCCGTCACCATGGTGATGTGAAGAGGGGCAGTGACTGACTGTGATGGACAGGTGTAAGCACGTGGGTCGCTTAAGACTCGCGCAGGACCACTCGATCCTAAACCCGCAGAAATGGCACTGTGCGGACTGTAACACCACAGAGTCGGTGTGGGCATGTCTCAGCTGTTCGCATGTAGCGTGTGGACGCTACATAGAAGAACATGCGCTTCAGCACTTTAAGGTATGTTTAAATGATAATGTTACGTACAAGTATTTGATACATTGTTTAAAGCCATATAAACAAATAATACAGACTCATCAAATAGGTTTAGTTAAAGGATTAGTTCACCCAAAAATGAAAATTCTGTCATTGATTACTTTCCCTCATGTCGTTCAACACCGTAAGACCTCCATTCATCTTCGGAACACAAATGAAGATATTTTAGTTGAAATCTGATGTCTCTGAAAGGCCTCCATTGGCACAATGTGCTTTACACTCTCAAGACCCATAAAAGGTACTAAAGACGTCATTACAAAGTCCATCTCACTACAGTGGTTCTAAAATAACTTTATGAATCGACGAGAATAGTTTTTGTGCTCAAAAAACCCTAAATAATGACTTGTATAGTGATGACCGATTTCAAAACACTGCATCATGAAGCTTCGAAGTGTTATGTATCAGTGAGTCGATTCAGCGGTTTGGATCGCCAAAGTCACGTGATTTCAGCAGTTTGGTGGTTTGACACACGATCTGAATCATGATTCGCTTATTCTCTGAAATCGGTCATCACTATACAAGTCGTTATTTAGTTTTTTTGCGCACAGAAACTATTCTCGTTGATTCATAAAATTATTGTAGAACCTGCACTGTAGTGAGATGGACTTTGTAACTTTTATGGGTCTTGAGAGTGTAAAGTGCATTGTGCCAATGGAGGCCTTTCTGAGCCATCAGATTTCAACTAAAATATCTTCATTTGTGTTCCGAAGATGAACGGAGGTCTGACGGTGTCGAATGACATGAGGGTAAGTAATCAATGACAGAATTTTCATTTTTGGGTGAACTGACCCTTTAATTCAGTTTTCTGAGGAAAAATTTATAGATTTTTCTTTTTTACAATAAAATGTTTGCTCCTGTCTCAGCTTAATATGAAGAATCAACTAGCCACAAGTAATTTGTTGCTTGATCTTGAAATTTCACACTGTACCTTTAGATATAAATGTGAATATCTATAAAAAATAATCAAACTTATTATCAGACTGTCTTATTTTATAAGAATGTAGATATTGTATTAATATTGAAGTTTGATTTGTTTGTAGGAGCAGCATCACCCGTTGGCCCTGGAGGTGAATGAATTGTATGTATACTGCTACTTGTGCGATGACTACGTGCTGAATGATAATGCGACGGGTGACTTAAAGCTACTGCGTAGCACGCTAAGCGCTATAAAGAGCCAGTGCTATGAAGTCACCACACGCAGTGGGCGCACCTTGCGCTCATCCTCTGCCGGAGACCAGCTGTCAACCAGCACGCAGGAGCTGCAGTTGCGCGACGAAGACCGTATGTTCACGGCGCTGTGGCACCGCCGTCGTGCTCTGATTGGCCGTGTGTTCCGCTTGTGGTATGCACAAACGGAACGGGGGAGAACGCGATTGGAGGAGGAGCGGCAGCAGGAGGAAGAGGAGGAGAGGAAGCGGGAGGCGCGGGAAAGAAGGCAGCAACTCAAACGGCAGCTCAAAGAAGAGCTGGAAAGCGCACCTCCGAGGAAGAGCCATCGCATTCGTCGGCAGAGCCTAAAGACAGATTCTGCCGGTCCCGCGGCAGTGCCAACCAAGAGCACCAAATCTGTGAGGCGTAGGTCTGCTCCTGCTCGCATCTCCACCCGTACTCCACGAACTCCTAGAGAGAGAACGCCTCAACAGAGGCGCCGTCCACCACAAGCCAAGGCCAAACGGCACCGGGCCCCGCCTCCTAAAACAGGCGATTCGCCTATCAAACGGCGGCCCACCGTAACTCCAGGAGTGACGGGTTTGCGCAATCTTGGCAATACTTGCTACATGAACTCAATATTGCAAGTTCTGAGTCACTTGCATGTATTCCGGGAGTGCTTTTTGAGACTGGATTTGAACCAAGCGCTGGAACTGCTAGCCTCTGCCGTCAGCCGCAAGTTAGGACTCTCTGCTCAGCGCGTGATCCAGCCCAAAAGCTCCAACCTGGGGTCGGGGCTCAGCGGAGGGGCCTCCCGTTCACGCAACATGGAGCTTATACAACCCAAGGAGCCCAGCTCCAAACACATCTCACTTTGTCATGAGTTACACACACTGTTCCAGGTTATGTGGTCAGGCAAGTGGGCTCTGGTGTCCCCATTTGCAATGCTGCACTCCGTGTGGCAGCTGATCCCGGCGTTCCGAGGTTATGCACAGCAGGATGCACAGGAATTTCTTTGCGAACTCTTAGATAAAGTCCAGCACGAGCTGGAACGGACCAGAACGCTAACACCTGCCACTGTTCCAGCCAATCAGAGACGGCTTATCAAACAGGTGCTCAGTGTGGTCAACACCATCTTTCATGGCCAGCTCCTCAGTCAGGTAATGAGTTTCCAGATAATCACATCAGCTGATTAACATTAAACATTAGGACAGCAACAAACTATGCAAGGCTGCTTAAGTTTGGCCAATGAATCGGAAGGGTGCAGTACTTACTTTACAGCATGACTGGCTTTGCGTTGCTTTGGCGCTAACCAAACTTACTCAAAGGGGTTATAGTTACATTCAATTTTTTGATTTGCCTTCACCTTTCGCACCGGGTCGTTCTAGGAACTAACCACCAGGGTGGTTTCCTGAGAACAAAATGTTCCCTTAGGACCATTTTCCTGGTTGCATTCCCACCACCAGCAAGACATTTTGAAGTGACCTAAGCGTGTTGTGACTTTTATTTTGACAGTGTGGCGGACAGTTATGACAGAGCCTGAGCACACAGCGCTCCCATTCTCGTCTTCATTACTTTACGATCTGTTTAACAGTCCTGTCTAATCCGTTATTAGATAGAACTGTTATACAAAGAAAGTAGACCGTATATGATAAAGTATTAGCATTTGCTGTGTGATTGATGCCCAATGTTGCTAACTGAGCATAAATGCATAATCCTGTTTCACTTGGTCTCCTCAAAGTCGCGTTGGGTTTTCTCCTTAGCGTAAAGGTTGAGATGTCCGTCTATCACTGTTTTCCATGTAGTTCATGGTGTAAATATGTAGGCTATGACCTGTGTGTGTACGCTGTTTTTTTTTATTTTTTATTGTGGATACTGGTGTTTCACGTGCGTTCGGCCAATCAGCGTACACTTACGTCACTGGTAGGGTTGGGTATTGTTAGAATTTTAACGATTCCGATGTATTTGTCCATTCGCGTGCTGTGCAAAAAGATGAGGAACTCAGTTCATTATCGTGCACTATTCATTCACCATGAGAAGCCGTTCTGTGCGCACGTGTATGTGTGTCTGCAGCACAGTGTGTGTGCGCAACGGTTAAAAATCACAATAAAATGCGCACACAGTAACCAATAAGCGGAATCAAAATGCGCGTTTCTCATCGAATCACCGGTTCTGGGCAATTTGGAACCGGTTCTAAAATGGAACCGGTTTTCAATACCCATGCCTAGTCACTAGTAGTTCCTTTTGTGCTAGGTTAGACCATACTCTAGGTTAGACCCTACCCTGCTGAAGTAGGAGCTAATTTAGTTCCCCCAAAAGGCGTTCCTAGAACTAAAATCGTACTTTGAAAAGGTTCCTCTGGTGCGAAAGCCCTTAATAGTTCACCTAAAAGGCCTTGTTCTAAATGGTGTGCTTATAAAGTCCACAAGGTGTTCAATGGCCTGGAGGGCTAACATCCTGAAGATCTAAACTCTCGTGAAGTTTCTAGTAACCTTTATCAGCTGGTTCAGGTGTTTATTGGGGTTGGAGCCCTACTCTGCAGGACAGTGGCCCTCCAGGAGGGGGATTATAAACACTTACCGCATGATGTCCCATTTGATATTTCGAGGTTTCAGAAGGGTGCTCACAAGTGCCCTCCCATTGAAGCTGCAAAGTACACATCAATGGCGACTACACGACAGTCTATGCAGAATTATGAAGGACGACAAGGGCTTAGTGTGGAATTTGGGACAGGACCGTGCTTGTATTCTGATAAATTTCCAATGCTTCTTAGCACACAAGCTTGATTTAATTTGTGTTCACGTACTTGACAGAGTTTATTCGGTAAGCATTTTTGCACATTTAACATACAATTTGGATAAAAAACCTTGTCTTTTCTTGCAGGTGAGGTGTTTAGCGTGCGATCATCGCTCAAACACAATCGAGCCCTTCTGGGACCTTTCTTTGGAATTCCCAGAACGTTACCACAGCAACAGTAAGGATGCTGCACAGGTTCCATGTGGGTTGACAGAGATGCTGGCCAAGTTTACAGAGACCGAGGCTTTGGAGGGAGCCATATATGCTTGCGACCATTGCAACAGTGAGTTGGAAACATGCCAACATGTGACTGTAGGGAAACATTACAGGATAATAAATAGCCTGGAACTTGAAATGGATATCTTGGCACTCAAGTGTGTTATTTCTGCACCAGTAGTTTTAACCCCAACCACTCTTTCTACCCAGTGCTCGTCTTCAATTGGCCAGTCAGACAGATAACCCCGCCCCCAAATTTACATAATTAAAGGGATAGTTCAACCCCAAAAATGAAAATTGTCATAATTTACTCACCCTCAAGTTGCTCCATACCTGTGTGAGTTTCTTTCTTCTGATTAACACAAAACATATTTTAAGAGATGTTGGTAACCAGACAGTTGACAGTAGCCATTGACTTCCATAGTAGGAAAAAAAATATTATGGAAGTCAATGGCTACCGTCAACTGTCTGGTTACTAACATTCTTTTGTGTTCAGCTGAAGGTTTGGAGCAACTTGAGGGTGAGTAAATTGACAATTTCCATTTTTGGGGGAACTATCCCTTTAAAGGGTTAGTTCACCCAAAAATGAAAATTCTGTCATTAATTACTTACCCTCATGTCGTTCGACACCTGTAAGACCTCTGTTCATCTTCGGAACACAAATGAAGATATTTTAGTTGAAATCTGATGGCTCTGAAAGTCCTCCATTGGCACAATGGCACGGTTCACTCTCAAGACCCTTAAAAGGTACTAAAGACGTTGTTACAAAGTCCATCTCACTACAGTGGTTCTAAAATAACTTAATGAATCGGCGATAATAGTTTTTGTGCGCAAAAAAACCCTAAATAACGACTTGCATAGTGATAAAATCAGTAAAATCACTATAAAATACAATATTTAAAAAAAAATATTCTTATAGCCAAGCCATTTTAATAGCCTCGTTATACTTAATAAATATATTTTCTTCTTCCTAGTGTTCCCTGCAGCAGAGCGCACAACTGCACAAGCTTATAGGCTATATATGGCAGAAGCCATGAGCTTGCATTTTGGGTTAAGCTGCGTTCGCTTGACATTATGGAAAATAGAATAATAGAATCAAAACGTATTATCCTTTTTACACGTTGGGGATGTAGCGGTGAGAGAATGTTCCCTCACCGTTTCCCTCATTGCAGTGCTTGTGCACTGAGCGGCTGAACGCATGCAGCCGTGCGCAGTTTACTTTCGGTTTTCCAATTCAGGGGCGGGTTGCTTGAATTGTGGGTTCATTAGCTATTATTCTTAATGAAAAACATGGCAACAAAACAGTACAATGACAAACTCCCTTAAATAGGCGCTTTTACATCGCTTTGAAACCAAATATTCCGCGATCATCTTGTAATTTAGCTCCTCGCTCTTGTGAAGAATATGATCTGACTGCTGCTGCTGATGTGCTGAGATGCCCATTAGTTTGGCTCAAGTGGCACGTTCAGTTTTTTAATTGTAGTTAGTCTTAGAGCCCTGCACGGGCCTCAAATCTAGGCCCTAGCCCGGCCGTGTCCGACAAATTACCAAAACTATCGGCCCGAGTCCCGTGATTTTTTTATCCTCCCTATTAGGCCTACACATCGTTGCAGCCATTCAAATAGTTCAGTTTTGTTTTTAATGTCAAAGTAGTTATATTTCGTTTCTTTATTAAGTTAATTTAGAAAAATGTTTAAAGCATTTTTTGGTTTGTTAAATTAAAGTTGTTGTATTTTTAAAGTAACGACCAAGCGGACAGTGAGTTAACAACACATGTTTGATCTATTTATCCTCTTAAAGCAACACTTGACTTGTCTTGCTTATAATAAAATCCATGGATATCAAACACTTCAAGCATCACAATGTTGGTTTAAACGTTTAGCCTATATCAGTTTTTTGAACCACTTTTAGTGCCATATAGAACCTTTTTTTTTTGTAAACGTGTTCAAAAATAATAAATAAATTACACCTCTCCGCAAAATTAAAATAAATCCGATCTTCAATTCTTGCGCTAGCCTATGCACATTTAACGGAGTTCACGTCAACGAAAGCAACAGATATGCGCTGCATTATATTCATCAGATCATTTCAAGACCAAAGACCGCAATATCAGTACAAGTGACCTAAGCACTGTAAGAGCATTTAGTCTCATTCGTTTTAATGAAGATGATTGTGTTTTTGAGCATCTAAGACGTTCGGCAGTTTGCGTGTTGGCTTGCTTTACTCATTTGCAGCGATAGCCTATAGCTACTCTAAACACTGTGCGAGCCATCTTGACAGTCGTGGTGTCATGGTCTCATGTTGTTTCCACCAGCGCAGCACACCTCATTGTTTTTTTTAATTAATGAATGTTTAAAATATAAAATTAAGGAAAAAGCCTGCGTTTGAGGTATGACGTGAAAATTGTCCCGAAGCCAGGGGGAGAAATGCAGGGCTCTAGTTGGTCTGTTCTATAACTGAACAGAATTATTTTTACTAGCTACTATAATATATCAAAACTGGGACATAACATACCTGTGTGTTCTGTATCACTAGTTCATTGGCCGTTTGCGGAGCATATAAACCCTGCCCATGTGAGGCGCGCCGCTTCTCCAGATTCCAGCCTTTATTAGAGAGAAGGATATGTTCAGCTCCTTCCCTCCGAAGCTTCGAATATTCGATGTTGATTACTACCAAAGCTTCGAAGCTCAAAAAATGGTATTCGGACCAGCCCTACCCTCAAGTTGTTCCAAACCTGTATGAGTTTCTTTGTTCTGCTGAACACAAAAGAAGATATTTTGAAGAATGTTTGTAACCAAGCAGATCGAGCAACCATTGACTACCATAGTAGGGAAAAAAATACTAGTAATACTATGAGTAAATGATGACAGAATTTTCATTTTTGAGTGAACTATCCCTTTAAGTTTTACCTCAAAGTTTTTTTATGCTTCTCCCGAGGAGGCTATCCCACTCATTCAAAAGTTCTTGTTCTGCTGTCTCTTTAAGGCAAACGACGGCGATTCTGTTCAAAGCAAGTGGTCTTGACTGAAGCTCAAAAACAGTTGATGGTTCACAAACTGCCTCATGTTCTCAGACTGCACCTCAAACGCTTCAGGTATCCACACACGTTTACATGGCACACGACCTCCTGGATTTCCCCAGCTTTGAGGTTCCTGTCGTCAGTCAGATGTTAATGTGTCCGTGTATGTTTAGGTGGTCTGGGAGAAACCACAGGGAGAAGATTGGCGTGCACGTTCAGTTTGAGCAGGAGCTGAACATGGAACCCTACTGCTGCAAAGACTCCAGTAACTTACCCCACCCGCAACACTTCCTCTACCAACTCTCTGCTGTCGTCATGCACCATGGGAAGGGATTTGGCTCCGGCCACTACACTGCCTTTTGTTATAATACAGAAGGAGGTAAAACATTCTTCTTTTCATCTGCCACGTCAGAAAAGTCTAGGCTGTCAATCTGGTTTGCATGTAGTAGATATGTTATTAATAAAAAGGTACCTGAAATGCTATGACGTAACTAGTGTAAACGTCACCAAACACATAACCAGAAGTTCATCTGCATAGAAAAGTAGTCCCTTCATAAAAGGATAATTTATAAAATTTCACAGCTCAAAAACACATTATAATTGCTTTAGCAACAAATCCAAGAGGTATATTAATGCTTTACACACTCCTGCCCCATACACTTCCATTGTACGTGCATAATTTTAGAACTATGCATAGCATGTGTACTTACACTTATGTTGAAGCATTTTAAAATCAACTTACTTGGCACTCAGGTGTGTGTTTTTGTTGTTAATGCATCTTATCCTTTCTTCTCAGGGTTTTGGGTGCACTGTAACGACTCTAAACTGAGTGTGTGTGCCGTGGAGGAAGTGTGTAAGGCCCAGGCTTACATTCTCTTCTACACACAGAGAAACTCTCAGGACAATAGCAAAGCCAGTGACCTCTGACCCCCGCTGCGTAGCCAGTCAACCGCAGAGACTGTTTTGTTTTGTACATTCTGTTGATATATCGTTTTGGGACGGTTAGTTTGTCTCCTTTTTCTAGTGTACAGCAAATGTGGAGAATGTTTTTGTCACGCACACTTATGCCTTAAAGTTATATGACTGACAGATTTTGGTAGGAGGCATTCTTGCAGTGATTGTAGCGTTCGTTTGTGTGCATGTACGAAGAGAGCGAAACTGGTCCCGAGTCGGAAGCATTACTGCTCTCATTAGTCTCTGTGCATCCCTGATTGATGTTCACAAACCAAAGTTGTTCTGAATGTGTTCCGAACCTGAAATGTTCATAGCGTCAGTATGAAAGAAAGTGTAAGAAACAAATGATGTTTTCTCTCTTCATATCTTTCTAAATATTAAAGTGTTTTAATATCTTCAGACATATTTTTAAAGTGCCCTGCCAAGTCAAACCAGTTTAACTCTTTCCCTGCCAGCATTTGATCATTTTAACAATAATTTCATGGCCTCCAGAATATATTTTGTTGTGTGAATATCTGAACATGCAATATATCAAAAGATAGAACAGATCCTCTGCTTTTAAACAAACAAAAACGGCTTTATTCTAGCTTCATAACACTTGAATGTGGGAAGTTTCATTTTAAAAAAGCAACATTTTGAGCAAAAAGCTGAGAAAATCGCGTGTTTGTCAAAGACTACTTCTGGATAGGATTCCGAACGATTGAGTAGATAGAGTCCATCAACACACTTTATGCTTGCAGTCCGAAACCTCGTCCTGGGTCGACAATTCGTTCAGTAACATTAAGCATTTTAATGCTGTTTAATGTTGACGATTGCGTTGTTTTACACATGCACCTGCTATCGTTTGTTTCTTCTTCGCCTGTGTTTTGATCACGAGATTATGTACTCTGTCAGAAGATGTCATAGCGCCCCCTACCCTATGAAGGCCGGGACACACCAAGTCGACCGTCGGGCCGTTTTCGAGCGTTAGATTTCTCGGTTTGTTCCGCAACTTTGGCTCTAGTCGGACGCCGGAGGGGGTTTTGTGCGATTCAGCATGTAGAATAGGCGTCGGGCAGTCGGCGACAGAGAGAGAACTCTGATTGGCTGTTCAGCTTAGCGCTCGAGGATAAAAGTGAAAGTGCTGAAAACGAGCAAAGAAACGGTACAAACAGAAGGCGGTTATAAGTTTTCACGAATATTTTGTATAATAACATGAGTCGACAGGAATGATGATCATCGTGATTGATATTCAAAATGGCAAGTAAGCGCTGCTTTGTTTATGGTTTGTATATCTGCAGTCCTGTTTCGGTTCCCCTTTTTGAACGACGAATATATAGATAGACGATTGATACCTGCTGATATATACAGATATTAACTTGCACGCATGCGCAGAACGAACAACACGGTCAGATTTTCGTTCACAGAAAACGCGGAAAGCCGAACATTTCCATCAATGGCGGGGAAGAGTTAAAGATGTTGACACTTAAACAAGACTCGATTCAGGAATTTTTTCTGTCTCCTCAGAATGTAGTTTTATACCTGGTATTTGGGTAGATATTTTTTTTCCCATTTTACAGGAAAATGTAAAAGATTTTTCACCAGCAAAAGGCAATGTATGCTGTATACATTGTCTGTGTGTGGCGTTAGACCCGTTCTCTGTAGTTTGTACACTTTGGATGTAACGTTATGTGTTTGTGCGACTCACACACAACTTTCTCAAATATCTTTTCCACATCTTGTTTGTTCTTAATTTTTTTTGTCCATTTTCCTCCTCTGCATTCGAGCAAGTATAGATGTAAAACTATGCAAATTGTTACCTCAATTCATAGAGAAATTTACCTCAATAAAAGGAGAATATTTTTGCATTTTTCTAAACAACTTGTCAACTGTTTTCTTTACTTTTTTTTAAAGATTGTCTTGAAATATTGTCTATGAATTTGCATATCTTGATATATACAATGAAAAACTTCAGGTTTCATTCATAAAACCTAAAGCTATTGATGAAACAGCAGGATTGTACTAAAATCCATAATTTGTTCAACACGTTCTTGCGTAAATTGATGCATATGAATATTGTGTAAAAAGCTGCATCACGACAAATGCATACATTATTAATAAAACTTATTGCATAATTGTCGCCTAAAACTAGCTGCATCATGCCATATGCATGTGTAAATGTATACACTACGTAAATTAATCAAATTTAATTATGTAATTGTCCCATTTAATGCGTACATTGTAAGACACTCTTGCATAAATTGCCACGTACAATGCATATGCATAATTGTAGTTTAAAACCTGATATTTTGAGCAGTTTCCTCAGTCACAGCTACTTTTAAAAAAAATATATTTTCAGTTTCAAAGTACTCGTAATAAAACGCATACCACTTAATACATTTTATTTTCAGTTTATTTTGTCTTTAAAAATAAATAAAAAAAATTCAGGGAGTTCAAAATGTAATAGTTACTAGATGAGACAGCCATTTGATATTATACAAATACCAAAAAAAAAAACCTGTAAAAGCTGTGCGCATTACGACTGACTTCCTGATTAATTTGTTCTTCTTTAGCAAAAGCCCTTCAGTGAAGTGTAAAGCCAAGCAGCCACTCTCTTCACATTCTCTCATTCACTACACAGAGTACGAATGAGTATAAAGTTTTTATCTTGCTCACTTCGAAAACGCATTAATTTGGGCTCTGGCCTGTACACATGCATAGTAGTTTGCCTAACTTAATGCGGAGTATATGCTGTATGGTCAAAATAGCATTTTATGTTTTAAACTAGTTTCTTCTTTTAAGAATACGTATTTGTTTGTTTATTTTTTGCATGGGACTGGAGTGTGAGTGTTTATACAGATGTACATCTCAGTAGTCGTCTCCGCGGCTCACGACTTCTTTGCACGTAGGTCTGAGCAGGATGGTGTGTTCAAACTGAGCTGTGTACGAGCCCTTGGCGTCACACAGAGGGGGGTAGGGGTCGATGATGCCCAGGTCACACAGGTTCTTCAGGGCCATCAGGTACTTGCTTTCACCCAAACGGTCGAGCCAGCGACGACAGAACGCCAGGGTGCTGAAGTTCTCGTTCACCACGTTTAGCAAGTGCTTTGCCCTGGGTAGCCTGAAGTTCATTAAAGAGAAGTTCAATTTATTCATCTGGTTTAAAGAATAGAGCAGTTTGATCATTCTTCAAAGCATCTACTTTTGTGTTCCACTGAACGTCATAAAGGTTTGGAACAATAACAATTTTTGGATCAACTATTCCTTTATGAGCTTCAAGCTTCTATAAAATGTGCATGTCTGTAAATATTTTTTTTTCTGTGCAAACTGTTTTTAAACCAATCTTACACAATTGTCGCATTTTATGCGTACATAGTTCATAAAACCATTTCTGTGTAATTACAGCATTCAATGAGTAAAGTGGTCAAATCCTAAAAACATTTTTGTGTAAATTGCTGTGTATAATGCACAAATTGTTCGTAAAACCTAAAACTATTATTGTATAAATAGCTGCATCAGGCCATATGCATGAATGTAAACGCATACAATGCGTAAAATTATTAAAAGGCAGGGTAGGTAACTTGTTCCAGAATTTTTTTTTTGTTATGCTGGTTGAACGTCTCTTCACATCCTGATAACAATCCCTAAGTTAAGTGGTCTAAATACAACTTGAGGGACTCATACACAACTATTAAAAAAGGTTCAAACATTCACTGATGCTTCAGAAGGAAACATGATGCATTAAGAGCCGGGAGGTGAAAACTTATACTTTTTTTGTCTTCCGGGAAACATGTAAGTATCTTCTGTTGCTTCCATAGGGCAGTACTAAATTAAAAAAAATTATATTTAAACAAAATGAGAAAATTTGGGCTTCATCCTCCTGTTCAAAAGTTTTCACCTCCCGGCTCTTAATGCATCGTGTTTCCTTCTGAAGCATCAGTGAATGTTTGAACCTTTTTTAATAGTTGTGTTTGAGTCCCTCAATTGTCCTCAGTGTGAAAAGATGGAACTTAAAATCATACAGTCATTGCTGGAGAGGGTTCAAATGTGCAAATGATGCTGCAAAACTGAAGAATTTGCAGGACCTGAAGGATTTCTCTGAAGAACGTTGGGCCGTTTAACTGCTCAGGACAAACAAGGGACTCAAGAACAACTGTTACAAAACACAACAACAGCCGTGGATCATCCAGGGAACGACACACAGCACTGAGAATCGATTGTTCATAAACTTTTGAACGGGGTTATTTTAATAAATTCAGCTATTTTTTTGTCTTGTGGACTATATCTTCTAAACTCAGGAGATATATTTATTCATACTACTCACATACTGTAAATATGTTTATAATCTGTAAATGTTTATTCTGTCTAAACGTAACTGTGACCTAATATTTTTTTTTTGTAATAAAATATTGTTCACACCATAACTACTGTAATTTGGAAGAGATGGAAAACCTGTGATGTTATACTCGGAGCAGTTCGTCGTGACTCAATGTATGTTTCAATGGCAACACTATCAACGCCGAAATGAATCTGCAGCAGTCAGGTGGTACAAGTTTGAGCTCTGTAAGTTGTTTATGTTCATTATCATTGTAATGTTATGCTTTGAGTCATGAGGTAATTTAACGACGTAAGGACTTTATTTTACTCAATAGGTAAAAACCCATTATGAAAACACATAGGAAAACTTGAGGGAACCACTGGCAAAGTAGTTGGGTTTTGATGTAATCCCTATGGAAGCCTTTTTATTTCACAATTCAGATTTTTACTCTTTTTTTTTTTTTACTTTTTTCTCGCAAATTACTTTATAACCCACGAGATATAAAGATTTTGCGAGTTTATATCTCACAATTGCGAGAAAAAAGTCAGAATTGCAAGTTATAAAAGCAGAATTTGCGAGATATAAAGTCGCATTTGTGAGGGGGGAAAAGTCGCAACTACCTTTTTTTTTTTTTTATTCAGCGGCAGAACCAAGCTTCAATACATCCCTTTACCCCTTTAATCTAATTTAAAACCATATATTTGAGCAGTTTCCTCACTATGATGTCACAACTATTCCTTTAAGACCAGAAAGGTTTTCTAAAACAGATCTTCCAGAACTGCAACAAAGAGCTCTCCATGCACTAGAGTACAGAGTATATGAGTTATGAATGGCTGATTAACATCTTACCTAATTGGCACATGTCCAACATCAAAGTTCTTCATGTAATGGGAGCAGTCCATGTCATCGTGCACCACTCCTTTACCGGTGCTGCCGAATGTCTCAATAGCGTACACCTCGCCCTCCTGGACGTGAATGGAAATTGATAGAGAGCCAGTCAAAAATACGTCAAACTTTTTCGGTAAACATGATGATGAATTTAACAAATTGCCTTTTCAGTCTTTCAATACTTAAGTTCCTGAGTTTCGATTATAAGAAAGGACAATTACACAGCTACAATTAGCTTTAGCATATATGCTAGCATACAATAGTAACCACTGGGGCTTTTGAAATGGAATATGAATACTGTACAAGTGTATATTGCACAATCTGTATGTACTGTGTACACAAATCATACTGTATACAAAGTCGTATACATCTTGCCTACTATGTTTAAAAGATTAAAAGCAACATGAACCCGTAAGCAACAATGAAAGTTTCTACTACATTTTTGTGACTTGACCTCATGTCATAAATAAAAATGGTTGCCTTTTTCTGCTTTCATTCAGGTTGTGTTAAAAAAATGATCAAGACAAAATGTACACACACAAAAAAAAAGTTATAATAAAGCTATAATTTACGTGATTTATGTAATTCATAGCAGAATGTGACAAGACAAGAAACATTAGCCATAGATTTTTTTATAACCATGTCAAAAGATGGTTATGGCCTTCAAGATGTCAAGATGAGTGCACTGCATTATGGGATACAGTATTATATACTTCAGCAATAGTAAGAGCCATCTTCTAGCAAATCTAGTATGCCATTCTAAACATAGCTAACAGTAAAGTAACATTAACAGTAAAAGTAGTATGCTATTCCAGACATACCCAAAGTGATATGGATACCTTCAATGCAAGACACACACGCACACACACACACACACACACACACACCTCCATTCTGGTGGCTTCTCCTCCCTTCACTATAGGCACTGTTTTACCAGCATGTATCCGATACTGACCAATAGAGTGCCCATTCAGATTCCGGATAGGTTTCACTGAGGAAAGACACACACACACAATGAGGTGCGCTTGGGGGATTAAGATTATTAATAATAAGAATTTGCAAGAAATAATTTATTTCCTATTTCAGTCAATACCTTGGTACGTTTTCCCATCTATTTCAACCTCGTAAGACTCCATCACTTCCTGTATTGATTCTCCAACATCGCAAAGACGTACATCTATACCTGCACACTGTGGAGAGAGACAATGTTACTTCTGCACACACGCACGATAGCCTTATCGTGTCAGTCTCACACACGCTCACCTTAATGCCCGTGTCGGTAGCATCTCTCACAGCCTCAAGTAAGCGGTCATACTTTGGATTAAAGGTGACAGTGAAGGCACAGTCAATGATCCTGCCTAAAACACACACACACACACAGTGCAGTAAATGCTATGTGCTCACACCATGACTCAAAGTACGTAAAGTAAAATTTGTTTATGGCCTTTGTTGTATATCATTTATGCCAACATTATTACCACCGCTTTATGAATCCTTTCTTGTGTTAAAAAAGAACAACAAGAAGCTTATGACAGGGATATATCTAATTCAGAGAAGAAGTTTTCATTTCACAGTCTATCACTATATAATTTCATAATTTCCACCCACTTTCCTAATTTCTCAGATCATGAGAAACAGATTCATTCAAATATGTCCAAGGTTTGCCAGTGTACAGCTGCATTTTTGTTCTATTAAAGCATGATATTGTATTATTTTATATTAAGGTTTAACTAACTGTATAAGTAATAACCATCATCATCAGTCATAATAATAATAATAATAACAACAATAATTGAATTCTTATTTTATATTTAAAAAATATGGGTATATGGCTTTTAATTAAATTATTATGACTTTAATAATAATAATAATAATAATAGCTACTATTAATAAAAACCAATCATCATAATTTAATCATTTTATATTAAGTACTTCTCATGGCTTTTTAATTATCATGATTGTTTCATAATAATAATTATTGTTATTATTAATGATATTGTAATAATTGAATATAATAATAATAATAATAATAATAACAATAACTGAATAATTATTTTATTTTAAATACTTTACTTGGCTTTTAATTAATATTGTTTTAATAATAATAATAATAATAATAATCATAATAACAACAAACTATTATTATTCATATAAGCCAATCATCATAATAATTTAATTCTTATTTTATATGAAGTACTTTACATTGCTATTAATTATTATGATTGAACAACTACAACAATTAAAAGCCAATAGTAATAATTGTATTCTTATTTTATGATTGTTTAATAATAATAATAACAACAATAACTATTATTATTAAAAGTCAATCATCAAAATGTAATTCATATTTCATAATGAGTGCTTTACATTGCTTTTAATTATTATGATTGTTTAATAATAATAGTAATAAATACAAATAACAATATTATTATTAAAAACCAATCATCATAATTGTATTCTTATTTTATATTAAGTACTTTACGTGGCTTATTATAAAATAGTTATTATTATATAAAATAAAATATAAGCCAATAATAAAAGCCAAGTCATAATAATTTAATTCTTTTTTATATTAAGCATGTTACATTGTTTTAATTATTATGATTGTTTCATAATAATAATAACATTATTATTATTATTAATAAAAGCCAGTCATCCTAATTTTATTCACAATTTATATACTGTACTTTATGATTGAATATTAATTTAACAACATGGCCTTTAATTATGATTAATAATACTATTATATGAGTATATAAATTACCGTTGATGTGTGTGCCAAAATCAATCTTGCACACGTCGTCGTACTGGAGGACCGTCGGGTCTCCAGCGTTTGGCGTGTAGTGAGCAGCACAGTTATTCAGCGAACACCCGGTAGGAAACGCCAGCCCTGCGTTCAACCCGTTCTCTTTGATCAACCTCCTACTGCAGTCCTCCAACCGCTCGCTGAGCCAGAGAAAACATGAAAAAGAGATTGGTTATGAGCGGTGTCACTAATACCAAAAATGTACTTGCTGAACTGGACACTTGGGTATTAATGTCCGTTTCTTTAATGAAGAACAACACTTCAACTGGTATTTTCAACACAGGTTGGAGTTGATTTTTTCTATTTTAATACCTTTAAAAAAAAAATCCACATTGCAGGTTTACAGATATTAATGTCATAATATCCTCCTCACCAAATGTCAATCATAGTCATTCCAGGTTTGATCCAGCTTTTCACATATTGCCGCACTTGCCGATGGGCTTCGGCCGCCTGTCGGAAATCATTCCACATGTCCTCGTTGGCTTTATCCATCATTTTCTTCTCCTCATTGCTCATTCTCCAAGCGGCGCTAGACCTGAGAAATCCCAAAAATACTTGAGATGATGTAGCAAGGACATTTATTTACCCGGAGAATATCCATCATCATATAAGCGCTATTAAAGATGGACCTAAAAATGTTTCTCCAGGCCATTACAGACTTTCTGTAAGGATCGGGAAAAGTCTCACAAATAAAGCATTTATATACAAATAAAAATCCTTTCTGTTGTTCCCTGTAATGAGACATAAGGTTTAACATTTGGTAAAAAAAGAAGAAGTTTATATCAGTCATTTGCAACTTAGCTGATTGGTTGTCCCTTCTCTGACTGTTGGTTAAAGTTTGGCAAAGTCGAGTCATAAACGCCTTCGAAGATCCCGCAGGAATTCAGTAAGAGGAAGTTAAGTTTACGAGCTGGCCCTCGCACACACAGCGTTCACAACTATTTTTGGAGAGAGTACTTTAGGCGCGGGGGAACATGAGTGACCTCTATGTCAGTAGTCTCAGCGATATAATATTACACAGAGCACAGGGTAATACGAGGTAGAGCGGCCCGTGGAAAGTACAAGGTGACCTGAGGACGTTAAGGAGTGTATTCACATTGAGAAAAAAACAAAACATTCTTACCCATCCTGTGAAAGAGGGTATTCACACTCCTGACCCACAGGAAACACACCACTGGTGTACAGATCACAAATGGGGATGGATGGAGGGTCCGTTTGGGTTTTGGCTACAGGAGAGAAGGTAGAGATCAATCTTCAGTAAATGCATTTAAAGGGATAGATCAATATAATTTCATTCGAAACCTCTATGAATAAAACTCAAAAGATGATATTTCACAGAATGTTCACACTGCTCGTTTCCATACAATGAAAGTGAAGCTATCTAATTGGATAGCATTTAGGCACCATTCCAAATGTGCCTACTGTTCACACAGAACGCGGTGTTAAAAAAAAAAAAGGAACGCTACCTGATGATATTCACAGACAGTGTGAAGATTTTGGTCAGTCAGGGTTGATAGAAAATCATGTAGTGTATGATGCCCACAGTCCCAGTTTTGCTCTGTGACTTTACAAACGTATGATGTGTTCCAGATTTTTTCCCCCATCAGATTTTAAAAGTCAGTGTAGTGCATTTCAGCCTTTCAGTATCCGTGCTTCAAAACGCCATTTAGGTTAGTACTTGGTAGCTTACAATATATAATTATTAATACATCATCATACATTTGAAAATGGCGTTTTCATTTCAGAACGGTCCACACTAGCGTTTTCCAAAAGTTGGAACACACTAAATTCACCTTACTGCGCATACAGTCATGCTCAAACGTTTGCATTCACCTTGCAGAATCTGCAAAATATTAATTATTTCAACAAAATGAGAGGATCACACAAAATGCATGCTATTTTTTTTTTTTTAGTACTGTCCTGAATAAGATGTTTTACATAAAAGATGTTTACATTTAGTCCACAAGACAAAAAAAATAGCTGAATTTATTAAAATGATCCACAATGATTTTTTTTTCAAGTCCCTTGTTTGTCCCGAGCGGTTATCTTTCTTCAGAAAGATCCTCCAGGTCCCGAAAATTCTTCAGTTTTTCAGCATCTTTTGCACACTTGAACCCTCTCTAGCAGTGATTGTATGATTTTGAGATAAATAAAAAAAATTCACACTGAGGACAATTGAGGGACTCAAACACAACTATTAAAAAAAGGTTCAAACATTCCCTGATGCTCCAGAAGGAAAGATGATGCATTAAGATCCGGGGGTGAAAACTTTTTGAATTTGAAGATCAAGATAAATTGTACTTAATTTAGTCTTCTGGGAAATATGCAACTTTTTTTTGCTTCCGAAGGGCAGTACTAAATATTTTTTTTTTAATATTTAGACAAAATAAGAAAAATTTGGACATCTTCATCCTGTTCAAAAGTTTATGGAGTTGGCCCACCCTTTGCAGCTATAAGAGCTTCAACTCTTCTGGGAAGGCTTTCCACAAGGTTTAGGAGTGTGTTTATGGGTATTTTTAACCATTCGTCTTTTTTGTGATGTCAGGCACTGATATTGGACGAGAAGGCCTGGCGCTCTAATTCATCCCAAAGGTGTTCTGTCGGGTTGAGGTCTGGACTCTGTGCAGGCCAGTCAAGTTCCTTCACACAAAACTCGCTCATCAATGTCTTTATGGACCTTGCTTTGTGCACTGGTGCGCAGTCATGTTTGAATAGGAAGGGGCCATCCCAAAACTGTTCCCAAAGTTGTCATGTGATGGTGTGCTGAAGCATTAAGAGTTCCTTTCACTGGAACTAAGGGGCCAAACCCAACCCCTGAAAAACAACCACACACCATAATCCCCCTACACCAAACTCTACACTTGGAACAATGCAGTCAGGCAAGTACCGTTCTCCTGGCAATCGCCAAACTCAGACTCGTCCATCGGATTGCCAGACAGAGAAGCATTACTCCAGAGAACACGTCTCCATTGCTCTAGAGTCCAGTGGCGGCGTGCTTTACACCACTGCATCCGACGTTTTGCATTGCACTTGGTGATGTAAGGCTTGAATGCAGCTGCTCGGCAATAGAAACCCATTCCATGAAGCTCTCTACACACTGTTCTTGAGCTAATCTGAAGGCCACACAAAGTTTTGTGGTCTGTAGCTATTGACACAGCAGAAAGTTGGCGACTTCTGTGCACTGTGTGCCTCAGCATGCGCTGACCCCGCTCTGTGATTTTACGTGGCCTATCACTTCGTGGTTGAGTTGCTGTTGTTCCCAATTGCTTCCACTTTACAATAATACCACTAACAGTTGACCGTGGAATATTTAGTAGTGAGGAAATTTCACGTCCTCATTTTCAAATACCTCCGTCTTCACAGTCCACACTACAACGCAAAAAACGGCATTGTCAAATTTATCAGCCTGGGAAAGCGTTTTCCAAAAGCTCAGTTTTCACAGGGCAAAAACAGTGTGGACAGAAGAGGAAAAAGATGCGTTTTCAAACGAAAACGTATTAGTGTGGGCAAGGCCTCACATTCTGCTATGAATTGGTGCAGATCAAGCCTGTAGTGCTCCTGTCAGAAATTGAAGCTTCCGCGCCTCGATCGCCCCCCGGTGGCCGGTCCCAGTATAGCTCCTAAACCCCGCCTCTCCATGTATTTGAATGGAGAGCGAGACACACTAAACAATTAAATTACACTTCAAATAATTGTTTCCTAAAGATGGTTTCTGTCATTTTAGGCAGTTTTTATTACGATAATTTCATTTCAAGTGTTCGTTTTTTACATAAGTTTAGTTTTAGTGAGTAATTTGATGCTATAAAAACGGGGGTGTGACGTCATGATTGACAGCTGAGATTGACGGCTTCTCTGAGTGAAGTTGTCACTGAGGCACTAACTGACTTTTTTCGGGATTGGAGCTTAAGCTTTAATTTCTACATTCCCATAACTGTTTATTTCACACCAACATAATGAATTATTCTGCATCTGCGAGAGTGTGGGCGGGCTTTTGATAATCGCGCCTCTACTTCCTGTTCTCTACTGCGCAACTCCGGTCCCGAGATCGCTACTGCGCAGACTCGGTCCCAAGATGTCAGCGCCGTGAGCGGGCCTATGAAAGCTATGAAAGCTATAAAATTACAGTGACATTTTGAGGAAAAGTTAGCTGATAACATCTGTTTTTTTTTAAGCTGACTTGAACATTTTGTGTTACAGCTCTGATAAATATCTGCTAAATAACGACAAAGCATTTGGTGACACTTGGGACCCGCTCAAAATCCTCAGCTGAAACAAAGGCTGCACTGCAGGATTTTCCCAGAGGCACAGTGATCTGGCGTTCGGCCAGTCCGCTGCATTGGCAGCTAAACACGCTCCCTGCCCCCATCAACACAAGCACACATACGCTGATTCGTACCGCGGGCCCGTAGCGACACACATTCAAAGGTGCTGCAATGACACGGCCACAGATTCTCACAGATAACTGCTCATTTCTCTTCAAAGGTCATTATCTAACATCTTGTCCAAAAAAACCCCACTTACGTCCTTTCTTCTTTTTTGTCTTCTTTTTCTTCTTTTTCCCAGAGACGTTATCAGCTTCCTCACCGTCTGTGATGGTAACAGGGTTGACATAATAATAAGCGACGTGCAATTAAAATTACATTATTCACTGTACATATTCATACTGTATACTGCTCGCTCAGTATATTTTATATGTATTTTATATATATATAAAAAAGTGATGCCTGGAGGGGATATTTGTGTTTTATGACCATAACAAAACCATAAACTTGGTTTACATTTACATACAGGTATTTACCTGACAAAATTATTTAACATCAAGCAAAATTACAGCTACAGGTTTTTTACTAAAACAAATGCACAGAAAAACTAAAAGCTAACAGAAAAAAAAAGCATGCATTGACTACAACAAAATCAGTAACACTTTACAATAAGGTTGCATTAGTTAACATGAACAACACCTCTGTTCAGCATTAGTTAAAGGATTAGTTCACTTTTAAATAAACTTTTGCTGATAATTTACTCACCCCCATGTCATCCAAGATGTCCATGTCTTTCTTTAGTCGAAAAGAAATTAAGGTTTTTGATGAAAACATTCCAGGATTTTTCTCCATATAATGGACTTCAATGGGCTCCAAACGGTTCAAGGTCCAAATGACTGTTTCAGTGCAGCTTCAAAGGGCTTTAAACAATACCAGACGATGAATAAGGGTCTTATCTAGCGAAAACGATCGGTCATTTAAAAAACGTCAAGCGTTTGTGACGTCATCCAAGTGCAGCGCGAGCAACCACAGTTTCAATCGCTCAGGATTGTGTATAGAAAATCTATGAAAAGTCACACATTTCTGTCCTGACGAAAATTTTCTTTTAGGCTTTCTAATATTAAAACACCCAGGATACGCACATGAAATGGGCATTTTAAACGATAAACTTACACAAAGACATTTGAATATGTGTATATGGTCCTCCTTCCGCACATTTGTAAACACTGACTCTGTACTTCCGCCTACGTCAAGCGTGACCTTTTTAACGTAATTGCGTATTACGTGACGTCACAAATGCACATCACAGAACAGAGCAAGGCGAGCATTTGTGCTTATAAAACTTAAACTTTTTTTATTTATTTAAATGACCAATCGTTTCGCTAGATAAGACCCTTATTCATCGTCTGGTATCAAGCCCTTTGAAGCTGCACCGAAACTGTCATTTGGACCTTGAACCGTTTGGAGCCCATTGAAGTCCATTATATGGAGAAAAATCTTGGAATGTTTTTCTCAAAAACCTTAATTTCTTTTCAACTGAAAAAAGAAAGACATGAACATCTTGGATGACATGGGGGTGAGTAAATTATCAGCAAAAGTTTATTTAAAAGTGAACTAATCCTTTAATCTTTGTTAACGTTAGTTAATAAAAATAAAGCTGTTCATGGTTTGTTCATGTTAGTTCACAGCGCATTAACTAATGTTAACAAGTTTTTAATAATGCATTAGTAAATGTTGTAATTAACATTAACAAAGATTAGTGCAGTTCATTATTAGTTCATGTTAACTAATCTAGTTAACTAATGTTAAATAATGAACCTTATTGTAAAGTGTTACCCAGTTATTAATATTTTTGCATGTGACAGCCTGGCCAAAAAAATTATGCCTGCACAATTTGGCATGTTTCAATTGACTCAAAGCAGAACTACGCAATATGATTACAAATCTTTAAAGGAACACGCCACCATTTTTGAAAATAGGCTCATTTTCCAACTCCCCTAGAGTTAAACAGTTGAGTTTTACCGTTTTCCAGTCCATTCTGCCGATCTCCAGGACTGGCGGTAGCACTTTTAGCATAGCTTAGCATAGATCATTGAATCTGATTAGACCGTTAGCATCTCGCTAAAAAAAAAATGACCAAAGAGTTTCAATATTTTTCCTATTTAAAACAGTTGGTTATGTTGACGGAAGTTAGCCTATTTTCAGGCGCTGCGTAATATCATTGCGCCTGCTGCATCCATGGTACGGCAGCAAAGTTCATGGATTATTACGCAGGAATCAGAGTATAGTTCCGAAAAGCGCGACTTTTCATTTTCCATCTGTCTTAGTACACAGAAGAGTCAAGTTTTAAATAGGAAAAATATTTAAACTTTTTGGTCATTTTTTTGGTCAGTTCCTTTAACAAATTTTAAATAAAATTTAAATAAAAGGTGTCAATTTTTCCTAGACATCAGAGCCAGACTTTCGGCCACTACTGTATTTAGGCATGAATTGTTTTTATATGCAATTCATTTTTATATATATATATAAAAACTGGTTGATATTACTTCCAGTTCTTTCATCACACATTGCACATTGCATTGTGGGAATGTTTGTCTCCTGCACAATGTGACAAATGTAACTGGTTATCCAGATATCGTATGCATATTTGGGGAGTGTATCAGTATGCAATTGCCTACATAATCGGTGTGAATAGGATCGCTGAAGCATTATAGAAAAACAGTGGTGTTGGATCATTTATGTGGTAAAAAATGAGCATAAGAACTAGACGCGTTCATTTAAAAGTGGAATACCTTCTTCTCCATCCTCTTCTCTATCTTTCTCATCCAGGTTCTGCTGTTCTGTTAGTTTCCTCATCTCCACTTCGCCATCCTCACCTTGCTCGCCGTGTCCTGCTGCAAAGTCACACACACAGGTGAACAAGCACATAAGCAAAGGAAGTGCTAAGTGTGCCAGATGCATCAGAAGTGGCGACCTGTGCGTATGTGTGTGTGTGTGGCGCGGAAGTGAGTAACTGCTGTCAGTTTGGAAACTGTCCACAACTTCATCTCATATACTGGATCTATATGAAAGCAAACTTGGCTCAGAACAAGCCTGAGAAACAATCTGCAGCATCATTTAACCTTGGTAGGGCAACACATTAGAGGTGATGTTGCAAGTACACAGAAAAGTACATGTTATAAAATACAAGTGTATGCTCAGCACAATTTTAGATGATCTATAACTATTAAATAGCTATAGATAGACTATAGATAGGCTGTAACTATTATATACACACACATATAGATATATTAAAATTTGAGGTCAAGATGCCCTACAAAATTCAAATGTCCCGTTATTTTTGGGATGTATTATGATACAAGTAACAGGACATTTGAATTCTGTTTTAGGGCATCTTTAACTCAAATATTTTTGGACTGACAGCATTTTTCAGCATAATATTAACTGATTATAATGTAATATATATAATATAATATAATATAATATAATATAATTAATATAATATAATATAATATAATATAATATAATATATAATTAATATAATATAATAATAATATATTTTGAGATGCAGCCTATATGTATTATATATTCTTCTATTTCTATATAAGAAGAAAAAAACTATAAAATTCATACAAATATATAATAAATTAAAATAATTAAAATAGTATAAGATATAAATATGAAAATATATGAAAATGTATTTTATATAAATATAAAAGTATTTTTTTAAATATTTTATTTATCTCATAACCACATGCATGTAAACTAAAGAAAAGATAAATGAAAATACAAATAGCACAAATACTGCATTAATGTTTAATAATAAATTAATAAAATTAAAGGGTTAGTTCACCCAAAAATGAAAATTCTGTCATTAATTACTTACCCTCATGTCGTTCGACACCCGTAAGACCTCCATTCATCTTCGGAACACAAATGAAGATATTTTAGTTGAAATCTGATGGCTCAGAAAGGCCTCCATTGGCACAATGCACTTTACACTCTCAAGACCCTTAAAAGGTACTAAAGACGTCGTTACAAAGTCCATCTCACTACAGTAGTTCTAAAATAACTTTATAAATCGGCGAGAATAGTTTTTGTGCGCAAAAAAACCCTAAATAACGACTTACATAGTGATGCCGATTTCAAAACACGGCATCATGAAGCTTCGAAGCGTTATGAATCAGTGAGTCGAATCAGCAGTTTGAATCGCCAAATTTCAGCAGTTTGGTGGTTTGACATGCGATCCGAATCATGATTCGGCTCAGTGATTCATAACGCTTTGAAGCTTCATGATGCCTTGTTTTGAAATCGTCATCACTATGCAAGTCGTTATTTAGGGTTTTTTGCGCACAAAAACTATTCTCGCCGATTTATAAAGTTATTTTAGAACCACTGTAGTGAGATGGACTTTGTAACGACGTCTTTAGCACCTTTTATGGGTCTTGAGAGTGTAAAGTGCATTGTGCCAATGGAGGACTTTCTGAGCCATCAGATTTCAACTAAAATATCTTCATTTCTGTTCCGAAGATGAACGGAGGTCTTACGGGTGTCGAACGACATGAGGGTAAGTAATTAATGACAGAATTTTCATTTCTGGGTGAACTAACCCTTTAAATAAAACATAAATATTAGGGCTGTCAAACGATTAATCGCGATTAATCACATTCAAAATAAAAGTTTGTGTCTACATAATATATGTGTGTGTACTGTTTATAATTAATATGTATATTTGAATGCACACACATGCATGTATATATTTAAGAAATATTAGCATGTGTATTCTGTATATATATTTATATAATTTATCATTTATATATACATATGATTTTTCCTTAAATATATATGCATTTGTGTGTATTTATATATATACATAATAATTATACACAGTACACAAACATTTATTATGTAAACATAAACTTTTATTTTGGATGCATCGTGATTAATCGTTTGACAACACTAAATATAAAAACAAAATACTTGATATTTATTTTACATTAATGTTATATTTATTTTACATAAATGTTTAGGGTTTTTTCTTCTCCTTTGGGATCTCAAAACAGCCTATATGTAATCTATTCTTTTTTATTATTATTATTCTATTTAAAAAAAAGAAAATATAAAAATATAGCCTACAATTATAATAAATATGCTAAAAGTAGGCTATAACGTTTAAATATAACATTTTAAAGTTTACATACATTTAAAAATACATTAAACGTGTTTTTTTTTAATACATTTTCCTTAGGATACCAAAAATTCCAATACACTAAAAATCGTAAGGTTGGAAAAACTTTACACATCTTCTAACGCCTGACCCAAAACGTGGGTAGTGGGTACACACATAGGGGACAGCCCTGTCTTGAGTTCATCAGAGTTCACAGCTGATCATTTAAAGCAGCAGTCAGTGTGTTAGAGGGGTCTCTGCACTTATTACTATATGAATGAGACACTCACCCGAAACGGCCGACTTGCTTTTCTTCTTTTTCTTCTTCTTCTTCTTTGCGGGATCGGCTTCGTCCCGTTCCCCCGCGTGCCCGTTAAGAATCAGCGTGTCCATGCCTGGCTGTACCGGTTTCACCGGCTGCAGCTGCTCGGTCCCGTTTGCCTCCATGATTGCGGACGCGAATGGAGAGGGACCGGTGCATTGTGGGAGGAGCGGAGAAAAGCTGCCGAATCAGCTGAGTGCATGACGCGGAATGTCAAACGGCGAAGAACTAGCTCATTAATGTTAATTAGGTCGTGCTGCTGACGCTGCTGTCGAGAGCCTCCAGAAAAGTAATCTAATTCATATTCATGAACACGTGCGTACGTTAATTGGCCAGCTGACTAGTGCGTTCTGCCTCTTAGCCAATCAGATAGACCCAATGGGCAAACGTCAATTATGATGATAAATATTCAAAAATCAATCCATTGACATTGTGGAGTTTGTAACGTAGCGAGCGGAATATTAATGAAGGAACCCCATTCAGAGAAAATGTTTGATAAAGTGCAGGTTTATTATTGAAATATCTTAAATATTTATTCATGTTCTAAAGTAGCTATAATGTGTAACCTACGTAAGAGTTTTGAGCCATCATAATGTCTATAGGACTCGTACCTTAACTAATTTAATTAGTGATAGGATTTATGCATGTGCAATTTAGTACACAATGTTCTTTACTGCGCCTTTTGTGTACATCTCAAGAAGGTGATGTCTGGGTCGTATTTCACACTGAAACAATAATATATATACACATATAAATTATATATATATTATTATTTTTTTTGCCACAACATGCACATTTCCTCCAAATCTCATAATCTATTATATTGTCCAGTAGATGGCAGAAACTTTCCTCAAGTAGTCTAATGTTTCTTTTATGTAGTAGTACAGCAATACTTTAACTGTGCACAGAAGTCTATTATTAGTGTGAAACTGCATTAAGTCACCAAAAACAAACACATATATGTACATGTACTTTATTTCACAAATGAAATGCAAGATTGCCACTTTTGGAGTGAGGGAAAACTTGAACCTTTAGAAAAGGCAAAACTGGTGTTGAATGAGGACAAACACAAAGACAGTCTCAGCCATGGCCAAGACGATTGTTTGAGTCTTGACATCATGCATATATGCATGGGGGGAAATTAATGATGAACACTAGACATAAAAACATAATACAATTCACACACAAACGTTATATCTAAGGTTTTGCTTTCTGGTCTTATTAACATAGTCATTGACATTCTAAGTCTCATTATAACATTTAACTGTAGTTGTAAAGTGCAACAGTCCTTACAAGGGAAATTTGTTTAAGGCAAGTTAAACTGTAGCTTGGTACCTTTTCAACAGTGTTAAGAGTTAAAAGAGGGTTTAAGTTAAAACTGGGTTTTGTATTTAAGGACGGAGCGGTCTTGATCATTATTTGAGCAAATCTTTAAATCAGTATTTGGTACTTTAATACGGAGAAAAAGAGAAAATCCAATCAGCCAGTTGAAAAGCTGGAAACTGGTAACAAGTATATTTTAAAACTCTTCAAATGACTTTGAAGCAATAACCTTGCGATGGTCACAGTGGTGAAACGCCAGCTGTGTCTGAGCAGAAACTGTCAAAGTTTGATGAATAAATCAAATCAGGGCAGCAATTTATTTCCCTAAAGAACCGCCTCACAAAAACAAACATACAAAAAGGAGGCTTCACTTCAGGAGAGATAGTGTATTTTCGAAGACAACATACCAGCTGCGACCTAGTAGGATGTCAGCATTACCTTTGCTTTTTGTAATTAATGGTGTGAATCTCATGCACGGGTCATATTTCACCCCAAAAAGAGAAAAGGAAGCCTATTTTTGGTGAAATTAAGATTGTGCATTATTTACTTGATATGATTTACCCAAATGCTCATTAACGAATTGTGGGGGAAAAAATTGCAATATGAAAAAAAAAGAAATTCTCAACGCAACTCAAAATAATAATAAAAAAACAGTCATTACCATTACTCTTATTGTCATAACCACCATTAAAAAGAAGTAAAACGTTTATTAGTGTAATAGGGGAAAAAAACTCTATAGTATGGAGGAGAAAAAACGTATTGCCATTACTGAAGAAAAAAAATTATAATGATAAGTTATTCTTCTGCATTACACGAAGAAAAGACAACTATTTATTTCACATTGTGGTAATTTTATTGGGGGAAATGTCTTAAAATTAAAATTGTCACGAAAAATCTAAAATAATCTTCATTTTCTTAATACAATTTCTTTTTCCTTTTAATTTCGGGGTCAAATATGACTCAGACAAGTTCTTGATGTGCGGGCTTTGTGAGATTCACCCAATATAATTGTCTTTTTAGGCATTTTTAAGAACTTGTTTTGGTTATTTTGTGTGGAACCTCTGTTACAGTGAATAAAACCGGGACATGGCCAGAATGTGAGATTGTGTTAGTGTGCGTTTAGGTTTTTGTCTGTTATTTTGAGTACTAGCATGTGCCAGTCTGTACCTGAGGCCTGTCATGAGGAGAGTGGACATGGGATGTCACATGAAACATAAATCCCCCAACACACACGCTCACACAAATATACACACTTTAAAACCGAGACGCACACACACCAGTTACATCCGATGATGTCTGTGACCTGAAATCAAGCTCAATAAATACAACCAAAAAAGATGAGAATAAATATCCTCCTTTTTCAGTCCTCCTCAGTAGCTCTCGTCTGCAGTGATGTCACTTCCTCTTCCTCCTCCGAGTCCCCATAGGTGCATTCCTGCATGTGTGCGAACGTATGCGAGCGAGCTGCTACCTGGGCGGCCAGGGCGGAACTGAAACTGATCGCTTCTGAGCCATGCAGTTCTGTCAATCTGTCAATCACAGAGAGGGTGGGCACTCGGGGTGTGAGTGGGTGTGTCCCATCGTGCTCGTCATCTATGAGTCCATCTGATTGGAAGAGCAGCGTTTCCTCTGCGGTCTCCTCACCGCCGTCTTTAGCTGCCGCAGTTACATCAGAATCTCCACAGCAAAATTCAGTCACAGAATCTTGTTCTCCTTCCGCCCCACTCAGAATTTCAGTCTGCCGCTCGCTTTCATTCTCCTCTCCTTGTTGGGAGACATGGTTGCCTGTGGTAGTCATGGACTCCACTAAAATATGTGGCTCTAAAGAGTTTGTGTCTGTTTCTGATGTGTCCTTAGCAAACGGAGCCAGAGCAGCTAGAAGGACAAAAATACATTGAAAAAGGATTTAGTGTTGGGAAAGACAAACAAAAATTGTACAAGTCATTTAAAACTTAGCCGTAGTTTAGAGAAGCTAAGCTAACTACACTTAATATCTTTATTATAATACCTTTCATGTCATGTGAGCTGTTTGGGAATGTAAAAGGTCAGCAAAGTTTCAAAGATTAAAGTGCACGAAAAATGGAATGAATGTCTCCTAAAAGAAAGAACCAATTCTGAACTGAAAAGAGTCATCAGTAATTCCAGTCTTGCACGAATTCCAGCCTGCACGAACCTGCATATTTTTTCCCTCAAATTTGCATAATGCCAGCCTATGGCGAACAAAGTCCACTTTGGCCCGCCCTCAAGCACTGTAGTTATAGCTGAAGCCTGGAAGAGTTTGGTTTTTGTGTTGTCAACAGGTCGAGGAGAAGGTGCTTCTTTCTAGTGTTTCATTAGACTCGAATTGATATGGTAAAACCAACCCATGGTTACTATTCGTATCAAGCACTGAATAAGTAGAAAATTGAGATACGGTAATGGACGTTTCGTCTCGGACACACGCTGTAAACGGTAGACCAATCACAAGAGTAAGCTCTCGGAGAGGAGGGGTTTAGAGAGACTTTATCGAAACTCCTTTATCGAACTCTTTCAGATTCTGTGAAAAAAGCGGTGATGCTGCAATGTATATTACGAGAAAATGAAAGTTTTTTTAACAATAGACGCTATTGTAAGAGACTCCAAAACAAAATTAGGAACTTTTGAAATAGCATAATAGGGGCACTTGAAAATATGAAAATGAAAGCTAATTTCAAAAATAAAATAGAATCTTACTGCATGATTGAGCCTTTAGAATGCAGTTAGAATGGCCCTAAAATACAAGATATTGAGGCAAAAATGCCCCTGTACGAGTTGTCGCCTCATATTTATATCATATGATATAGTTAAGCAATATCACACAAGTGACGTTTTTATCCCGAATAGCACGAGTGCAAATGTGATACTGATTTTACACAACAGTTCAATAAATAAGATGTTAACATTGTGTTATATTTTAGACACATTATTGTCTGTTTGTGTCAAAGACAATATTACATATAAAGCCACAGCAGAACAAATGTGTGTCTCCAAGCAACACTGTGGTATTTCTGAATGAATTCGCATTTCGAGTGAACCAATGATGGGTCATTCCTAAATGAATCAGCCGTTTGAACCAATCAAATGAATGAATGACTCATTTAGAATTTTACCGCCACCTACTGGCAGTTTTAGTTTATTTTTTAGAGAATCCTTTCATTAAAGGTCCTTTTTTTCCTGTTTTTTTGAAGCTTTGATTGTGTTTACAGTGTGCAATATAACATGTGTTCATGTTTTGCGTGTAAAAAAAAAAAAACTGTATTTTTCACACAATTTACTTATCTGTATACCGCTGTTTTCACTGTCCTAAAAACGGCTTGATGATTTCCTTATTCTATGAAGTCCCTTCTTCAGAAATACGTAACGAGTTCTGATTGTGCCAGCGGTTCCCGTGTTGTGATTCGACAGCAGCTTAGCGCACGTTGCCCGGAAAGGTCATGCCTCTTACCATAACGGGGAGATGCATGTGCTCAAAGTACAGCGTCCCTGAAGGCCAAACAAAGGTGATTTGACTCCCGGATGAAAATAACAGCGTCTCGACCGGTCTCGACGACATGGCGACAAACGCAACCGAACGCAACACTTCCTCTTCTCCACGAGGGAGCAACAAGACCACGCCCCCTTTTTCGCGTATTCTTGTGGGCGGAGGATAGTCAACAAACTGTTCTACTGACGTCATTAAAGCAGGATGTACAGGGATGTAGTCCAAACCGGCCGTTCGCTGTAGGCTTTGAAAGGAAACTTCTGTTAAATAAAATATCTCGCTTGGCATTGAACTTTGAGCTTTATCATTTTACAGGTATTATTTATGCTCTAACAGCAACATTACACACTAACTAAAGTTTGAAAAATGGGATCATGAAGAACAGGACCTTTAAAAAAAATGTCATATTCCATATTAATAAAAAAACAAAACAATTAAAAGGTATATATAACCCAAAAATTCTGTCATTTACTCACCCTCATGGCTATATTCAATCAAATATATTTCTTTTTTTAAAGCTACTTTTTGTAATGGCTTTTTGATGCTTTTCTCATTTAACACAATGACTTTAAATTATCTTTTGGGGGTAATTTCTCAGCCGAATTTGATGTGAGATTAATTTGTGATTAATTTGATTTTAAAAAATGACAGCCCGTATATACAGTATATATAAGTTACAATATAAAAATAATATTAAAATAACACATTTGAATAAATATTTCAAGAAAAATAGCTTTGAAATGATTCGCTTGGCTGGTTAGTTGGCTGCTAAAAGTATCGCTTTCCTTTTGTAGCCATTCAAAAGTAACTTTGCATAACAAATGATTTATTTTTCAAGCTAATTATATTCACATCTCAAATATTTAAATTACATCATAGTCGACGTTTTGCAAGTGGCCAATTTTCCTTAACTGGTCTTAAAGGATTAAAAGGAAATTTAACGTCACATTACACACAGTTGTGAGTGAAGGGTTTTGAACCCGTTCGCTGAAATGAACCGTTACATGAACTCACTAAAACAGTTAAATTCACTTAAAATCAATCTGCTTTTATAACGGTACTTATGAGAGAGAATACTATAATACAGTCAAATATTAAACTCTGTTGTATGACAGAAGCAAGTATGTGTTTGTGCATGTAGTACCCTGATCACTGAACAGCAGAAGCTTGCGTTTGTCTCTCTCTCCATCTGACGTTCGGATCCCCAGGACGGATTTCAGCTCGAGTAAAACACGCCTCGATTCCTCGCGCTCATGACGTTGGCGCTCCTGTTCCCACGGCGACAGCATGTCTGCGGCCCCTCTCCACTCCGTCTCAGAGTCCGAGTCTGAGACATATGCTTCCAGTTCCTGGCCAAGAAAAGCAACTTTTTAAATCCCAACTAAGCTAACCACAACATACATAGATTATGCATATTGCTGCACATGCGCTAATAACAGCACTGAAAACTTAGCAGTTTGTTTTGCTTTGTTCCACAATTTACATCTGTTAAATCCTGTTGATGAAAATGTTGATGATATCAATAATAAGCACTATACTTACAAACAATAAGCAACTGAACTAAATTTGGACAAAAATATGAGGGCTACTTGTTTGTCATGCCTGGAGTTTATGGCTTTTATGCGTCAATGAGAAATAAGACATGTCCACAACAAAGAAAAAAAAATCTAAATAAAATCACAACAAATGTAGTCTTTGTATTCATGTTGGTTGGTAATAATTTCTTAATTATTAATTTTTTTTAAAGAAAAGGTTTGAAATATAAATACATTTCAAGGTAAAGTGTTTTTAGTACATTAATTCATAAATCAATCAAATATCATGAAAGGATTCAGAATGTTGAGATTATATTTTTTGGGAGCTGCACCACTTGCTGCACTATTATAATTTAATCATCAAATTATTTAATATTTTATGACACACTGAGGGCCTCTCTATGATATGATCTCTTGTTATATGCATGTTTCTGCATGTTGGTCATACAACATGACTTTGACTTGGCATGCAAATGTTTTTCAAATATTAATAAGCAGTATTATTAAAATCAGCAAATTATTTATATAAAAATACATTTTTTTATAAAATATATACAAAAATACTTAAGATTTTCTTTTGAAGATTTTTTTTGAAGAAGAGTTTATCATCATTGTTATTATAATATCGGGAAAAAATATCTAAATGAATTTTTAAACAGATATATATATATAAAAAAAAAAACAATAAAAAAAAAATCACAGAACTGTATTCAAGTCATTGTATGAATTAATTGCATTTTTATTCTATGGATAAAATGAGCGTCATGTCATTGACTCATATCAACTGATGAATGATGAATAATAATAGTGCCATTTGCCTTAACAAACATCAATAATAATAATAACTAGATTAAAAAGTTTGTCGAGACAAACTTTAAGTTGGCTTGGGAAGTTGACCAGAAGGTTTGAAAAAGCTTTTTAAAAAGTTTAAAATTTTCAGTTTAAAGTAGTTTAAAAGGTTGACTGTTTTGAAGTTAATACAGTCTATCAGAAGATAGATAGATAGATAGATAGATAGATAGATAGATAGATAGATTAACACAGTTTACCTTGCTTTACCCAGCTCTAGTATGATTTACCCCAGTTTACCCCGTGCTAGTATGATTTACCCCAGTTTACCCAGTTCTAGTATGATTTACCCCAGTTTACCCAGCTCTAGTATGATTTACCCCAGTTTACCCAGCTCTAGTATGATTTACCCCAGTTTACCCTGCTCTAGTATGATTTACCCCAGTTTACCCAGCTCTAGTATGATTTACCCCAGTTTACCCAGCTCTAGTATGATTTACCCCAGTTTACCCCGCTCTAGTATGATTTGCCCCAGTTTACCCCGCTCTAGTTTACCCTGTGCTAGTATGATTTACCCCAGTTTACCCCGCTCTATTATGATTTACCCCAGTTTACCCCGCTCTATTATGATTTACCCCAGTTTACCCCGCTCTAGTATGATTTACCCCAGTTTACCCAGCTCTATTATGATTTACCCCAGTTTACCCCGCTCTAGTTTACCCTGTGCTAGTATGATTTACCCCAGTTTACCCAGTTCTAGTATGATTTACCCCAGTTTACCCAGCTCTAGTATGATTTACCCCAGTTTACCCAGCTCTAGTATGATTTACCCCAGTTTACCCAGCTCTAGTATGATTTACCCCAGTTTACCCCGCTCTAGTATGATTTACCCCAGTTTACCCCGCTCTAGTATGATTTACCCCAGTTTACCCAGCTCTAGTATGATTTACCCCAGTTTACCCAGCTCTAGTATGATTTACCCCAGTTTACCCAGCTCTATTATGATTTACCCCAGTTTACCCCGCTCTAGTTTACCCTGTGCTAGTATGATTTACCCCAGTTTACCCCGCTCTATTATGATTTACCCCAGTTTACCCCGTGCTAGTATGATTTACCCCAGTTTACCCAGTTCTAGTATGATTTACCCCAGTTTACCCCGCTCTATTATGATTTACCCCAGTTTACCCCGTGCTAGTATGATTTACCCCAGTTTACCCAGTTCTAGTATGATTTACCCCAGTTTACCCCGCTCTATTATGATTTACCCCAGTTTACCCCGTGCTAGTATGATTTACCCCAGTTTACCCAGCTCTAGTATGATTTACCCCAGTTTACCCAGCTCTAGTATGATTTACCCCAGTTTACCCCGCTCTAGTATGATTTACCCCAGTTTACCCCGTGCTAGTATGATTTACCCCAGTTTACCCCGTGCTAGTATGATTTACCCCAGTTTACCCAGCTCTAGTATGATTTGCCCCAGTTTACCCCGCTCTAGTTTACCCTGTGCTAGTATGATTTACCCCAGTTTACCCCGCTCTAGTATGATTTACCCCAGTTTACCCCGCTCTATTATGATTTACCCCAGTTTACCCAGCTCTAGTATGATTTACCCCAGTTTACCCCGCTCTAGTTTACCCTGTGCTAGTATGATTTACCCCAGTTTACCCAGCTCTATTATGATTTACCCCAGTTTACCCCGCTCTAGTTTACCCTGTGCTAGTATGATTTACCCCAGTTTACCCAGCTCTATTATGATTTACCCCAGTTTACCCCGCTCTAGTTTACCCTGTGCTAGTATGATTTACCCCAGTTTACCCAGCTCTAGTATGATTTACCCCAGTTTACCCAGCTCTAGTATGATTTACCCCAGTTTACCCCGCTCTAGTATAATTTTATTTTGGTTTAGATTAGAAATATTAGATAGAACGGAAGTTTGAGTCTCAGTTGATTAGAAATAGTAGTTCATAGAATGGCAGCTTCTTTGAGTCTAATGGGCTTCAGTGTTTAGATTTGAATTTTTGTCAGTTGGAGTTTGAACAGTCTTGGCTCATCTGAACATTCCGTCAATGAAAGTCAATGGGATTTTTTTGAGTTTTGATCGTCATTTTTAGGAAAACCGTGAGTCGGATCAGTTAGAAAAGATATAGCATACCGAGTCAGACTAGTTTGAAGGTCTGAGCCGAGTTTGGAGTATGTGGAGTTAAAGCTCTAGGAGGAGATAGAGTTGTAAATTTGAGTAAGAAATATAATAATAATAAAAATAAGTTTAAATAGGATTTCAGTAAGTTGGCTCTCCCAAGCCAACTTAATAATAATAATAATAATAATAATAGAGATGCTAATACTTCTCTCATGCTTTAAAAAACAAACACACACACACACACACACACACACACACACACACACACACACACACACACACACACACACACACACACACACACACACACACACACACACACACACACACACACACACACACACACACACACACACACACACACACACACACACACACACACACACACACACACACACACACACACACACACACACACACACACACACACAGTACCTGTTCCTCAGGCACAGGGTCTCTGTCCTGTATGTGTGTAATGGGGGCAGGAGGGGGATCTGGGGCAGCTGTTTCCTCTGGCTGATTTGAACTCTCTGAGGAACACACACAAATACACAGTATCCTGCTAATGTGTCTCCTTTCAACACAAAAAAATTCAACAAAACGATATGGGACAAATTCAGTTTCTCGATTCATGACGCACTAAAATATATAGGAATCGAATGTCGCTTGATGCGGTAATGTTATTATTGTGATGTTCTGCCCAATGTTCTAATGTTCTGTTAATACATCACAACATTATAATGTAAATTATGAAATATGGGGGGGGGGGGGGGTCCCTGAAAACAGATGAAATCTTTGCTATAATCTAGTCCTAAAAAAGTACAATTTTGGCATATATGGATAAAAAAAGGGCATTAAAAGGTCATATTTTATCTGCTGCATACTCTGTTACCTGCAGAAATTGTGCAGAGTAATAAAGGTATTCTGTTAAAAATAGCTTCTGTTGTTTGGCACGTTTGTTAGTAGACGTGCAAAAATACATGAAAGAACTGCACAGCTGAACTTTGACCTTCCTACAGTAAAAGCACCAGCCCTGAGAAGTGTCATCATATAAAGCTGGGTGCCATGCGACCAATGATTTCATTGTGCATTGTGGCCTAATTCTGTAAAGGACATCACTCACCCCATCCCTCTCTCTCTGTTTTTTTTTACCCTCCAACTTCCCTAAAGATCCCTAAAATAACTGAAGGGAGGGAAATCGGTCGAATAAGGAACTCTAAAAATACTCCTAAGACACACACTGTTACGCACAAAGGGTGACGCACCAATTATATGGTGAGGACTTCAGTAAGAGAGCTCGTATACACATATATGGTCATGCTACAGGCATATCACAAGGCTCTCTAGAATAATTGATTGTGATTGGTCAATTCTGTGTTTTTACCGGTCAATTGTTTCTGCAGTGAAATATTTTTCTATAATAACCACATGACTGATAATATCCAGCTGACTATAAAATTATAATACCCATTCTAGGGCTGGGCGATATGGCCAAAAAAAATGATCACGATAAAATCATATCAGTCGATATCAATATCTTTCAAGTTTAAAGGGCGATTTTTGCTCCTACGTGAGAGTTGTAGAAACCAAACCGTTAATTGTGATTTTAGACTACTTTTTGATATGAATATTCCACATTTTTGCCATAATACCATTGTGCAGTTCAAGGGCGGACTGGCACCGTGGTGCATAAACATTATATCGAACATTTATCAAACTTTTGTTATAACTGAATCAAGGAAAATTATCATTGTAGCACCCAGCCTTAATGCATTCTATTGTCTTACGGTCATTTTTGACCCATTTATGATACCAACATTAACTAATATTTATGTCAACATGACCTAATAATAATAATATTATATAAAATTTATATCATATGATGTACTGTAGTTATTTTACAATATAACAAGCAAGAGTGACGTTTTTTCCAAATATCAGCACGATTGCAAATGTGATATTTTATACAACTGTTAAATGAACAATAAGTTAACATTGTGAGTTACATTTGACATCTATCAGAACCAGCATTAAGTTCTTGAGCAGTTTGAGCTACAGTAGCTCATCTGTTTGATCGGACCACACAGGCCAGCCTTCGCTTCCCGCGTGCATCAATGAGCCTTGGCCGCACATGACCCTGTCGTCGGTTCACCATTGATCCTTTCTTGGAGCACTCTTGATAGATACTGACCACTGCAGACCGGGAACACCCCACAAGAGCTGCAGTTTTGGAGATGCTCTGACCCAGTCGTCTAGCCATCACAATTTGGCCCCTGCCAAACTCGCTCAAATCCTTACGCTTGCCCATTTTTCCTGCGTCTAACACATCAACTTTGAGGACAAAATGTTCACTTGCTGCCTAATATATTCCATGGTGAGTACAGAATTATAAAATTTTTACATTTAGGTGAACTCCTCCTGTAAAAGGAACCTTTTACCAAAATCATGAGTTTGTACTAATGTAAAATGTCTCAAATTTTACCCAAGAATCACAAATTGGTGTTGTTTGTTTGTTTGGACTATACTATACTAAAAACCAAACTGAATTTAAATATTCGCAAAAATGTTCAGAAAAACTAATTAGAGCAAAATGAAACTAACAAAATAGTGGTTCATTCAGATTCCAAAAGGAGCGGCGCAGCAGCAGAGTGCTGTGATTGGTTGAGAGGATGACCTCTGACCTGGGGGGCTGGAGACCCGGCGTAGCATGCGGTCGACCTGCGAGAGCGTGTCATCCCAGCAGCAGGTGCTGGCCTGCATGTGTGGCTGCACCAGCTGCAGACGTTCCCTCAGCTCCTGATATCCCGCGCACGTCATCTCCTCCGTCTCTTTAGCAACCATTAACTTTTCCAAATCATCCTCCAGAATTATGACCCTAGGAGAAATTAAACCGTTGTGATAAAAAAAAGTGTGTTAACCAGTGTGTTTGTGCACCCTAGGACATTTTTTTTATCGTTTTTGTATTCCGTATTAAAATTGAGTAAATCAATTGCCATTGTTTCAGATCTTCTTATATTTTAGTGAATTTTAAAATATAGAAAAAAGTGCATTTTTAGAATTAAATGATTAAATAAAATAAAAAATTGTGACTTAAAATAGTTCTAATAAATAAGATAAAAAAAATTCTATAAACAATGAAACTACCTAACAGGTACATACTCGTTTAAAAGTGTTTTCAGGTGAAGTTGTAAACTGCGGACAGACGTGTGCAGAGAATTGAGCTCTCTACACTTCTGTCGAGCCCGTCCGTTTCTTCCTGAGGCCAGCGACTGGTGCTGCGTCTCAAAGTAGCGATGGAAATCAAAGCTGCGCTGAAGATCAACAAGGCAGCCGGCCAGGGTGCGATGGAGAGAGTCCGTAATCAAAGGGACGCTGCTGTATGTGAGGGGGCGGGACCTGGAGTCTAGCTCCTCCCTCCCCGGAGACAGCAGGAGAGCTAATCGCCGGAAAAACTCAGAGCTCTGCCCGACCCACAACTGGAACAATGTCTGCAAACCAAGCAATGATTACTGAAGAGAATAGACCTGGGCAATATATTTAAAGGGTTAGTTCACCCAAAAATGAAAATTCTGTCATTAATTACTCACCCTCATGTCGTTCGACACCCGTAAGACCTCCGTTCATCTTCGGAACACAAATGAAGATATTTTTGTTGAAAGCTGATGGCTGAGAAAGGCTTCTGATAGGCCTCCATTGGCATTCAGTACATTTATAATCCCAAGACGCATAAAAGGCACTTAAAACGTCGTTACAAAGTCCATCTCACCACAGTGACTCTACAATCATTTTACGATGCGACGACAATAGTTTTTGTGTGCAAAAAAAAATCTAAATAACACCTTTATCCAACTTGTTCTTGTCTTCCGTGTGTGCCTCCACGACGCATGCGCGAGAATATGACGCAGATCCGGCGTTCGGACACATGACCCAGAAGCGATTTGTTTACAAGCAGAGGAAGACGCGCGTGTCTAAGCTGTTGAATTCTACATTGATCGTGCTTTAGGTCTCGGCGTAGTTCTCAAAATGGGGTTAAAGTGTGCATTTCATGGATTCCCGAAAGCCGGCGCTACGTCATATTCTCGCGCATGCGTCGTGGAGGCACACACGGAAGACAAGGACAAGTTGGATAAAGGTGTTATTTTGATTTTTTTGGCGCACAAACACTATTGTCGTCGCATCGTAAAATTATTGTAGAGCCACTGTGGTGAGATGGACTTTGTAACGACGTTTTAAGTGCCTTTTATGGGTCTTGGGAGTGTAAATGTACTGAATGCCAATGGAGGCCTATCTGAAGCCTTTCTCAGCCATCAGCTTTCAACTAAAATATCTTCATTTGTGTTCCGAATATGAACAGAGGTCTTACGGGTGTCGAACGACATGAGGGTGAGTAATTAATGACAGAATTTTCATTTTTGGGTGAACTAACCCTTTAATATAGTTGCAATGATCTTGTCAATGCAATGAAAAGAAGCATTACGAATATTGTACGGATAATGTGCCTTTTATTTCACCATTAGGTTTCCTAAACATGTCGTGGAATAGATTTGTGCCTCCTTCTTGTGTCACGACTCACAGAAACCACAGCAAAAAAGGTTTGATTAATTTCTTTGACTTTGCCTGATCCATTTCAATCATTTAATCCAAATAATAATTCAACCACGTCATGAACCAAAAATATTGACAGAAGTCCCAGCATACCATATAATGTGATTTTAAATGTTTCATGAAAAATATATGTAGGTATTTATTGATATTTATTACTTTAAATAATACAAATTTAAAAAACTATTACTACTTATTTTAATATAATAATATAATGAATATAATATAATATTTACTATATTATTGAATATAACAGGGCTCGACATTAAGCCTTTTTCAAGCATAAAAAATATGCTTGTCCGGAATTTTTTGTGTGTGTTGTAAATATAATTTATTCTGTAGCAATATTCTTATTCAGAAGTGTTCAATCAGCTTTGACGTATTTGTGATAATTTTACCTTTTATTAAGGGCCTTTTCCCCTAATCTTATATAGGCTATGCTTCAGCTTTAATTTTATGTTGTTAAATTTGATCAATACATTAAATTAGAAAAAGACACTATAGGGCTGTTAGCAATCAAATTAAATAATGTACACTGAAAATTACAACTGCATTAAATAATGTTATGAGATTATTTTAAATATTTTTTGAATACACAAATAAGAAATGTTGGAAAGGATGTTTAAACATTAAACTTAACCGCCAGTAGGTGGCGGCAGGTGACCGTCTGAATGATTCGTTGAAACGGCTGATTCATTCAAGAATGAGGCAGTCGTTTATGAATAGGCCATTGAATCTTTGATTCAACCGATTCATTCAAAACACTGAATCATTCAGTAACACACCGTTACTGCGAGATGCGTTATGGTTCTGCTGAGATCTTTGTTTGGAACCATTTTCGCAGCTAAAATAGAACAAAAACAATCAATATTGCATCTAAAATGTAAGTGACAATGTTAACGAATTGTTTATGGAACTGGCGTATGAAATCAGTGTCACATTTTCAATCGTGATGGATGGTATGATTTGAGTGTTGTGTGATATTGCGTGTTGTGTAACTGTATCATATGTTATAAATATAAAAACTTTTACTGCAGTATGTTAACAGCGTTTCTGTGTGTTAACATACTGCAGTATTATATTCAATTTCTCCCCAAGAGTCAACAGCTCAACCTTGTTACTGTCAGTTCATTATACATGATATATTATTATCCACTATCGATCGCCACTTACACTAAATGAATGCAGAATAATTCTTGCATTTTGGTGATTCCCTAGTTATTTTTAGTAATTGACATTTTAATCAGGATACTTGTCCGGTCGGGCAAATTCTCTTTCACTTGCCCCTTCAAAAAATCCACTTGTCCAGGACAAGCGTTAATGTCGAGCCCTGTCTAATATAATATAATTATTACCGCTGTCAAATCGATTAGTCGTGATTAAATCGCATCTAACATAGTTATTGAGTACGTATAAATATAGTGCAAGTTTCTGTACCTTGAGTGCAGGCAGGCTGTAATCATTGGTCAGTTCTTGCGCTTGCTCATCAGAAAGATGCTCCACCCCCAGACCAAGACCTAGCTCTCTGATCGGCACGGTGGACACATAGTTGGTGACATTGTCGATCTCTGAGTTCAGCGGAAATGTAAAACATAGTCAAGGACTCAACCACTAAGGATCCAAGTGAATTAAATGTTTAGAAATCGTAATGTAAAAGCAACTGATCGCTGCGATGCTGTTGGATCAGGATATGATTTGAGCATGATGCATGTGGCGAGGCGAGAGGTTCGGAATGCGCAGCGAAGACTCTGATAGGCCGCCTTCCGTAGACCAATCAGCTGCTGACTCCGAAGCTGTCCCGCCCTGTTAAAGGGACAGGCGCCACTCACCCTGTCGAGTAAACTTGACAAGTGAAATGTGATCCAACTGTGCAGACGTCCGAGAACCATCAGGGCAGACACACATCACATACAACACGTATAATACTACTAGACTGACACTATGTTACAATGTAGCATGTAACACAAAAATAACGACAAACTAAGACACCTACACTACCATTCAAAAGATTTTTTGAAAGAAGTCTCTTCTGCTCACCGAGGCTGCATCTATTTAAATCAATATAGTAAGACAGTACAATTGTGAAATATTATTACATTATTAATCTAAAGTAACCAAAATGGTGTAGCAACTCATAATGTTATAACGGCACATAATGTAATAAGTATTACATTATTATTGTAATAAAATGTTCATAATGTAATTATTTTCTCAAAATGTAATAAAATCTTGAGCTCATAAATGTAATAAAAAAATATACATTATGAGAAATGTATTACATTATAAACTCACCAAAAATGTCAAATATTTTCTTTATTGTAATAGCTTTTAAAACATTTTTTTTAAAAAGCTATTAAAAACTGCGAAATGCAACAATTAAATATGTATGCAATTATTATTATTATTATTAATAAACAAAGCAATTAGTATTCCTTTACAGTACATTTAAAAAAATCTGAGTTCTAAAAAGTTTGGATTTAGATTTTTAAAATGTACTGTAAAGGAATACCAATGCTTTATGTTTAATATTATTAATAATAATTGCATGAATATTTAACTCTGTTGCATTTCACAGGTAGTTTAAGACTGGCTTTAGATTTGAAAAAAATGTACTGTGAGGGAATACAATTTTTTTATGTTTTAAAAGCTATTTCAATAATGAAAATGTTCCGTGTTTTTGGTGAGTTTATAATAATTTTCTCATAATGCAAAAATTGTTATTACTTTATGAGCTCAAGATTTTTTTACATTGAGAAAATTACTACATTATGAACATTATTATAATAATAATAATAATAATAATAATAATGTAATACTTACCGTATTACATTATGTGCAGTTATTACATTATGAGTTGCTTCAAACAGCCTCAGCCTCAGACTTAAATCAGATTTAATTTATACAAGTATTCATTTTGTTTTATCTTACTGACCCAAACTTTTGAACAGTAGTGTATATTATTAAGAATTATTACACATAACACAGACAGTATCTAGTGAAAGACAAATTACATTCAACATGCATAGCAAACTAAATACACACATACATTATCTATATTTAAACACAGACATAACAGGTTTAAATAGAGGAAATGAGCACATGCCAGTAACTCAAATGCAGGATATAGCGTGTGGAAAATGTCAATTTGTATATAACACATTATTACGAATTAGACATCCACTAATTATGTTAAACGTTAGGTCACCCAAAAATAAGGGTGAGTAATTAATGACAGAAATTTAATTTTTGAATCTATATCTACCTATCCCATTAAACAACGCCGAAGTTTGTTTGTGAAAATGTGCGTAAAATTTCCAGCAATTATTGGAAATATATCGTTTTACTCAGGGCCTAAAATTAACACTGGCAAGCGCCAAATGCAACTAAAAATCTTTTAAGCCTTGCCAATTTAAATGAAGATGTGAAAGGAACTCAATTCATTACTCACACGTTGTGCGGGAAGTTTACTTTAAACATCCATATCGCCCACCCATAAGGCAGATTGCTCAGTTTTTGCAAAAACAGTGTAATGGCCAGTAAAAAAGTATTTATGGCTGATACATTTTCTTAAGTCAGGATTAGCAAAAAGTTTGTTTTAGGCTCTGGTTTTACTTATATATAAAAAAGCTCAAATTAAAAATGCAGGTGTAAACGTAAAGACAGCTTAAACTGTCTAATTTTATCTCATATTTTCACTAAAAAGCGAGGAACATTCAAAACTATAAGACAATGAGTCGTGCAAAATGGAACTGCTTCTCCCAATCAAGTAATAGCACTGCAAATGCAGCAAATAAGCCATCAAAATAAATAAATGAATACAGGATGTATAATGCAAAAATTAAGCGTGTAATATCCTGGATGTTAAAATGCTTTTTCCTATCTCAGGTTAATGTCCATACTATAGAGTCAACTATAAATATACCATTCTTAAAGCTACACTGTGTAACTTTTTTAGTTTATTCTTAGCTAAAAACACTTAGTTCTTTCAAAAATATGTGCTCATTAATGTATATTTACTTCTTTCAAGTAATAAAGTATTCTCGTAAGTTTATAATATGCCATTGAAAATACATACGGGTGAGGGGTTCGAATGTGGGTCGCCATGTTGCCCCTCCATTTTGAAAGTACATTAGCCAAAGAGGGACATACCCGTGAATTCAAGCTTCGCCTTTCGTGTTTTAACACTCGATGACACCGTGTCGAATGTGGACGAGGTAAGCCATGTTAATCTTGGACTAAATCGGCCACCGTAGGAGTTAAAACGAAATTGGAATTGAGAGGAACAGAAACTAATATTCACTGGATGGTCATATACATTTTCACCGCTAAATGGGGGAAAATATCACACAGTGTAGCTTTAAATATGGGTTTTGCTCTGTTTGTTTGATCGATCATGGACAGGACAGGAAAAAGATTTACTCATGAGCGGCACTTCAGCTTTAAACTGGATCACATGCAAAACTAATGCACAAGAATCAATTTCCGATTTTCACACACAAAACAAAATCTAAAGACACTGCTGACATGAACAAACACGTGACTAAAGAGGAAGGGTCCATGTGAGTGTGTTGTGACACTTACAGAGTAAATCCTCGTGAGATGACCTCGGTCTCCTGCATGAGGCGCAGAGATTTGCGAGAGAGACTGGTCAGCGCTCGGCTGTTGTTCACCAAACCCTCCAGCTGGACGGCCAGAGACTGGACGCGGCGCTGTAGAACCGCCTTACGCCACAGAGACAGACCGCGCCACGCACACATAACACACACCAGGACGGCACACAGCCACAGAGCCTGCTCGTGGTCAGGGTACGAAAAGCACAGGCCAAGCAGGACAGCTAGCAGCCCGACCAAAATGGACACATCCCTGTAACAAAGAAACACACCGGTGACATATCAGCCTGATAACGGTAAGGAGTTATTGTTGGTATTGATGTGGCTGTGTACCATAGAGAGGGTGGCGAGAGGTAGCATGGCGCTGGCACAGCAGTGCTGGCACTGGGGCAGACAGTATCAGTGGAGCCCAGAGAGAGAACACTCGGATCCAGAAGCTCAATCAGCTCAACGTCCTCCTGCAACAGCACGTCCTGAGATAACAGACAGCGCAAGGAATACTGGCGGAAGGCAGCGTCCTGTGGGAAAACAAACACAGTTGAACAAAATCTCTCTGCGGCTGCAAATCAAACTAATTATCGGATCATTCGACTGGCTGGCAGCAATATTGGGATTCTGTACTGGAACACACAACAAGACAACATCTTAGTCTCTGAATCTCGGTTTTCTCAGACTCATATTAAAATAATGTGATTAGTATCAGTCAGATCTTATGGAGTTGGAAGAATCATTTAAAACCTAATTTGAAAAAATGGTAACTAAAAATACATTCATTTTTAATTCACTTTGCGGTTATACAGGAATCAGCTGTAATTGTAAATCTTTATTAGTCATTTATAAATGTTTGAAAACTAATTAAAAATAGATGACTAAATCTATATTTAAACATCTGCCAATTGCTTTTATTTTATTATTTTCATTTTCCATCAACTAAAAAAAACCCAGTAATTTTCTTGTATTTATTTATTTTTATTTCAAAGGGAAACAATTTTTACAATAAAACAAAAACATCAATGTCAAATACAAAGACAGCATCATTCACAACCAATCATGTATGCCATTGGTCATGGAAATAAAACTAAATAGTTCATTTTCAAATATATATTTAGCAAAAATAAGGAATTACCACCCACCACCAAAGCATTTTGTTTGTCTTAAGGTAAGATGATTTTACTTATGAAAACAGACTATTTATAATAAGTCACTGTAGAGTATGTATTTTAGGTTTGGGAGTGGCCTATTTGGACTAGATTTTTGGATAGTTTAATTGGTTAGTGAGCTGGGTTTGAGCTCATTTTGATTGGTCAACAACAGGCTGATTTTGTTACACAGATCCGACAAGCTCTGACTCAAGAGCTAGTGATACAATGAAGTATATTTTACTACATAAACAACTATTTTCCCTCCAATATTTATGTGATATTTATGCATATTTTACAAATGACTGAAATCCAGGTAACGTTACACACTGTCAAAACGCTGCAAAAGGCATGAGATAACGGAGACAATCGTAGTCCTGTTACTCTGCGACACTACTAAAGGAAAGACAGGGTGTAAGTTGAGCTTCATTCTCACCAGCTGCTGCTCCTGCCAACGGGTGGCGCTGTCTCGATGCAGAGGACTCAGACTGCGCAGAGCATCAACCAGCCTCCAAACACCACTCATCTGCAAAAAAACACACAGATAAATGCATACAGCACTACATTTCTGAAGAAAACCAATGTAACCTTATTGCTAAAGACTTCATAAGCGTTAATATGTAACATTATGTTATATGTTAATGAGCAAATGGTTGTGATGTCATAGAAATGACCATTTTCAAATTCTTTGGATGGATGGGAGAGAAAGCTTTGTGTTGTCAAGAATGCGTTCACAGAACATAAAACTCTTTTATAAAAAAAAAGAATACTATGTTAGATTGCACTAAATTTTTTTTGTCTAATGAAATGCTCCGTTTCATCATTTATCACTGTGACAATAATATAATAAAACACACACAAACACACATTATATATATATATATATATACACCGATCAGGTATAACATTATGATCACAGTCCTAATATTGTGTTTGCCCCGCTTTTGCTGCCCAAACAGCCCTAACCTGTTGAGGCATGGGCTCCACTAGACCCCTGAAGGTGTGCTGTGGTATCTGGCACCAAGATGTTAGCAGCAGATCCTTTAAGTCCTGTAAGTTGTGAGGTGGAGCCTCCATGGATCGGACTTGTTTGTTCAGCGCATTCCACAGATGCTTGATTGGATTGAGATCTGAGGAATTTGAAGGCCAAGTCAACACACCTCAAACTCATTGTTGTGCTCCTCAAACCATTCCTGAACCACGTTTGCTTTGTGCCAGGGCGCATTATCCTGCTGAAAGAGGCCACAGCCACCAGGGAATACCGTTTCCATGAAACGGTACATGGTTTGCGACAATGCTTAGGTAGGTGTTACTTGTCAAAGTAACATCCACATAGAGACAGAGCGTATTTAGGCCACGCCCACACCGGGGGGGAAACAATCCAACGCTCTCCATTGACTTTGCATTGCGTGAGGCTGCATCCTTGTCATTTCGGACTTATAAAAAAAAAAAAAACAGAACAATGTCTAAAAGCTGATATGTGACAAAGTGTACAGCAAACAAGCTAAAAAACACAGAAATAAGTTTTTATATGCTGTCGACCCAAATAAAACGAGAGTTTAAGGAGACAAAAGTGGTTAAAGGCAGTAAAACGTGACGCTTCAGCAGGAAGAATGGGTACATTTTGGGATCCTGACACTCAGTATGCCTCAGTATACCTATGTGTGCAGTAAATATGTTGTCACTGTTAAGTCAAATATACAAATGTCAGTTTTATATATGATATTTCCTGTTGCTGATTACGTTCCCCTCTAGTAGGTGTACTTCTCAGTGTAATATAACGTGTCTCAATGGCCTGTATCCACTTTTTTGTCCTTAAACGCTCGTTTTTTTGGTCAATAGCTTATAAAAACGTCTGGGTTTTTGGTTGTGGATTTTGCGTAGCTTGTTTGCTGTACACTTTGTCACATATCCGCTTTTAGACATTGTTCTGTTTTTTGTTGTAAGTCCGAAATGTCAAGGATGCCGCTTCACGCAATGCAAAGTCAATGGAGAGCGTTCGATTGTTTTCCCCCCCGGTGGGCGTGGTCTTCAGATTATGACGCGTGTCGCTCTGTCTCTATGGATAGCAGGACCCAAGGTTCCAAGCAGAACATTGCCCAAAGCATCACACTGCCTCTGCCGGCTTGCCTTCTTCCCATTGTGCATCCTGGTGCCATGTGTTCCCCAGGTAATTGACGCATTCGGCCATCCACGTGATGTAAAAGAAAACGTGATTTCTCAGACCAGGCCACCTTCTTCCATTTCTCCGTGGTCCAGTTCTGATGCTCACGTGCCCACAGTTGGCGCTTTCGGCGGTGGACAGGGGTCAGCATGGGCACCCTGACTGGTCTGCGGCTATGCAGCCAAACTGTGATGCACAAACTGTGTATTCTGACACCTTTCTATCAGAACCAGCATTCACTTGAGCAATTTGAGCCAAAGTAGCTTGTCTGTTTGATCGGACCACACGGGTCAGCCTTCGCTCCCCTCGTGCATCAATGAGCCTTGGCCGCACATGACCCTGTCACCGGTTCACCACTGTTCCTTCCTTTGACCACTTTTGATAGATACTGACCACTGCAGACCGGGAACACCACACTCGCTCAGATCCTTACGCTTGCCCATTTTTCTTGCTTCTAACACATCAACTTTGAGGACAAAATGTTCACTTGCTGCCTAATATATCCCACCCACGAACAGGTGCCGTGATGAAGAGATAATCAGTGCTATTCACTTCATCTGTCAGTGGTCATAATATTATGCCTGATCAGTGTATATACTGTATTTTAAATCATATAAATGGAACCTTATTGAGCATAAGTGACTCATATTTAGATTTATTAAAAATCCGATGCTGGTATGTTTATCATTTCCTGCTGAGTAACATTCCACAGACTGACTATTGATTCCTGTCTGGGTCATGATCAAACAAACCACATGTCTGGGGTTTTTCATTATTATAGCCTACATACTAAACATCTCCTTGTATATTTGAAACAAAGACAGATTTTTTAAATGAACTTTAGACTTGATATCATAAAATCTCAGAACAAGCATGTAGTTTTGGGAAATACTGGTCATTCACGCTCACACTGAGGGGTTTTCACTGTTTTGTCTTCTTTTCTTTCTTCATGTCTTTAGTATTCCACTGCTGTAAGACTCGCATTCTAGATGCTTTGAGTGTGTGTCAGACAACAGAAGAATAGAACGAGACTCTCTGTGTGTGTGTGTGTGTGTGTGTGTGTGTGTGTGTGTGTGTGTGTGTGTGTGTGTGTGTGTGAGTGACGTAGCAGACTGGGAACACAAACCGGGACAGCCTGAACTGTGTAAACTTAAGACAATATGATGCGCTCTGTGAACTTTCCAAACAAATTCTAAAATAAGGTGTTTATGCGCGCACAGACACAATATTTTATTCTGCCAAAGGAATGAGATTTGTTCACACACATTGACATTGAGTGGAACTATCACATTCACAAACAAGACTGGACAATTCTTCAGTCATTCATCACTTCCCGTTCCTGAGGTGACCGTGTGACCGGCCTTCAACGTTTCACACAGATGGCTGTTGTGACAGGATCCAATTGTAACACTTTTTTTTTTTTCTAAATCAAAAATAATGACAGTTATTCATGCTTAGTTAAGTTATTTATCTAACTGAGACAAGGGAGTGTGTATGTTTCACTTTCTAAAAACAACAAAAAATATATATATGTATTTTGAGGTATTACAATTATTTTTTATATACATATTTCAATATTACTTCTCCTGACTAAATATTTGATGTCTTTGACTGCAAATTATTTTTTTTAGTTTTTAGTATTAGTTTTTTTCTCTAGGATGCTGGTTAAAAGTGAATATGAAAGAAAGACAGGTGCAAGTGTACCACTATTTGTAAATAAAATGTATAAAATAATTGACATTTTGAATCTTTAAATAGTAAGCATTTAAATTATTTATAGATGAAAACCACACCACAACTATAACGATAATGGCACAGAGGAACAATATCGTTTAAATCCCTTACACAGCAATTTTTTCAGGGGATGAATGATAAAAACATTGACAGCCAATCAGAAACCACCCTGCTTTAAAGAGCTTGAGTATTTAAAGCGGCAGACAACTAAACTGCAGCGTGCTTATAATAAACAGAATATCATCTGCTGATGTGGATGCTAATATAGTTATCATTATAGTTATTGTTCTTGGCCTTGAGACTTTTGCTTTAAAAAATACATTATTCCAGACAGCTACAAGAATTTGGTGAAACATATATGACTTTTAAATTGAATAAAATGATCTAATCTTTATCATTATGTATATTAATGTTATTGACTTACAAGGACATTTTGGAACATATAAATGTTTCTTATGCCAAAAGATGACAATTACATTTGTAGTAGTCTGGGTTATGAATGAAAATTAACAACAACAAATAAATACATTGTATGATAAATTTAACTGCATATTTTATTAAATACTGTATGCATGGTTTTCTTAAATTGCCTGTCAACTTTCAGGGAGTGTCAAAGTTCACCTAAAAAATGTAAATGATGTCATAATTTACTCAATTTTGAACCTGTATGACTTCAGAATGTCTTCAGAGTCAGTGAGAAAAAAAAAAATAGAAACATCACAAAAGCCTTATAAATGTAGTTTTATAACTATTCAAAGTCTTCAGAAGCTATACAATAACTTTGCGAAAGATGCAAACTGAAATCGCTATTAAATTATATTGTTTGCACTTTTTGTCCCCATCCGCTTTCATTTGACGGAAAAGAGCAGGGTGAACATTCTGCTAAACAACTTCTTTAGTGTTCCACAGAACATAAAGTCAACACGAGCTGGAACATTATAAATAAAATCATTGTTATTATTTATTGGATACAGAATATTCATTATTGGATGAGTCTGCTTCTAATTTGATCTTTTATTGTGCGTTTCAAAAGCTGTGTGGGTTACGAAACAGTATTCAGATTAGCATCTAATCCATTTGTTTGTTCAAGCAACACAGCTCAAGTTTAGAAAAAAAAAGTGCATTTTTCCAATTTGATTTAACACTACACAGACGAGGGTCCTTAGAGATTGTAGTTTGCTACTGTACGGTTTGCATATTGGAAAGGTAAGTGCTGATACTCACTCTGTGGGACGGGAGGATATCCTGAGGAAACTGTGCCTCCTCTCCACCAGCGCTTGGCTCCTCCTCCTGAGAAACGGGAGAACATGCCTCAAAATCTGTGTGTCCTAGATCCTGCAAGTACTGGAACAGCGGAGAGTTCTGGAGGGGTGAGAGAGACACAACTCTAAATGACAAACGAGGATGTCCAAGATGACGAAAAGGAAGACTCTTCTTTACTTTGGTTTCTGAAAAACCTGAAGAATTTTTCAACAAATGTTCAAACAAGTAAAAAGTAACATTTTCATTACATCCCTGAATGTGAATGTACACATCCCAAATATTTTAAACATTTAATGGTGAAAAGCTGTTTTTGAATCATGAATATGAGGTTTTATTGGGGTTATTCTATTTGACTGCCTGAACTAACCTTGGCATGTCATAAAATGTACGATAATATGACTTTATTGACCTAATATTTATTGAAATAAAATATTTATTACCGGGGTCTTCTCAGTGATATAATGTTCTGTTATGGCTTTCTTGTCACATGTTGACAGAATGGCTTTCTGAATGTTGGCTGTAAGTTAAAGGCACAATATGTAATTTTCGCCGCTAGAGGTCGCTTCAAACAAACGATTCTAAACAAAGGTGTATCTTGATGACTTGATTTTGCAGAACCATGGGAGTTGTAGTCTTGACTCTTCACCTCTACAGCCGGTGGAAAAGAATCCGATGGGATTCGGGCAGAAATCATATTCATGGATGAGTTAATATATTAAAGATTTATTAATCTGTAGTATGAAGCAGGGTGGGGCTGAAAGCCTTTGGAGCGGAACGAGGACATTGGAGCGATTGCTGATGAGAGACAAGCGCGACACACGGCTCGAGAGCAGCGGGGCTTTTATTATGCCGCAGATGAACGCTTCTGCTTCTTCCGCTCATGCATATGTGGGGTAAAGCAGGGCTGTTTTATCATACTGGATACATATGAGTGTGTTGAATGTTACGTTATAATGCTACTCTGTGCGTTCGCTCGGCGGCTACTATGAGACATTTGTTGCACACTGCAGTAAGCTAGATCGATATTAGGCATGGCAAAACATGGTACTCGCGGTAAATCAAGAAAACGATATTTACAAAAATAAGACTTAGTGTGTTGAGCTGTATAACAATGGTTACTTTTCTGTCGTTTAATGTATCCAAACAGTTGCTCACCTTTCAGGAAATCGAGGGTAACGCGGGTATGATGTCATTGATAGGCAACGCACGGACACGGTCGGTCCGTGTCCTGGTTAAAATAGCTTATTTCTCTGGATTATTTCTCTTATTTCTCAAAATATATAACATTGTTCTAGTGTTTACTGGATATTTTAATCCAAAAAAATTTACATATTGTGCCTTTAACAGACTGACTTTCCCAACAAAATGTTTTTCTAGTATTAACAATCTTTAATCAAACAAAACAAATAAAAATAAAATGGTAAAACTTGTTCAACTCTAAGTATTCTTATGAAATAATAATAAGTTATGCCAAAATAAAGAATAATTTGAATTTCAGCACTTTTTCTTCTGTGAAATCTCACGACAGTTACACCACATACATACATGTATACGTTATCAGAAATTTTTTAATTCTTTGCATGTTGGTTATTGCACACAAACTTTGATTTGACAACAGTTTTCCATATTTTAATAATATTTTAACCTAAAAATGTTCCATTACTTTTTAAAAAGATGAATTTCTGCCTTTTTCCATGAGCACAGGACAGTTATACCACCCTGACATTTTGACAAAAGATATCATCATCATATGAAATCAAAATGGACAGTTCTTTTTTTTAATGGAATATTGCATTATTTATTATAAATAATTTATCTATGGACAGTTTTTTAATTCATGTGCCTTCATAATATTAAATCAAAATAACTTCCCCCTCCCTCTTGCAGATAAATCTCTTCTCTGATGACGTGTTTACTGGCGAGAGGGCGGGGCAACCTGTCACTCACATGACATCACAGCAATAACAAACCACAACCATCCAATAATTTTCAGATGGAAAAAATTAAGTCCCGCCCTACATTTATTTCTTGTTCGAGAAGCAGTTTTACTCGGTTATACATCATAATAGGGAGGAAAAGACTATCGCAACTTTCCTTTCATGCTGACAACAATAGATTTGCTGTTCTGTAATAAAATGTAAAATTAATTTCACTTTTTTTTTGTCACGTCATTGACCCACATACAAATTAACATTTCAGCAATGGTATTCAGTTCACATATGTCGTCCAGAGCAGCAGCATTACTTCATGAGGAAGAAATACCACACAGAAGAAACAATTTGATGAGCAAATAAGTGAAAATGATACAAAGGAAGGGAGGAGAGAGAAAGAAAGAAAGAGGAGTCATGATTCAGATATCTCTCTCAGGAAGTTAAGGGTTGTGCTCTCTCAGATGAGAAACACCAGAAACAACATCCTTTCCTGCCTTTTTCCTCGCTTACCTCTCGCACATCCCTCGCTCTATTAGATCTTCTCAAACGCAACATCGCTCGACGAAGGTTGTAGATCCGAGACTCTCACAGGTCCCAATTCCCAACCAGAGATCCGGAATCACTGGCTCATTTCCACTGCTTACCATTGCCACTGGATTTGAGTTGCTAAAGAGGTTTAAAATTCTCATATTCTTATTATGGTCAAATCCTGCCACCCGTCACGAACTTTGGATCTTTTTGCTCTAAAGCTCATTTGCAGTGAGACGAATCGGTTGGCGGGTGTTTATTGATGTGAGAGAGCAGCTAAACTGGCCTGAGGCGGAAGACCTGATTTTAGGTCACCAAATGAGAGCAAACGGAATCAGACTGTTTTTGTTTTGAAGTCTGGATAGTATTTGACAATATACAACAGATACAATGTTTTAAAAGCATAACCCAAATCTGACCAGCACAACATATGCCAAAAACTGCCTAAAATACACAAAACAGGAGGATTTCCACTACTTCTGACCAATAAACTTCCACAGCTTTTCCCAGTCGTTCACATGTGTTTTAATACATGCAGACATTTCTTCTTGATGAAATAAAAAAATTACATTCACTATTGAAATTCTCATTAAGATTTTGTTTCCAATACATTTTCTGCTTATAAAGTATTTTTTTCCCCCTAGAGAATGATGCAGAAAGTAATTTGAATCGAAATGACGCTCAAAATAAAATAAATAAACTACATTAAACAAATATATTTTGTGGTGTTTAAGTTTCAAAAATATTTGCTCTGTCAAGGAGTCAGTTTATTTTGTCAATAAAAATAATTTTTTGCTTTGTTTAAAAAAACATGTTGATATTGTTTGCATCAAAATTAAACTTTCTTTCTTCTTTGACATATTAAAAGTTATTAAAAAAATATTTTAATGTAAAAATGTAATAATTTTCAGCAGGTTTGAAAGGATGACAGCAAAATTTTACTCTTTCTTGAAAAAAGTCCAAGAAGTCATGAGGACAAAATAATGTCATTCATAATTTAACACTATATGAAAATACGTGTCTAACAATTAATATAAATCTCTCTCATGCTATTAGAATATTATTAAATGTTTTTATTTTTATGTCACATCATAGGACACATTTATGGTACACAAAAAAAACAGTGAAAGAATTGACAAAGTAGAGACGCCTTATATTTTCTAAAACACATTATATATATATACACACACATATATTTTTCTTTTAAAAGGCATTTTTAATGTCAACTCCATTATATATATATATATTTTTTTTCAATTAATAATGAATAAATATAGTGTACAACAGGTGATCATTTTATTTCAGCATTTTTGTCTACATCTTATTTGCAATTGTGTATGCATTTGCATTATATCAGGCTGGCTAACCTGCTCTATATATCAATATTGGCTGATGAAAAACCATATTTGTCATCTAAAAATGTGCTCTTCATTGAAATCTTTCAAGTATTTTTTAATGGGTAAAACATAACTGTAAGTAGTTGTTCCAGGAAAAAAACTAATAGTTACAGTCTTACTCCATAATTTTTCCTTGCGACTGATTTTCTCTACTATAATTAATTATAACCATTGCCACAGATTAAATGAACATAGGTCTAATCTAGATCAATGCATATGACAGCATGGTTTCCCTGGTGATGTTGATCTGACATCCCGACTCTTGACTCCTATAGGCGGAGCAGGGCAACACACATGCTTTGATGCGTTTAATTCAATTGAAAGAGAATAAAATAAAACAGACCACAGAGACAGACAAACAGAAACTGTCTACATTTACACTCTGGCTGTGTCTCAAAACCTAGTAAGGTACCTATCTAAACCGTGTATTTTGGACATCTAATCTCAAAACACCTACATAGAGAGTACCAAAACCTAATGAGCTACCGGCATAAAACGCATTTTGGGGGCATTTTAGTCACACAAACTAATTGGCTGCCTTTCTAGACAGCATTACTGGACAATATCTAAAACCTTATAGAACTGCCAACCTAGATAATATTTTTAGGCGTCATAAGGTATCAAAATCTAGTGACCTGCCTACCTAGACAACATTGCAACCTAGTGCTTGACGCGCCTATGATGCTGCCCAGAAATGCTATCTAAAGTAGTCAGCTCACAATGTTTTACAGTCTCTGACCCTGTTCATACTAGATTTACGTCTCCTAACACGTTGTATATTGTGTGAAAAAAGGAGGCAGACATACTTTGCAATGCGGTTTACATTTAATTAAACCCAAAGTGCTTAATAAGCAGCTCCAAGTCATTGTAGAGGTGCATAGGGAGGAGTGTTTTACGTGCTAAGTGCAGGCTGCTAACTGCACATCTATCACAGATATTTGAGCAGCTGTTGTGTGTGTCTGGACCAGAGACTTACCTCGAACACAACTTCTTCATCAAAATCCTCAGTCATAGCTCTCCGCCATATATGTTCATCAGTTGCGCATGCTGGGATGGTAGTCGATATGAATTACAGGAGAGAACTGTGTAGCTTCTGCTGAATGCGCAGAGACACGCCATGACTTGAACTACAATTCCCATGATTCATAGCTCTTCTTCTTCTTCTATTTGACGGCGGTTCGCAAAATATGTAGGTCTACATACCGACAGCTACTGGGCTGTTGGTCATGATTTACTTCGTTGTTTAAAAAGGATAGTTCACCCAAACATGAAAATGTTATCATTTACTCACCCATAGTTGTTCCAAAACTGTATGAGTTTCTTTGTTCTCCTGAACAAAAAAGATATTATGAAGAATATATGTAACCAGTTGATGGTGGCCATAGACTTCCATAGTATGGGAAAAAAATACTATGGAAGTCAATGGCTACCGTCAACTGTTTGGTTACCAACATTCTACAAAATATCTTCTTTTGTGTTCAACAGAAGAAAGAAACTCATACAGGTTTGGAGCAACTTGAGGGTGAGTAAATGATGACAGAATATTTATTTTTGGGTGAACTATCCCTATAAGAACATGATTTTACAACATTAATTGTTACTTCCAGACCAGTATGAGGAAAATATTATTAGACAAAATGTAGTGGTTCAAAGACATTTCTCGAAAGCCCTTATATTTTAATTAATAATTTCTTTTCTTTTTTTAGATTTTCTGAAAAACAATTTGCAATGCAATGCAACAATACAATGTATGTGTGATTACCATTTATTTATTTAGTTTTCTTTGTTTATTTAAATTTTATCTATACTATTTATGTGTGTGTATCGTTATACTGTACATTAGCGTTACAACATGTTATTAAATATACAGATTTTCCATTTTTAAAAAGTAATTTAAAAATAACCTGTTGTGCAGTCAGGAGTAATTAGAATACTATGTATATTATTATAAATATTATAAGATATTAAGTAGCCTACTGTGAATGCAGTTTGATGGATGTATAACCTACTAATTTCATGTTCATGAATAATAATACATTTTTGTATGTTTTAACTTTAACATGTCATATATCCTACTACATCTACTTTTTATTCTTGCCACAAACTGCATTAAGACCATCTTTCTATTCATAACTCTCAAGAAGTGGATGTTCGATTCGCAATAGAATTGTTCTTTGGAATCGGATCCTTTGAATGAATCTGTGAAACTGAATCGCACTATGCCTTGAAATCGGTTAATTTTAGAAATTAATATTAAGTATTAATGAGCTGCTGTAAATAAAAATGGTCACGTTGCTAAAACAGTTACCATAGTCGGTTGTTGTGGTTGTGAAATACGCATTTCCTTATTTGTAAGGAGCACTAGCATGAAATTATAATGTGGCCAATAATATGGAAGTCCAAACAATGTGTTTACGTCGGTTTTCGTGTATCGTAGAAACCATTATTTGTGTGGCATAATCAGACTGTGTGATAATTATGCCATATAAATAATCGTTTCTACGATGTTCGAAATCACATTTATGAAAACACATGTCACTGTTGATGAAATGAATAACTGAATCGGTTTGTTGTAAACATTCGTTCGGTTCATTGAACCAACTCGTTAAATGAATCGGATACTCCAACAGTTAGATCGCCTCTAGCGGCGGATAATGGAAGTTTTTATTGAACTCTTTGACTGGACTTCGCCGTTCCAGCTTTACAAAAGCGGTGGCAAAAACCATGGAAAGCATGGAACTCATTCCGACTCATTAGAAATACAAAGAGTCTGGAAGATCTTTTGAAGGTATCGAGCTGTCTTTCCCTCTTGGACTTACAATGGCTCCTGCTAGAAGAAAAGAGCTGAATCTGAAGGAACTGTGCTGAATGCAGCTCATTCATGGAGTAAAGAGAGTCGTTTGGGGATCATGAGTACAGGTTAGTTTCCTGGATGAATAAACACCAGCTACTTCTGTTCAACAAGCATTCTAGATAGGGAAGTCTGAAATGTTGGGCATTTGTGGTAACATGTTGCAATGTGTAACGGGTTCATTAGAATATTTCCAAGTGTTGCAACCGGTGGGACTTTAATGAAGTCGCAGCTTCAGTGCTCCTATTCTCTGTTAGAGGCTAATCTTGTGCTAACGGGACAAATTACCCAAAAGAAGCAATTCCTGGATGACGAGGGTAAGGAACGATGTTGTGGTTGTGATTTACTTTGGCATGTTTTTTTTTCACCGCACGTTATTCGCAAAAGCTGAAACCTGAATGGATATTCAGTATTATCCAGGTTTTTCCCCCTCATGCAGGCATATATATGGAAGCCGCACGGGATACTTTGATTTGACTTCAATCTTTTGTTTCAACTTTGCTTTATTTCCTTTCCCCGTTCGTTCGGTTATCACACTGATAACCATTTTGGGGCGAGTTTACTTTTTTCTTTGTTCGCTTCAATCGATATGGACACTGTTATGGAGGCTATAACCAGAGAGAATAAAGAAAAGTCCCGTGATTTTTCTTTCCACTGCTGTAAGGAACTCTACCGCAGAACATCCGCCTGATGACTCCGTCTCGCGTGCTGATGATGTGAAAGCTGGGACTCCAGCGCGAGCTCTATCTGTTCTCTGATCCGGAGCTCGAGCACGGGCCCGCAAGACGCTCCGAACTGAAGCACGAGCTCCGGATCAGAGAAAAGAATGAGCGGAGTAGGAGGAGGGCGCCTCCGGGATTAGTCTTGGATTGCTTCCCTTGGAATGGGAAGACCACATTTCCTCAAGAGAGCATCAACAAACTGCTTTTTTCCTCTCTCCTCCGAAAGCGCTAAGTGAATTCAGCGAAGTCAACACGAAGTCTTTTTCTAATTGTGACATTTAAGGAGAGGTCTGAAATCTAAATATTCAACTATAATAGAACACTTTTCTGTAGAAAACTTTTCTATAGTTACCATAGTTTCCTCCCGTTTTTATGGCCGTAACAAAGTGACACAAATGGTAGTAACTGCATTTTGTAGGAAATTGAAGTGTTTACCACACTGATACCCTTGAGATATTGAACAGAATATACCCTACACCTGCCATTCGTTTTTGAGCATAGCAACATTTCCACTTTTTTGTCTGTAACTGAATGATTCATAAAGAATATATTGTATAAACCAAAGATAAATATGAATGAAATCTATGTCATCACAGAAGTTAAAGATTCATTGTAAATATACACCTCCTTTGTAAAGTTTGCACAACAGTGTCCATATCTAATATTGTAAGATATATTAAGAGGACAGTTATAAATCGGGCAATATCAAAGCCATCCTTCTATAATTTCACCTGCAATTAAGTTCAACAACTTTACATTGGCTTGGGAGAAAATTACAAGTGTTAAAAAAGTAAATAATTTCTTGATACGTAAACTCTTATATTTTCATGTCTTTCATGCCGTTTTGATTTTCAAGAATCTGTGACATTTTTTTTGATAATGCACTATGATGGTCTAAACATAACGCTCAAGTATTTTGAAGCCACTGTTTTAAGAATGCTGTACAAGAATATGCTATTCAGCATTATTGAGACTGATAATGACACATATTGGACCTTCACTTACAGGATTTCACACAATCCTAAAAGCAAAGAATCCTATAAATCAAAACTAGTTTTGATGTGCACATGTATGCTGGTATTGGTTTCAAAGCTACGTTGACCTCAGTCGTGACCCATCATGTTCAGCTGTGTGTATGTGGTGTGCAAGTCTATTCATGGAATTCATATAGTCCCCCCTCTTCCTTCTCTGTGTGAGTTTATGTAGGAATGAAGAAACCACCGGTCGCCCCCAAACCCAAGCTGGTTCAGTCGCAGAAACCATCACCTCCCCCCATCGCCCCAAAACCAGAGATCCTGCTGCCGTCACCCTCACCCACTGCGCACAAGAGAGGAAAACCTGCTGTCGCCCCCAAACCATGCCTTCCTAAAGGCCCACAGAAACCTCTCCAGCCAAGACAAGATTCATGCAAGAACCAGCACCCCCCAGTCTCCAAAAATGGGGGTCCTGCTCTACTACCCTCACACCTGTCACATTACATTATACCACCATGTACTCAAGGTCATCACCTAGGTAACAGCAAATCAGAGGATTCTAAGGAAATATGTGGAACAGCAGAGGTAGGTGTTTTTAAAGAGGGCGACAGCCCAAAAGAACAGTTGTTTTACAATGACACATGGGAAAATGCTTCCCAATCTGAACGGGAACAAATGCATGCTCCCACAGACTCATTCCACACTTCCACAGAGGCACAGGAAGAAACAAACTCTTCCACAGTAGAAAAGGACCAGACAGGTACACAAATACAAATTTCTATCCAGATCCCAAGACACAGTCCTACAGAACCCCTACAGGAACGTTCTGCAGAGGAGAAACAAACCGGGAACTCCATTTTTGGCTCTTGCGTCAGTGACAATGTTGGTTACCCTGCACCTCCCAGCAAGCCACTCCCTGTACCCCATCCACGACGCCCTCGGAGGGCACTTCTTAGGCAGAATGTTGTGGAAATTGCACCTTCAGACACTCAAGCGGATATACCTACAGAGACTTCTGAACGCATTCAGACGGACAAATTACTAGAAAATCCCGAAAACACTTCACCCAGTCACGCCTACACTGACACACCTCTAAATTTATGTTCCCCTAATGAGAACATGGATAATACAGACACTGGCTCCTCAACCAACACTGATTCTTTGCACAAAGTAGACTCTTTTCACAGTGCACATACTGAAGACATGCTTCCTGATCTAGAATCCACCCATTATTCGGTTCCAACAAATGGTGTAACTCTAGCTTCCATGAGCACAGCTGCGGAGGAGGGGTCACAACCTCCAGCTCCGCCACCTCGACAGAAATCCCTCCCACAAATGGTTGATTCCTTGTGCAAGGCCTCAACGTCAGTGGACAACTTGCTTTTGCATTGCCACTCAGATCTTCAAGATTCCTTGGTTGGGAGTCAAGATGAGGAGGTACAAAGCGATGATGAAGATGAAGATGATGGAGCATATGGAGATTTTGCTCGATACCCATTAACTCGGAGTCTTCCTAAACAGATTAAGCTCAGCTGTGGCTCACAAGTTGCAGCTTTAAGCAAACCGTCTTTGGATGGCGAGAAAAGGTCGCCGAAAGTCATGCCTAAAAAGCCCCAACGAAACAGTCTTCCCGCATCTGTTGTATTGCGGAAGCAAAACACGTCTCCGCTAACGCACACCCCCCCTCCGCTTCCTAACTCCAGTCCTCCCGTATTCGGAGAACTCCCGGCACCTCCTCAGGAGAAACCTTCATGGCGAGTCGCCCTGCCGAGCATCCCTCTCTTCGGTAAAAACCAGCCGACTCGCAGTAACAGCCAACCACATGCTGGAGGTGTGGGAACTTTTTTCGTCAAACAGAGGGCAAAGTCGTTTTCCTCTGCAGATCTTCAGCGAGTGGACACTGGATCCGAATCTTCCGAGCCGTTGGTGCGGACCGATCAAACGCGGCGTAGCTTGCGGAAACTTCTAGAGTTGCGCGTGTGCGCGCGGTTGCTTCCGAAGTTGCTTCGCAGTGGACAGTCCCTGGATTGCACTCGTACTGATGCGGAATACGAGGATCATAAAGCCGCACCCACTACTCAGGTCACCCCTGGGGATGAGGATGAAGCTCAAGGTGACAGTGAGACTGACTGTGGGGTGGAATACGAGAACGTCCCATTATACGAGGAGATTCCAGAGTACATGAACCTGCCCTGGGTCTATTCCAACCAGGATGTAGACACAGGAGTGTATGAAGTGCAGGAACCATGTGAGGTGAACAGGTCAGTTTGTGCATGCATATATATGTATACACGAAGCCATCATTTATTTAAAGGACGTAATAATTAATCAACATATTTTGATGTTTAAGACCAATGGGTCAGTGTTTAGATGGTTTATTTGCTGATTGGGTGGTAAATGTAGTAAATCACTCGCATATGCAACTAAATCTGCACTCTGGGCAACTAAATAATGTCTATCACTAGCCATTGGCTAATAAATTCTTAGATTTTACTCGCCCGTGTGTGTGTTAGAGGCTTAGTATAAGTTTAGCATAGATATATCTTTACTCTCTGAACACTCTGACTGAGCACTTGAGAGTTTCGCTATGTCAAGTGATCTGTACTATTTTTAATTCAGCGCATTGGACCTGTATTTGACACACCGTAAACACTAGTGTGGAGGCGCACGACTCGCGACGCAACGTAGACGATAGTTGTATTTTCTAGTTCATTTGGAATTATTCAGCTTTTAAGAACAAGCAGAAGATATACCGGTTTCTCCAGTAGTGGGCAGAGCTAATGCGCAAACGGCAATCTCATTGGCTGGCGCGCTCATCTATTACCGTCCCTGTTTTGATTTGAGCAAATCAGTTTGAGCGAAGGCTGGCAACGTGATTAATATTTATGTACCCAGCATCTCATCAATCCTTAATGTTGTATATTGTTATTAGTAGTAAAATTAGTAGTAATATTATTATCCACTAGAATATCCAAAAGCATTCTTTCAGTTATACAGTGCAATGGCTTAAAGGGTTAGTTCACCCAAAAATAAAAATTCTGTCATTAATTACTTTCCCTCATGTCGTTCGACACCTGTCAGACCTCCGTTCATCTTCGGAACAGAAATTAATTTTAGTTGAAATCTGATGGCTCTGAAAGGCCTCCATTGGCACAATGGCACGGTTCACTCTCAAGACCCTTAAAAGGTACTAAAGACGTCGTTACAAAGTCCATCTCACTACAGTGGTTCTAAAATAACTTTATGAATCGGCGACAATAGTTTTTGTGCGCAAAAAAACCCTAAATAACGACTTGCATAGTGATGACGATTTCAAAACAAGGCATCATGAAGCTTTGAGGCGTTATGAATCAGCGAGTCGATTCAGCGGTTTGAATCGCCAAATTTCAGCAGTTTGGCGGTTTGACACGCGATCCGAATCATGATTCGGCTCACTGATTCATAACGCTTCGAAGCTTCATGATGCCTTGTTTTGAAATCGTCATCACTATGTAAGTCGTTATTTAGGGGTTTTTTGCGCACAAAAACTATTGTCGCCGATTCATAAAGTTATTTTAGAACCACTGTAGTGAGATGGACTTTGTAACGACGTCTTTAGTACCTTTTTAAGGGTCTTGAGAGTGTAGAGTACCATTGAGCCAATGGAGGCCTTTCAGAGCCATCAGATTTCAACTAAAATATCTTCATTTCTGTTCCGAAGATGAACGGAGGTCTGACGGGTGTCGAACGACATGAGGGTAAGTAATTAATGACAGAATTTTCATTTTTGGGTGAACTAACCCTTTAAAGGTTCAAGGAGGGGTTCATGGTAGCTTTTGCTCTTGCCATGTTTATAAATTACAGTATTATATTCACATCTCTGGGACCTTTCCTGATCAAATGCCTACAAGATATTAAAGGCCTGTTCACACCAAGACAACTATAACGCTAACTATATTAGCATCCCCACCAACGGATGAGAACATTCTGTTTATTGTGAGCACATGCTGCAGTTATGTCGCTTGAAGCTTTAAATGCTTAAGCTCTTTAAAGCCGGTGGATTCTGATTGGCTGTGAATGTTTTTATCGTTTATCCGCTGAAAAAAAATCATTCCTCTGTCTTCATTGTTATAGCTGTTATGTTGTAGACTCTATTTTCATAGAATTAGTATGATTATTAAAACATTATATTTATCATCTGTGGTGTGAATGGGCCTTAAAGGGATAGTTCACCCAAAAATGAAAATTAGCCCATGATTTACTCACCCTCAAGTCATCCTTTGTGTATATGACATTAGGGCTGGGCGATATATCGCATGACATTGTTAGGCGCATCTCGTCAGTAAAGCCGGTTCCTTGATTAGTAGTAAATCGCCATCACCTGCTTTCAGATAGAGCGGCATTTACGACACAGAGCCGTAGTTCACTGACAAGCTGAGCCATATCGCATTAATTATCGCAGACGATACGTCCGCGATAATTAATGCGATAATCCTAACAATGTCATGCGATATATCGCCCAGCCCTATATGACATTCTTCTTTCAAACGAATAAAATCAGAGTTATATTAAAAAAGTACTGGCTCTTCCAAGCTTTATATTGGCAGTGACTTGTTGAAGTCCATAAAAGTGCATCTATCCATCATAAAACTGCTCCGCTGGGTTAAAGCCCTTCTGAAGCTAAGTGGCACATTTGTGTAAGGAAAAATATCCATATGTAAAACTTTATAGACTAAAATAACTAGGTTCCGGCGGTCAGCGGTACGCAAGTCGACTTGCGCTAAAAGAGTAACCCCTGATGTGATGTATAGGAGCAACAAACTCCCTCTTCTCTTATATCGAAATCCTCCCCCATTTCTCATTAAAAATTCTCATTTTAGACTCCAATTCATGACCGGTGTTTTGTTTGGCTCTATTCACTGCGCTTCTGCATTCGTCAATACCATAGACTGTAAAAAAATATGGACGTAGTGTCCATGACGCCACAAAACCACAATTTGTACCAGGCTGTAAACATGTTTTTTTTCTGCTGTAAAGTTGGGCATTTTAACCCCTCTGGATCTTGTCCCTAGCGGCCAGTCGAGGAATTGCAGTTTAAGTCACTTCCGTATTGGCTTCGAGAGAAACTGCGGGAGGTTGCAGCTTGGTCAATACGCATGCGTCAAGGGTTAGGGGTTACTCTTTTAGCGCAAGTCGACTTGCGTACCGCTGACTGCTGGAATCTAGTTATTTTAGTCTATACATTTTTAAATATGGATCTTACACAAATGCGCCACTTTTCTTCAGAAGGCCTTTATTAACCCCCTGGAGCCGTGTGGAGCAGTTATATGATGGATAGATGTACTTTTATGGACTTCTAAAATGACCACTGCCATTATAAAGCTTGAAGGAGCCAGGACTTTTTTAATATAACTGATTTTATTTGTCATATACACCGAGGATGACTTGTGAGTAAATAATGTCTAATTTTAATTTTTATTGAGTGAACTAACCCTTTAAGACTCATATACACAGAGTAATTTTGGATTTTGTCCAAAATGACAATCTGGATGAGATAAGATGCTGCACTTTTTGGTAAGCTGGAGCTTGTGATTTTGTTAGCATCAACATTTAAAACCTACTGTGCAACAAATATATATATATATATATTTTAACGTGCACTGGTTTGGTCTGTGTGGTCATGCAGTGTGTGTGTGTGTGTGTGTGTGAGAGGGTTACAGTCCACTCTTTGAGTCCAGGTTGGGCTGTTTTCCTGTGGGTTATTTTCAGTGGCCAGAGCAGGAAATGTCTGTAGAGGAGAGAGCTGAGCCACTGGAAAATAACCTTTCCCTCTCTCTCTGTTTCTCCCACACTCTTTTCTCTCATTCTCAGAATTTTCAATTGAGATCTTCTGGCTCACAGTCATGCTTTGTCATTACAACATTTCCAACACAGTAGCAAAAATCATGTCATCTTATTCTGATTACAAATATTCCAACTGCTGACTGTAATGCTGACCTCATTATAAAACATCAGAGCCCACGGCTAACCTTTTTGCAGCAGTAAGTGCTTTTGTAATAAAGTTGTGTTCTATTTTTGTAGAGGAATTCTTGCGCAAGCAGAGTTTATTTTTTGTCTAAAAAAACTAATTTCATGCATAAGCCTCTAGATCAAAAAGAATGGAAAGAAGATAAACCAATTTAGCAACATAAATTCCAAACATTTGACTTGTAGTGTGTTTATTGTGATGACTGTGGTCTTTGTAAACACATTCTTGACCTCCATCACACATTGGCTTGTCAGTGATGAGGTCTCAGTGCCGGTGAAAACTTACAGCATTTGCTGAATTCGCAGTTGGTTTCCAGATGCACAGGACGTTGAATCAAGTTTGTGGTCATATGTTTGGAGTTGTCAGCAAGTTGTTACCAACAAATATGTTACTGTCGTGTGGGCTAAAAGCCCTTGATCACAGTAGTAATACATTATCATCTTTGATCTCTCAGTACAAAAACTTTGTTGTGCACACAACAATACACTGCTTTAATTCTGTATCCCACCATATTACAACGCAAATCTTTTTCTCAACTTCTTGTTTGATTGGACTTGAACATAAGTCCCAAGTGTTTTTGTTTACAAGTTATGCTAGCTACTGTTCATTTATTTGATCCAAAATACAGCAAAAACAGTAATATTGTGAAATATTTTTTATAATTTTAAGTAACTCTTTTCTATTTGAATATATTTTAAAATGTAATTTATTCATGTGATGCAAAGCTGAATTTTCAGCACCATTACTCCAGTCTTCAGTGTCACATGATCCTTCAGAAACCATTCTAATCATTCTAATATGATGATTTGCTGCTCAAGAAATGTTAAAAACAGATTCTTTAAAGAATAGAAAGATCAAAAGAACATAATTTATCTGAAATAGAAAGCTTTATGTAAAATTATTACACTACCGCTGAATTAGAAACAGTTTTTTTTTTTACAGCTTTTTGGTAAAAATTTAATTAATTAATATTATTATTAAGCAAAGGTTGTATTAAATTGATCCAAAGTGACAGTTAAGACATTTATAATGTTACACAAGTTTCCTATTTCAGATAAATGCTGTTCTTTTAAACTTTCTATTCATCAAAGAATCCTGAAAAAAGTTGTAAACTGCCGTTTTCAGCATTTCTTTAGCAGCAAGTCATCATATTAGAATAATTTCTGAAGGATCATGTGACACTGAAGACTGGAGTAATGATGCTGAAACTTCAGCTCTGCATCACATGAATAAATTACATTTTATAATATATTAAAATAGAAAAGTGTTATTTTAAACTAAAAAATGTTTCACAATATTACTGTTTTTGCTGTATTTTGGATCAAATAAATGCAGCCTTAGTGAGCAGAAGAAATTTCTTTTAAAAACATTTAAAAATCTTACCGATCTAAAACTTTTGAAAGATAGTGTTAGACATGTGCTTATATACGAAAAATGTGAAAATCCACATTCAGTCTCTGACAGATTTGATAGATAGATAGTATTTGTATTTAAGAAATTACACGTGCACATGTAGCATACTACTTCCTTGTTTTTGCATACTGTTTCAGTATTTTTATTTATAGATGTAATATTAGCTAGCATACAGTGTATACTGCACAGTATACACTAGGCACCATGCTAGTATTACATTCTGAAAACAGCCACTTTCTCTTTAACTGTGGGATTTGAACACAGTGGACTTGATTGGTTAATGGGAGTCAGGCAGAAGCACTTGGGAGTGAAACGTGTGTGTGTGTGTGTGTGTGTGTGTGTGTGTGTGTGTGTGTGTGTGTGTGTACTAGCTATAGTTTTGGAACAACTGGAGCTAAATGAAATCCCTTCAAAACCTTCTTTTGGAGACATTTAGGGACATCCTCAGTTGAAAAATGTATTCAAATCAAAAGCTATTTATTTATTTATTTTAAGGTGTAGAGTTTGGGTTAGTTGGCAATAATTATAATTCGTAAAACAGTAATCTGTAATCAATCTTCATTTACATGATAAAGAATGCATTTAAGTTGTGTGAGCCATCACTGTGGTAAAGGTCAATAATTAATTCAGTGATATTCAGATTCTGCACATTCCAGCTTCTAAATTTGAGTGCCCTTAATAGATAGAGTTAAACTCAAATTTTAGATAACATTCACAGTAATTTCCCAGGCACGACAGAAACTCCAAACTCCTGCCTGTGTATCTCTCTCTGTGTGAGAGGTTGTGCATTTGAGGGTTTGTCTGGGTGTGTGTGTGTGTGTGTGTCTCTTTGCTGAGTGAGTTTATATAAGCTGTAAACAAGAGCAGCTCTGTCCTGTCGCAGGAGAAAGAATGAGAGCGAGGGGAACCAGAAAAAGGGCAGAAAGTGTGTGAATACATGAGCATGTGTGAGAGTTTGCTATCTGGTGCTTCTCCCAAAAATGATTTTTTTTTTTTTTTTCACTCATGTCACTTCAAAATAGTTTTTTTTAGGTATAACTCAAAAAGAGAAATGATAAAACAAAAATCATAAATGTAGTCCTTATTATGCACAAGGCTTTTGAAGGCATGTGTGAGGAACAGACATTTTTTTTGCTTCAAATAGCAAATCTAATTTGCACCCTGTGCATATTTAAATTTGGATAGTGAGGTTGTGTCATTGGAGGCACATGCAAAAACCTCATAATATTAAATATTTAAATATTTTATTATATATAGATCATTATTTTATTTTTCATTTTATTTTATTTATTTTCATTTAGTATTACTATTAGGCTGAAATTGAATATTAAACTAATTTGAATTTAAATATGTAAATTTGTGTGTATTTTTGTGCATGAATACATGTTTGATTGTATGAACGTGTGCACTTCCTGTTTGACAACAGATGTTCTGTAAGTGGTGATCTATCAGAGGATGGATTGAGCTCTAATGAGGACGATGGTAACAGCTCCGATTCCAGTAAGGAAGACATGAGCCAATCAAAAGATAAAGAGGTATGCCCAAAACAACATCACAACAGTCACATGGATAACTTTTTACAATTTCTTCAAAAGCTTTTTGAAGTTTAGAGGGACAGGTTTTACTAAAAAATATATTTCAAAGATGAATGAAAGGTTTTGGAACGGCATGAGGACTATCATGAGTAATTAATTTTTGAGTGAACTAACCCTTTAAATACACTGAGAATGTTGTCAATTTGAAGAGAACAAAATAGCTCCAATCACGTGTGGATAAATCAGATTTGGGAAGGTGTGTCCAGCAGACTTTCTGTCTGGAGATAATCCATAGAGACCCCCAGACACACCCCGATTTGACAAACAGGGGGTGCTTTCAGTCAAACTTTGTCCTTGTGTTTAGACCAACCCCGATCCAAATAAAGACTGCAGTCTCTCACCAGCCCAAAACACACAAACACACTCACATTTGTTTTGCTATGAGACTGTATGTTGTTGGTAATCATGGTTGGATGTAGCAACTATGTAAGTTAATGACACTTCAAATTCTACCGTAGATTTTAAAATGGCCTAATGTTATAACAGCATTTTAACTTGTGTGTCTTCAGGAGGTAGAGAGAGCAAAGAGGAACAAGGTGGTCCACATCGCAATGGAGATAATGAGCTCAGAGAAAGTGTAAGCAATGACATTAGAAAGCATTTTATTATGACACGCCTTCCATGACAAATTATTTCATATTTAATAGTCTATATATGCATATTTAGGGGGGGATATTTAGTTGAATTTATATTTTGATTCATTTTGTTTGTCTTTGCAGATTTGTGGATGTTCTGAAGTTACTTCACATCGTAAGTCATCACTGTTTTCACTGGCTTCTCAGAGCAAGAATTATTTTATGCAGGAAGTTTGTGTCCAGCCATTTGTTTATTTTATTAATTTCACATGTGTTCTCGAATAGTGTTTGATTCTTACAGTTACAGTAGGATCATAGAGGGAAACACACACAGACACATTTGTCTGTTTATTTTAGGATTTTAATGAGTAGCTGTGTGCAAGTGTATTTAAGGAAGCACAGGACTACATGCATTCTAAACTGACCATCAACGTTGAAATGTTATGGGTTCAATACAAGTTGACAGCATAATGTTGATTGCCACAAAAAAATATTTTGACTCATCCCGCAAGCAAAAGAAATCGCATGAACTGTAATGCATCTACGATAGAGTTTTTTTTGGGGGGGCAAGGCGTTTTGAAGGCTGTTCAAAACTATTGCTGTTTAACAGGTTAAAAGCAGAAATGTGAAGCTCATATTTTCCATAGCTCAACTTTCCATATTTTTTTGTAAACAACTGTACAAAAAAGTTATTTGAGATGTCTAAACCGGCCATTTAGCAGTGGGACAACTTTTTTTTCTAAGCAGATGAACTTCTGATTGGGAGTTTGCACATATAAATAGTACTTTGTGGATAGTAGCGCCACGTCCCTTTCTGGTATTCTTGTATGAATCATGTGAGAATTACTGTTTATGTATGTTTATCTCGACGTAATGGCATTTGTAAGTGCATCGGTCAAAACATTTGTCACTACATTTTGAAGTCCGGCAGTAATGGGAGGTAAGCACAGAAAGCTGCAACAAGCTAAACCCTCTCTAAACTATGTAAGTTTGTTTAAAATATAAAAGAAAATTGTGACTTTATCTCACAATTCAGATTTTTTTTCTTGCAATTGCGGGTTTATATCTTGCAAATTCTACTTTTTTTCTTAGAATTGCATGATATAAACTCGCAATTGTGAGTAATAAAGTCAGAAGTGAGATATAAACTCGCAATTTACAGAAAAAGTCAGAATTGCGAGACATAAACTCACAATTGCGAGACAAAAGTCAAAATCGTGAGAATAAACTCGCAATTGCAGAAAAGTCAAAATCGCCAGATATAAACTCGCAATTGCGAGACAAAAGTCAGAATTGTGAGAATAAACTTGCAATTGCGAGAAGTCAAAATCGCCAGATATAAACTCGTAATTGCGAGACAAAAGTCAAAATCGTGAGAATAAACTCGCAATTGCAGAAAAAAAGTCAAAAATGCAAGATATAAACTCACAATTGCGAGACAAAAGTCATAATTGTGAGAATAAACTTGCAATTGCGAGAAAAGTCACAATTGATAGAGATAAAGTCAAAATTGCAAGATATAAACTCACAATTGCAAGAAAAAAACAAAATTTTCACTTCCACTTTTAAAAAAAAACTTGTGAGATATAAACTCACAATTGCGAGAAGTCAAAATCGTGAGATATAAACTCCCAATTGCAGAAAAAAGTCAAAATTGCAAGATATAAACTCGCAATTGCGAGGCAAAAGTCAGAATTGTGAGAATAAACTTGCAATTGCGAGAAGTCAAAATCGTGAGAATAAACTCGCAATTGCAAAAAAAGTCAAAATTGCAAGATATAAACTGACAATTGCGAGAATAAAAGTCATAATTTGACACAGTGAACAAATTCTGTGGTGCATGCTGACCCTGCCTTATTCAGATTGATGTAAAGAATTAGAGAGAAAGTCAGAGAAAGAGTGACAGGAAAGAGACAGCTGAGGAAAGACGAGAGGAAGAGCTTGTCCAGAGAGACTGTGGTAAAGGAATAAGAGATCAACGGACAGAGAGAGTTTTCGGAAAGAAATTACACCCACCCTCCCTTTAACCCACTTGTTTGGCCGTGACCCCGAACAGCTGTCCTAAAGACACGTGTGTGTGTGTGTGTGTGTTTGTGAAAGAAAATGTTCTCTTTACTTCCTGTTAAATCTGTAGATGGACTGTGCTGTCAGTTTATGTGCTTCAGTTTGTTTGTTTTTACTCTGATTGTGTTTGAAAAGATGAAAGATTTATTGCAAAAATTGACTGTTATTGGCACTGTTTGTGGTTTAAGTTTTAGTGCAGGTAAATAAAGTCAATGTTTGAATTCACGGATGTTAACGCGTGTCTTTTGCTATTACTCATCTTGCTTAGCTCTCTTTGTTTTGTTGCCGTAGCCTGGAAATTTGGCTGTAGCTTACATCTCCATTTCTGTGTCAGGATTTCCGGGACGCAGTTGCCAAAGCGACTCGTGCGAGCGGGAAGCCGTTGTTGGAGGAGAAAGTGTTGAATCAAATCTTGTACTATCTGCCCCAACTCTACGAACTTAATAAAGACCTGCTGAAAGAGCTGGAGGAGAGAGTGGCCCACTGGTAAGACACACACACACACCATATGAAAGTTAAATGTGTTGCTAATGAGTTTCTTGTCATGTAATAGAACAAGAGCGTATTGGAAGTATAACTTCTATATAAATAAAAATGTGTATTTTCTAAATTTGTCAATCTGTCAATACTCAATACAAATTTTTTTTTTGTTTCCGGGAATCTCTCTTACTCCTGCAGGTCCGATCATCAGAGGTTGGCTGATATCTTTGTTCAGAAGGGTCCGTATCTGAAGATGTATTCCACCTACATACGAGAGTTTGACCATAACGTGGCTCTGCTGGACGAACAGTGTCGCAAAAATCCTCCTTTTGCAAGCGTTGTTCGTCAGTTTGAGGTAGGAGTGTGTGTGCGCCCATCTTTATAAGACCAAATGTCCATATAATGATGTACATCGTCCCCACAATGAAAATAGATTAATATAGAGAATAAAATATTAAGAAATGTTTCGACTTTCAATTTTCAACATCTTCTGTAAGACTTTTTTTTTTTTTTATTATGAAAACAATAGAATACCCCATACTATGATATAAAAGGGAAGGTGTGTGTGTGAGAGAGAGAGACACTGTTTTAGTAGTTGTTGCACACATATTGATAATGAAACATGGAAACCTGCAACAGCACGAATAATGAATTTTTATTGTTTGCATAATTTTAATGCAAAGTTCTGATTATCTGTTTTAAAAAGTACATTTTCAAAAAGTTAAATTAAGCAATTATTTGTTAATGTCGTGTAAAATGCTTGTGGACAATACCAAAAAAAGTGCCTGTAGCTTATTTTAATAAAATTGAATGGTAATACTTTACAATAAGGTCTCATTTGTTAACATTAGTTTATGCATTAAATAACAAGGAGCAACATATTTTACAGAATTTAATAACTTTTGTTAATGTTACTTAATAAAAATTATAATGTTTATGTTAGTTCACAGTGCATTAACTAATATTAACATACAGCTATTAATCGAATCTAAAATGTGTATTAATGAATGTTGAGATTAACATGAACTAAGATTAATAAATGCTGTAGAATTATTGTTCATGTTAATGTTAACTAATGTAGTTAACTAATGTTAACAAATGAAGCCTTATTATAAAGTGTTACTATTTTAATATACTTTTAAAAATATATTTTATTTTAATTGAGCTGTATTTTATTATTATTTTAATTTGAAACATTTGTATTTGATGTCATTATTTGTTATTAATTGTAATTTTGCTTTGTTTGTCATTTTATTTTTGTATTTGTTTAACTTTAATGTATCATTCATTTATTACATTAATACTAATGTTTATAGAACATACAGTTAAGATGCTTTCTCTAATAGCATTTTTATCTTGTTAATATTAAAACTGTTTCTTAGATTTACTTTTGAAATGAACTGACATTACAACATACAGCATGAGTACTATACTGATTGAACCAATTCATTGATAGTTATATATTTAGTGAATGCAAAGTGGATATTTTTTTCAAACAGGGAAAGTCATTATTTTTTACAAGTACATTTGATAATGCTTCACATTTATGATTCCACTCTTTCATCCTCAGACGAGTCCTCGCTGTGCTAGTCTTGCTTTGAAGCATTACCTGCTGAAACCGGTGCAGCGGATACCTCAATACCAGCTGCTGCTCACAGGTACACACCCTCACACCTACACACCCTGGTGTTAAGATGCGTTTTGGTTGATCGGATCACAAGTGGACGGCGCTGAATACAGGTGTAAACGGAGTCTAAAAAGTTTTGAGCTTGTCTATTTTTGAGCACTTCCAGAGGTAATCGAAAACACATTCGACCGGATTGCTTTCGTATTGTAAACCCTCATGTGGTCGAATGTCTTCAGATAGCCACAAAAGACTGTCTACTCTCCGCCTACTGACCTAACGCGTAAACATTAATGGAAGCACGCTAGCCAGACGGGTTCTCTTACGTGAGATTCTCTCGTATTGCGTAAGTTCCTTACGCATCGGGAAAGTATTCTTTCTTCGAGATTTCTGAAAAACCCAAAATTATCCTTAATTTTATAACATTGTCAACGCAGTGCGGCAGCCTGGCAGACCATAGCAGGCTATTCCAGCGTGCTATTGGCTGCTCTGCTGGCAACTGCAGCAGCCTATCGGTGAGCCCGCGTGACGTGGCGACCAATGAGGGCGCTTCGCGCCCACCTGGCTTCATTTGCCTACAGGTGGGGCGTGGCCACGTGTATATAAGCAGGGCTCACGGGCTGCATATTCGATTTTCTTTTCTTCAGCGAAGCCCTTCGCATCGCTGGATCTGGAACCCGCCGCCGTGATCGTGCAGACGAGCAAGCAGAGGACAGTGCCTGAAGAAGCCGGCAGCACCGCGCCACCTTCAGCCATCCGTGCCTGCTCTGCTATCCGGCAGCCCATATCCTTTTTCTCGCTCAGTGTTGTCGCCGCTGCGTCACACTTTCTCAAAAAGAGCCGAGCGTTTGTTCCAAAATGTCTCGTTCCACCTGCGGCTCGTGTCACGCGCAGCTCAGTTCCGGGGACCGCCATGTGATCTGCGCTCTCTGCCTGGGCCGTGATCACGCCGCCGCCGCACTTCTCGCCGGCGGATGCCCGGAGTGCGAGGAACTGACGATGTCGACCCTGCGGGCTCGACTCGATCAGTTCGAGGACGACATCCCTCCAGTCTCTGCTAAGCCGCGCAGAAAGAAGCGCCGCTCGCAGCGGACTCCGGAGTTCGCTGAGAGAAGCTCGCCGGAACCCTTCCCGCCCGCTTCACTCTCGCCTTCCCCACCCCCACCCCAGGCCGCCTTTTCTGTTGCCGCCTCCGGGGATGAGGCAGATGCGGCCGCGGAACGCGCCGACAGCTGCTCCATCATGGCTTCCGACAGTGAGGAATGGTCTTCCGCGACCTCTTCAGTCCGAGCCTCCGGACGCTCTCGAGCGGGTGAGGACGCCGAACTGTTGCGCCTTCTCACCCGGGCTGTCGAGCAGCTAGGCCTTGAATGGGCCCCGCCCAAGGTGGCAGCGCCGAATCGACTTGACGGATGCTTCCTAAACAGTCGCCGCCGTGCGCCCACCTCCAGGACTGCACCTTTTCTGCCAGAGCTTCACGAGGAGCTCGCGAAGTCCTGGAACGCGCCATTCTCCGCGAGGGTCTCGTCTCAGGCTTCTTCGACACTCTCACAAGTTGACGGCGCGGCTGAGAAAGGCTACAATGCTATCCCTCCGGTGGAAGAGGCGGTCGCAGCGCACCTTTGCCCGCCTTCTGGTTGGCGCTCAAAGACTGCCCTCCCGTCTAAGGCCTGCAGAGTGACGTCATCGCTGATCGGCCGCGCTTTCGCTGCCTCCGGTCAAGCTGCATCTGCTCTGCACTCTATGGCCGTGCTGCAAATCCTCCAAGCCAATCTCCTCCACGACCTGGATGAGAAAAGCTGTGACGCTGAGTTGATCACGGATTTGCGAAGCGCGACGGATCTCTCCCTCCGCGCTACCAAGACCGCAGCACAGGCCCTCGGACGCTCCATGGCCTCCCTCACGGTAGCTGAGCGCCACCTCTGGCTCACGCTCGCGGACATGCGAGAAACAGAGCGCGCGGCCTTCCTAAACGCCCCGCTCTCCCCGTCTGGGCTCTTCGGACCAGCGGTCAAGGGGATTGTCGATCGTTTCTCTGAAGTACAGAAAACGACGCAGGCCATGAACCTCTTCCTGCCTCGACGCCCCGGCGCCAGCAATAGCTCCGTTGCTCGCCGTCCTCGCGACCAGCCAGCACCGAGCTCCGCGCAGCGCCCAGCGCTGCCCCCTTCGTCTCAGCGAAGACCGAGCGGCCGCCCCAGATCGCGCTCTTCCAGCCGTGGTAAGCCGCCTCCCCCTCGGGGCCCCCGGCCTAGGATCGCGCTGAAGTCCGAGCCTCCAAAGTCCTCCTAGCCAGAGGCAAGAAACGACGGTTAAGTCCCGCCGCGGCCGGACCACCGTCAAAACTCTCTTTCCTGTCAGCCCCCACCACTGTGGCTGCTGCAGATGGATTTCACGCAGCCAGCGAGCCGGCAAAAACGCCCTCTCGCCTGTCAATAACCGCCGTTTTTACGGCGAACCAGAGAAATCACCGCACCGCGCCCGCCCCTCCTATACAGGCCGTCAAACGCGCGAAGCGCGGCGTTTCGAGCCCGGAGGCCGTTCTATCCCGTGTGGCACACGCGAAAGCGTGGGAAGCCATTCCAGGTGTATCAGAATGGGTGCTGAGAACAGTGAAGCACGGCTACACTCTGCAGTTCGCTCGCCGCCCTCCGCGCTTCTGTGCGCGTACAGAGACGAGAGTGAGCGAGGAAGTAGCACATCTACTTCGAGCGGAGATAGCCACGCTGCTGTGCAAAGGGGCTATAGAACCGGTTCCCCATTCTATGAGCGAGTCAGGCTTTTACAGCCGGTATTTTCTCGTGCCAAAAAGGGATGGGTCGCTCAGACCGATTCTGGATCTGAGGCGTCTGAACAAAGCTCTTATGAGGAGATCGTTCAAGATGCTCACGACCAAGCAGATCCTCGCGCATATTCGCCCGAGAGACTGGCTAATTTCCCTAGATTTGAAAGATGCATATTTTCAAATCAAGATAACGCCGCGTCACAGGCCATTCTTACGATTCGCCTTCGACGGCCAGGCTTATCAATACACCGTCCTTCCGTTCGGCCTGTCACTAGCACCCCGTACATTTACGAAGTGCATGGACGCGGCCCTCGCTCCCCTGAGAAATCGAGGGGTGCGAATATTGAACTACCTGGACGATTGGCTCATCCTGGCGCAATCAGAGGCCGAGCTCCTCGCCCACAGGGCAATGCTGCTCAGCCATCTGGACAGCCTGGGGCTCACGGTCAATTGGACCAAGAGCTCATTAGTGCCCACGCAATCAACCTCATTTCTGGGTTTGAATCTGGACACTGCGGCAATGTCAGCCCGCCTGTCACCCCTACGCGCGCGCCAAGTTCGGCGCATGGCTGCGTACTTCCGGCCGGGCAAAATCGCACCTCTCAAGCTTTTTCAGAGGATGCTGGGACGTATGGCCTCAGCTGCAGCTGTGCTCCAGCTGGGCTTAATGCGCATGCGCCCGCTGCAACGCTGGTTAAACGCCCGAGTGCCTCACAGAGCCTGGGCGTCCGGAGGCTTCAGGATCAGAGTGACTCAGGGCTGCGTTTCAGCCCTAGAGCCCTGGTTAGTAGCCGACTGGTACCAGCGGGGAGTGACAATGGGAGCCATCTCACACCGCAAAGTCATCTCGACGGACGCCTCCACCTCGGGTTGGGGCGCCGTTTTCAAGGGCAGACCGGCCTCGGGCCTCTGGTCGAGCGGAGAAAAACTCCTACACATAAACTGTTTGGAGATGATAGCGGTAGAGAACGCGCTCAAGCAGTTTCTCCCGTTTATACGAGGACACCACGTGTTGGTCCGGTCGGACAATACCACGGTGGTGTCCTACGTGAACCGGCAGGGCGGTGTCAGGTCCAGGTGTCTGGGTAATCTGACGGAACGCCTGCTCGTGTGGGCACACAGCTCGCTGAGAGCTGCGCACGTACCGGGCCACCTCAATGTGGGCCCGAACAAGCTGTCCAGGGGCCTCATTCTCCCAGGAGAATGGTCCCTGCACCCCCAGACAGTCCAGCTGGTATGGCGCCTATTCGGCAGAGCGGAGCTCGACCTCTTTGCAACAAAACAGAACGCCCGCTGCCCGACGTTTCTGTCCAAAAACGAGGATGCGATGTCCCAACCTTGGCCCAGCCTCCCGCTGTATGCTTTCCCGCCGATTTCCCTATTGACCCAGGTCATAGCGAAAATCAGGGAGACGCGCCGCCCGGTGCTCCTTATAGCGCCGCGCTGGGAGAACCAGATTTGGTACCCAGAGCTGGTGAAGCTGTCGCACTCACCCCCCTGGCCAGTTCCGCTGAGAGCAGACCTCCTCTCTCAAGCAGGAGGGTCAGTTTGGCATCCCCATCCAGAGCGATGGTCTCTGCATGTATGGGTGACCAACGGATACCCGTTGACCTGCCCGAAGGGGTTATGAACACGATTTCACACTCTAGAGCCCCCTCGACGAGGCGGTTATATAGTTCTAAGTGGTCGGTGTTCACTGAGTGGTGTGCTTCCAAGGGATTGGATCCACAGCAATGTGGGGTCCAGCGGGTGCTCTCCTTCCTCCAGGAGCTGTTGGAACTGGGCAGGTCCCCTTCCACGCTCAAAGTGTATGTAGCGGCCATAGCAGCGTTCGCTCAGACGACGCTAGGCAGCACGCTAGGAAGGAACGAGCTCATCATCCGTTTCCTCAGAGGAGCCAGACGGATTAATCCCCCGCGGCCCCCATCGGTTCCTATTTGGGATCTGGCCTTGGTCCTAGAGGCCATGAAGGCTCATCCTTTCGAACCGCTCGAGACTGTGGAACCAAGGTTCCTTTCGCTAAAAACCGCGTTCCTGATAGCTCTGGCTTCAGTAAAACGCGTGGGGCATCTACACGCGCTCTCAGTGAGCCCGACGTGTATGGAGTTCGGCCCAAATGACTCCAAGGTCATTCTTAGGCCAAGGCATGGTTATGTCCCCAAAGCGATAGGCACTCCCTTCAGGGCGCAGATTGTCTCCCTCTCGGCTCTGCCAGCACCCGACGAGGGGGACGGTGGCAATGTCCTCTGCCCTGTCAGGGCATTGAGGGTTTACGTCACACGCTCCGCCGCCTTCAGGCGTTCTGAGCAGCTATTTGTTTCGTTTCGTTTGGAGGGCGCACTAAAGGTCTCGCCTCCTCGAAACAGACCCTGTCCAGGTGGATAGTGGACGCGATTGCAGTAGCTTACGCTTCCAAACACCTGCAGTGCCCGCTAGGTGTCAGAGCACACTCCACCAGAGGCATGGCCTCTTCGTGGGCTTGGGCCAGAGGGATTTCCATCCACGATATCTGTATGGCGGCAGGCTGGGCCTCCCCGTCTACGTTCGTGAGATTTTACAATCTGGAAGTTCCTGCCTTACAGGCGAAAGTGTTATCAGTTCAATAAGGCTGTTGGTTCTGCCCAGTGATTCTGCGCAGACATAGCTCACATACTGGTTGTAAGTTCGGTACGAGGCTTATGTAAATTTGAAGGAGACCGGCGGTGCCGTTCCCTCATTTACGAAAAGAGCTGTTGTGAGTTTGAAGGTGACCGGCGGTGCCATTACCTCACTCATATGACAAGATATTGTGAATTTGAAGGCGACCGGCGTTGCCGTTCCCTCATTCATGAGACAAGGTGTGGTTAATTTGAAGGCGACCGGCAGGTACCGTTCCCTCATTCATAAGACAGGGTGTTGTAACCACCCGTTGTAACCACCTGTCAGTTCGAACGAAGTGTCTGTATATGTGGTGGCCCGTTTTCCTTACCGGCCACCCTGCCCGAGCAGTGTTATGGTCCCCGGTTCCCTGGGATACATATGCTGTACGCGAGGTGCGCACGGCGTTGACAATGTGTTCCCGATGCGTAAGGAACTTACGCAATACGAGAGAACCTCTCGTAAGAGAACGATACTCGGTTACTTAACGTAACCTCGGTTCTCTCTAGAAGAGGGAACGAGTATTGCGTTCCTTGCCGTGCGCCCCGCGGGCTTTTACGCTTCAGAACTACGAAAACCGAATATGCAGCCCGTGAGCCCTGCTTATATACACGTGGCCACGCCCCACCTGTAGGCAAATGAAGCCAGGTGGGCGCGAAGCGCCCTCATTGGTCGCCACGTCACGCGGGCTCACCGATAGGCTGCTGCAGTTGCCAGCAGAGCAGCCAATAGCACGCTGGAATAGCCTGCTATGGTCTGCCAGGCTGCCGCACTGCGTTGACAATGTTACAAAATTAAGGATAATTTTGGGTTTTTCAGAAATCTCGAAGAAAGAATACTTTCCCGATGCGTAAGGAACTTACGCAATACTCGTTCCCTCTTCTAGAGAGAACCGAGGTTACGTTAAGTAACCGAGTATCGATTTAATTTGTCAACTGGAGACCCAATATTGGTTTGAAGTCAAAAAAAGTACCAAGCACAATGTTGTCTCACCATTCCTGATTTATAACACACACTCACAGCGTTCGGCGGTTCTTGCGGCTGTCAGAGCGGAAAAACGAAAGCTGATGCTCGCCGTGTGTTTTTCCGTCGTCTGCGGTCGCGTTCATATGTAAATTGTGTGAGCTTATTTCGTCCAGCAGACTGAAAGATCTGAAAAACACATACATAGACCCTCTCCTCAAAGTGGATGAAAGTGGACAAAAGAGATTAAAACACCAGGTGTAAACGGGAATATCTGCCTCGTCCACTTGTGATCTGATCATCCAAAACTCATTTTAATACCAGGGGGCCAGTTGCATAAACTTAGCCATTATGTTTAGACTGTGTCTTAAGAACTAATTTGACACAGCAATTAGTCAAGAGGTAATCAGTCTTACTTTTCTGATTCAAATTAGACCAATCTAGCTTTTTATGTAACTGACTTTAAAAAGTTAAGAACAGTCTTGAAGAACAAAATAGACAACTAACTTTTAAGACTAGTCTAAGCAGTTTATGCAACCGACCCCAGGTGTAAACAGGTCTTCAGACGAGTGCACACTGCACTCCACAGCAAAACAGGAGGGAATCAGGCCCATTACAGGAAACCACATACAGCTGATGCGTCATCACGGGCACATTTTTGGTACTACACATCAGGTTATGAACTTGTCAGAAAATTCTTTTTTTGGTTTTGGCTAGATTAAGCATAACAGTTTGGTTGAAGTGAATTTGAATTCTTAGTTTTCAGCACATCACCCCTTTCACACGTGGACAAACTTGTGATTAAACTTAAAATTAAGCTAACGGAGTAATTAAACGGAGAATACACAGCAAATCTCTCTGACTAATTTTGAATCTTCCAATTCATCATTTCTTTCAGATTATTTGAAGAATCTTCCTGAGGATTCATCCGACTACAAAGACACAAAAAGTAAGAGCATACCATTTTCCCTGGAAATGACACAGGGACTCATAATATGGTGCTACGGTGGTACTTTTAGAGAGTGACCTGCAAATAAACAGAATAAAATGACCTGGTAAAATGTGCAGTAAACAAAAATTACAGCTAAGCCCATTGTCTTAGACATGTATCATAGTTTTATCACCTCATTCATCAAAATCGTAAGTGCTGGTCAGTTTTTAAAAAAACCTTTTTCATTTTCCAAAACAATGTAGTCCATGTGAATGTAAAAATGTGAATCTTGGTTTTTATACAAAGACATTAGTTTTCATAGACTTTAGTCAGGGTAGCGCCATATTTCACTTTTGACAGGAATGAAAACGAGGCTGTGAGCCAGGTTGCCAAGTCCTTGGGCTACTTTTAAACTGTTGAAGTTAAAGGTTCGACATATTGCATAAATTATATTTGACTTATTTTGACTATAATTTGATTTATATTGATTATATTTTTATTTTGGAATATATTATATTCTAACAATGATACAACTCTGCTAAATGTTAAGTTTTGTAAAGGAGGGCCTTTGATCCACTACGATTTAAACTGTGTATACAATTTAGTGACTCAAAAATATGTATTTTAGGTATGGGAATGACATATTTTGAGTTTGGATGTTTGGGATATGGCCATTTGGGCTATTTTTGATTTGTCCATTGAGCTAGTTTTGTAATAGACCTGGCAACCATGGCTTTGAGGGATAAAATACAAGTGCGTTCAATGGATTGTACTGTTGTTTAACAACACACCAGTTGTTCATCTGACAAAACATCTTTACGAAAAGCTTTTTAAAAGCTTTACGAAGTTTTTTTGAGTTGGATCTGAGTTGTAAAAATTACATCATCTAGTACTTTTATACAGTATGTGCCATTGCAAAGACTATACAAGCCTTGTTTTCATCAGTGTTAAATTCAATATGGCATCTAATCCGACTAAGGTCTATAAATGCTTCCAAAATTTAAATATCTATTTGTCCTAAAGGCATGTTATTGATCTTTTGTGTTATTGACATTTCCTCTTTTTTTTTTTTTTTTTCATTAATCTGTGTCACTCGAACGTCTGTCACAATACAGAAAATGTATTTACTTTATCTGAGGTTTTTGCTGCAAAATGAAACTTTATTCTGTTAAATACTTTGATTATTTTATTTATGAGTTGATGAGTACAAAAAAAATCATTGAAATGTTTTATTGGTTTGTTTGGTTTCCCCAGCTGCTCTTAGTGTGGTGAAAGAAGTGGCAAACCATGCGAACGACATCATGAAGCAAGGGGTAACGCAACAAACACACAATCACGCTTTTATGAGGAAATTATGAATATAAACAACATCTTACACGCATCTCATTTATTCAGGATAACTTTCAGAAGCTGATGCAGGTTCAGTACAGTCTGAATGGTCATCATGAAATCGTCCAACCTGGCAGGGTAAGAAACTCAAGTACCCATGATTCATTATGTCTGAGCAGTGAACAAAGTCTCTGTTTTGGCAAACTAACATACTGTTCTTGTGTCATACGCAGGTTTTCTTAAAGGAGGGCACTCTGATGAAACTCTCCAGGAAAGTTATGCAGCCCAGAATGTTCTTCCTGGTGAGAAATGATGGTCAAGTTAAGGCTAAATACTATTAAAATGTTTATTAAAAAATGCACAGTGTTATTTTAGTATAGTATTTATGTACTTTATAGCTTTAATAAATATTTCTAATTAGTTTATTTTTTGTTTTTATTTAATTTGTTATTCCTTGTGTGATTTTTGTCTTTTTTTAAAAATATATATTACTATTAAGGTTTAATTTATTTTTTAAATTTTTGTTTTAGTTTTACTCATAAATTCTTTCCTGTTTGTAATTTTAGTGTTTCAACTTATTTCAGTTAGTTAAAAATATATATTTTCATTTGAGGTAATAAACCTAAATAAAGACTTTATACACACAACAGTGACCGCACACCAATATCATTACGTTAATACGATAATTTACAATACAGGAAATTGCTGCATGACAGGAAACTGTGGATGGTGTAACACCATAGACCGTATAAAAATATGGACGCAACTTCATTGACTTCCGCTGACCAAAGTTGAAGCTTTCATAGGCCCGCTCACGGCGCTGACATCTTGGGACCGAGTCTGCGCAGTAGCGATCTCGGGACCGGAGTTGCGCAGTAGAGAACAGGAAGTAGAGGCGCGATTATCAAAAGCCCGCCCACACTCTCGCAGATGCAGAACAATTAATTATGTTGGTGTGAAATAAACAGTTATGGAAGTGTAGAAATTAAAGCTAAAGCTCCAATCTCCTCCCAAAAATCCAGAAAAAAGTCCGTTAGTGCCTCAGTGACAAGTTCACTCAGAGAAGCCGTCTATCTCAGCTGTCAATCATGACGTCACACCCCCCGTTTTTATAGCATCAAATAACTCACTAAAACTAAACTTATTTAAAAAACGAACACTTGAAATGAAATTATTGTAATAAAAACTTCCTAAAATGACAGAAACCATCTTTAGGAAACAATTATTTGAAGTGTAATTAAATTGTTTAGTGTGTCTCGCGCCCATTCAAATACATGGAGAGGCGGGGTTTAGGAGCTATACTGGGACCGGCCACCGGGGGGCGATCGAGGCGCGAAAGCTTCAATTTCTGACTGGAGCACTACAGGCTTGTGTAACACACACAAATTGTCTGTTTCTCTATCAACAGTTTAATGATATTCTGCTGTACACAACACCAGTTCAGTCTGGCCAGTATAAAGTCAACAGCATGCTGTCTCTTGCTGGCATGAAGGTCAGATATCCACCGCAATAATACTCTTACACACAAACACTGACAGGAGATGTAACATATATGTGTCTCACGTCTTTAATAGGTGAGCAAACCCAGTCAGGAGGCCTATCAGAATGAATTAAACATTGAGAGTGTGGAACGCTCCTTCATACTGTCTGCCAAGTAAGAAACACACACACACACGTATATAATTTATCTGCGGGGTCTACATGAAAGAAATATCAGTAGTGGAATGAATAACTGTTCATGATAATCATCTTTTGATCACTAGTGAAATTAAATGGATTCTTGATACTTATTTTTAATCAAACTGAAATCACGAACTAATTGACATTTGCAGTTCAGCTACAGAAAGAGACGAATGGCTTGAAGCAATCTCTAAAGCAATAGATGACTACACCAGAAAGAAGATTTCTTTCTTTTCCAGTCGAAGCCAAGAGGTGGGTGCACTTAAGAGTGTATGTGTGTGTGTGTGTGTGTGTGTGTGTGTGTGTGTGTGTGTGATTCTGGTATTCCCTAATATGTTGTGGGGACCAAATTTTCCCACAAGGATAGTAAAACCTGCATTTTTCTACATTGTGGAGGCAAATTCTCATAAGGAAATGTAAAAAAGTTTTCTGTAAGGTTTAGGTTTATGGTTAGGGTATAGAATGTAAAGATTGTACAGTAGGCTTTTTTTTTTTTTAAAGCTTTAAGAATTGTTTGAAAAAGACATAAGCATAAAATATTCATAAAGGATGCAGCAGAACTAATCATACCAAATCTAATGAAAAATTCTGATAAGTTTCAGAAAACAAATGTTCACTTAACTTGATTGAATAAAATATTGACCTTTGCCAATAACAACATAACTATCGAATATTCACAAGCAATGCACCAGAACTTTTATCAACCAGCCTGGCTGATACTGAAGTTTTATAAGTTTATTAAACTGAATATATTAACACAACTTGGCGTTGAACAACATAAACGTCATAAGATATTCACAAACAATGTACCAGAACTATTCACACCATCCAATATCGAAATTCTCAAAAACAACTCTGGGAAAAGTAAATCATTTATTTTGCTATTCATACCTATTAAAAACATCTGCCTTTTTTTCCTAATTAAAAAAATCAACTGATTTCAGACACTTTGTAAAGCTCATAGAGATGCACTGCATCTGTTTTTTTGTCAAAAACTTCAAATAGACTGTCTCACGCGTCTGGTTTTTCTGTGTGTAGTTGGAGGGAATCTCTGATGACGGTCTACCGCTGGGCTCTAAAGCGCCTATCTGGATTCCAGATTTGAGAACGACCATGTGTATGATCTGCACGTGTGAGTTCACGCTCACCTGGAGACGCCACCACTGCCGTGCATGTGGAAAGGTTAGAAATACGAACAGTTCTAGGCTTTGTTTCTTTTTATGGAATGAACAAATAGGTCTGACTGATATTGTTTTGTTGTGGCAACAGGTGGTGTGTCAGGCATGTTCGTCCAATAAATACTACCTGGAATACCTGAAGAATCAGCTGGCGCGAGTGTGCGACCACTGCTATATCAAACTACAGCACAAGGGTACGCGATTTCTGCTGTCAGCCAACCTTCCACTTCTCTACTAGTTGTGTTGTTTATTTAACATGCTTGTTTTAGCGGTCATGCTTGGGTTAGTTCACCCAAAAATGAAAATTATTCCATAATTGACTCCTCCTGAAGCCATCCTATGTGTAGCCTATATGACTTTCTTCTTTCAGCAAAACACAATCGAAGTTATCTTAAAAAATATTCTGGCTCCTCCCAGTTTTGTAATGGGAATGAATGGTACCTTGGTACCATCATAAAAGTAATCCATAAGGCTCCAGGGGGGTTAATAAAGGCTTTCTGAAGCGAAGTAAAAAAATATCCATATTTATAACTTCATAAACTATAATCATGTGTTTCCGATAACGGCCGTACACCAGTCTAGTTCTGGCGGAAGAGTGACCTCTGACCCGACGCATGATGTATTGATGACGTATTGAAGCGCAGACGATAGAGCAAAAAAACAAACACTGATTACGAATGTGAACCGGAAGCCAGTGATTACAGTGTATAAAGTTATAAAAATGTATATTTTTCTTACACAAACGCATCACTTCGGAAGGCTTTTATGAACCTCCTGGAGCCATATGGATTACTTTTATGATGGATGGATGCGCTTTTTTGGGGTTTAGGTACTATTAACTCCCATTATAAAGCTTGGAATAAGCCAGGATATTTTTTAATATAACTCCGATTATGTTTGGCTGAATGAAGAAAGTCATATACACCTAGGATGACTTGAGGGTGAGTAAATTATGGGATCATTTTCAGTTTTAGGTGAACTAAGCATTAAACTTGTGTGGTTGCACAGGCAAATACCACATATTTTTTTCTAATGTGCTGTTTTGCTTTTGTCTCTTAGGGGACCAATCCAATGTAACCGTTTCCCCTAGTGGGCGGAGTTCAACATTTGCCTTTTCTAGAAAACAGAAAAGGATTCCTTCTGCCCTCAAAGAGGTGACCTGAAGTTGTACATTACCCCCAATGCAATGACATGCAGAATTTATGTCACTAGTGTAGTGAAGGTTTCGGTTTCTATCATAACGCTGACGTCATATTAAAATATCTCGCTCACAGGTGTCTGCCAACACTGAGAACTCCTCTATGAGTGGATATCTGCAAAGATCCAAAGGCCACAAGAAACCGTGGAAGAGGCTGTGGTTCGTCATTAAGAACAAAGTCCTCTACACTTACGCCGCTAGTGAAGTATGCTGCCTTTATTTATGTAATAACTTTTAGCCAGTGTTGAGGAAGCTTTATCTGTGGTAGCTTGACTGTAGCGTAGTTACACTACAATACAAACGATTATCAAAAAGCAGGTAGAAGCTATGTAAAAAGACATAAGGAAATTGTTGGGAAAGCTACTTTGGAACTGTCGTTGACCAAGCTACTAACAAAAAGTATCTAACTATTGAAACCGTTTAAAGGGTAGTTTATTTATTTATTTATTTATAGATAGATAGATAGATAGATAGATAGATGGATAGATAGATAGATAGATAGATAGATAGATAGATAGATAGATAGATAGATAGATAGATAGATAGATAGATAGATAGATAGATAGATAGATAGATAGATAGATAGATAGATATTTACTCTTTTACTCAGCAAGGATGTGTTAAATTCAATTGATAAAGAAATTGTTAGAAAAGATTTCTATTTTGAATAAATGCTGTTCTTTTTAACTTTTTATTGATCAATGAAACCTGAAAAAAGTATCACAGGCTCCAAACACATATTAAGCAGCACAACTGTTTCAAACATTGAAAATAAATCAGCATATTAGAATGATTTTTGAAGGATCGTGTGACACTGAAGACTGGAGTAATGATGCTGAAAATGCAGCTTTATATCATAGGAATAAAACACATTTGATAGTATATTAAAATAGAAAACCATTATTTTAAATTGTAATAATATTTCACAATATTATTTTTTTCTGTATTTTTTAATCAAATAAATTAAGCCTTGATGAGCATAAGGGACTTTAAATATATAAAAAAAAAACATTATTAGATGCTATAATTTATTTTAACAATGAGAGTAGTATTTATTTGGCACAAAATAATGAGGATTGTTGTGACTATATGCTAAATGCCACTAATAAGACAAAAAAATACATAGCAACAAATATCAGCATTTAACTGAATATATCACTACAAAAAAAGATGTAACTTTTTTTTTTATGAACAATTTATAAAATCTGTGATTTGCTAAAATGAATCTAGCTTCTCAATTGTACACTTGGCTGTATTAAGAATATTTTTACTCAGAAATGTATGTAACGATTTTACAACAATTACTTAAGAACAGTTTTAAGGCTCATTCAATCAAGAACGATAACTATAATGATAAAGATAAGATCTTTCTTATCGCTCTAAATATAAAAGAATAGCGTAGTCCACACCACAACTATAATGATAATGGCACATGGAAACAATATCATTAGGATCACTTTTACAACCAATTTATTTCAGCTGATGAACAATAAAAACATTGAAGGCCAATCAGAATCCATCCTTAAAGAGCGGCAGACAACATAACTATTATTAAGCATTAAGCATTATCATCCTTCATTGAAACTTGTTGGTAATGTTAAGCTGGTGTCTGTAAAAGTTACAATAAACAGCAAAACATCTGGCACAAATAATCAGGATTTCAACATCCAATTTGAACATGTAAAATCACAATTTAGTTAAACTAAATGTAGTGCCCACAAAACTAGAATCTGCCCATGGTAAGGAGCAAAACGATCTACTCTACAAAAAACAATAAGCATAGACAGTTTTGAGATGACATTTCTTGAAAAAAATATTATGTGGGACATTTTTGCAATACTGAAAACTATAATTTACGTCAATTGTTCCCCAATACTGCTTTTTTTTCCATTCAGTGTCACAAGAATATGCAGTCGTGTATGACATAATAAAAGCTGTCATGTGACTATGATTGCGTGGTTTTCAGGATGTTGCGGCACTGGAGAGTCAGCCACTGCTGGGCTTTTTCCTCCGAGAGGAGAAGACGGGACCGGCTCAAAAAATGCAGTTTAAACTGTACCATAAAAACACACTCCACTACATCTTCAGAGCAGAGGATATCCCCACTGCTCAGAGGTACACCAGAAAAACACTTCACGCAGTTGAATCCAATAAAAGAATCGTTGATGTCAAACTAAATCTGTGCTTCTTTTTCAGATGGATTGACGCGTTTCAAGAGGCCATGATCCTTTGACAGGGCTGGGTTGGATTAAATAGGATAAATAAATGTCGCTGGTCTGGGTCTCTCCACTGTGTTACACAGGCAGTGCGTCTGAGAATGCGTAAATCAAAACCCAGCTCGAAGCAAAGGATGCTGGTAGATGTAGTTGATGCATTTATCTATCCTAAGCACCCTAGTGAAGGTAAAACGAGTAGCCGTTTAATCACACTTACTTCAAAAATGTGAGGTATTAATACACAAGTTTGTTCTTAATGTCATTTTTAGGAAGCACTGCCTCTCTGTAACAACTCCTTACCATAAAACCAGCCCACAGAGCATTCAGGGCCAAAACCGTCAGACAATGACCGGTCATGAGCTCTACATACAGTTTGCAATTACTCCAGACCATGACGTTTACATATGAATTAGAATTTATGCCCATGTTGGAACGCTAGATATTTTGAAACACTCCATTGGTGTCATAGGGACACTTTGAATCTAATTGCAGGTATTTGGTCACTTGTGTGTTTCATAGTCAAGTCTGAATGTGCATGAGCATGTATGACGCAAGGAATGTCTGATGCCAGGTCGCCACCTTTGGCGTGGTCATGTGGTGCAGTCTGGCATGGTGCATTATGGGAGATTTTGTGAATCAACTGTGAAAGTTGGAAAATTAAGGCTTAAAAAGTTACTGGGCCTTAATCGTGAAGCACAAACAGAGTGACTTTATGCATGAATTGTACGTAAAACCATTGTTTTTACAACTGATTTGCGCAGTGTTTTTGCACGAATGGTTTTACGAATGATTGATGCATTGAACGTGACCATTTACATTACGTGCGACAGTTTACCCCAGCATGGTTTTACAAACAATTAATTCATTACCTGCCACAATTGACATAAAAACGATTTTACGAATGATGCACACATTGAATGTAACAATATACATTTTTTTAAAAGAACATTTCAAAAACAATGCATTACATGTGACAATTTACAAAAAGATTAATGCATAAAATGTGAGCATATTTTAACGAAAGATTGGCAGTTTATGTATGCAAAAACAATTTGTGCTTTTATATGCGACAATTTATACATATTTGTTCTGGTGGTATTTCCTGAAGAGGCCCTTTTTAATTTGATTTATCAGTTAACCTGTTACAGTTTCAAAAATGTTTTTAATAATCTTAAACTATTTTGTAAAAAGTAGGCATTTTGACTGATGTTTTAAACATTATACTGGACAGAACTGGAAGTGTACATATTTTGTAAATGGTAATATAATGCAGGCGTATTTAAAATAGTTCAAGATGTGTAATGGCCTCAATGAATTATGGGTAGTAAAGACACGGTGCTAGGCTGGCTAACTCAGCACTGTTTTAACTTACTATATATGACATTATAGCACACCGGCTGTGAATACAGAGAGAAAAACTAGTGCTCTTATCAGGGAAAGATATAACACATTAAATACTCTAATGCACCTTGTTCAGGACACTTTGACAATGGGTAAAACATAATTATATTCTCCACCGTTTTCACTAAAATCCAGCAAGCCACTGATCTTTCACTGTTTGAAGGGTAACCGGTCCAAGAAATGGATTGTATTTGTTCGATATTGATCATATTTGTGTTTTGAATGTTTACATTTTGTAAGATTGTTTTGATTTTGGGAAACAGATACACCACTGTTATGTTTTCGTTTTTTCACGTAAGAAAAAATATAATTGCTATTCCTGATGCTTCTGGTCATCTTGGCACTAGTTCACTGTTGTATCCCAAAGTTCTGAGGATCTCCAGAAGGTTTTACATCCTGAAGTAATCTGTTAATATCTTAAGGATTTCAAGGGAGTAGGCTATGCCCCAACATAAATGTAAAGTGCAAATAATTTTTAATAAATAATGTAATGAGATAACACGGATGCATCTCTGGTTAAACTTGGTTTCATTATGACTTGGGTCATGTTTGCTAAATATAAGTGCATTACACACTACTTATACCTATTAATTCAATGTAGTAACTCGTTAGTTAGATATCGAGTATGGGTTCTTCAGTTGTTGATACAAAAATAAGAGCGACGTAATTGATAGCCAGTGTATATTTAATATGGGCTAATACAATAACTACTGCAGTTTATTTAAATTCTTAATTGTATTTAGTTATTTGACAAATTCACAACATTGTGCCTGATCCATTAGCAGAGCTGTTGGTACTGTGGATGTTATAGCTAACGATAGAGAATTCACAATTGGCTCGCTAAACTGGGACAGTTATTGGTCAATGTGTATCCAAATTATGCTTTTGGCGTCCTAGAACACTAAATAAATAAAAAAAACAACAACGGGATCTCTAGTAAATTATACTGGCTAACGGAGTATATTATCATTCAACCTTCACTAAAACGAACGCTTACAACCTGGCTCACGACTCACGAGTGCATTCGCGCATGCGCAGATGTACCGGTCTCCTCTGAACGGGTCGCGAACTCTGACCTCCTGTAGCTGCAGTGAGCCGTCAGTTTACAATAATTTATCAAAACAACACCGTATTTGGATTATTATTCACGGTTACAGGGTAAGATTAACCCTTTATTACATTATTAAACCCTGTTGTGTTTGCCGTAATTGTTCAGGATTAATAATTCCGGAGAATGTTAGCACTGTTGTTAGCTGGCCTGCTAACACGCGTTAGCGTAGTAGCCGCTACCATAACAGGAAATATCGGGAATCAAATCGATCCTTACATGTCTGCGATTAAACTGAATAGACTAGCTTTTTTAGACTTTGAGAAAAGTAAAAACGTGTAATCAGACATCAAATGGACAACATAGCTAATCTGATGCTGATATGACGTTATTTAGCAAGCTAACGCTATCAGCGGGTAAATCTGAAATCAGCGCTCTGATAAACACAACCAATACCGATATAAAAACAGCACAAAGGCGATTATTCGGACCTATCAATAGATCCTTTGACGGTCTAAAATTGTGAAGATACTAGATTTGTCCTGTAATCCACGTGTGAGGAGCTGCGGCACCGAAGATCCGTCTGTGTATGTGTGAGGAGCTTTAACCCTTCAATCATGACCTTTAACCTACAGGAACAGATCTAACTTTATCTTCCCGGATCAACACACACACATTCCACAAGAGTTACTGACCCCCAGCTGTCATTCACTGTCTAGATCACATTTATTCATTATTAAGTCATTCGATTCTCTGAATAACACTAAAACCATATCGCGGGATGCTGGCTAGTGTGCTAATGTAGCTACTGCTAATCAGATCCATATGAGATTTCAGTACGTCTTCATCAATATGCTCAATATGATGGACAACACTGAACAGTATACCTGAACACGTGTACAGTGTATAATAGTAGCTCATTAATAATGAAGAAACCATTGTTCTGGATGATGGAATGACAAGTCGTGAATCATTTGACTGATAATAGATAGGTCAAAACATCACAGGAATTGAGGCAGACCTCATTTGCATCATTATTTAAACAATCCCCTAAAGCTAAATATTAAACTGCAGTATGTAAGCCATCCCAGACCGTTTATGCGGCGGACATTTTTTTTTAAATAAACATCCTAGCATCTTTTAACCCCCTTCCTAAAAATGTAAAAGTCACGTTCCAATTTATACTGTGAAAAATTAATAAGCTAAATATGTATAAAATATAATTTGGAAATATTTATAGTCTATAACATTACATTACTGTTTTTTTCTACTCCTTATATTACTGGACTGTTAGGTGGTATGTTAATTTAAATCATTTTTTATTTGTATACATTTTTTATTTAGGTATTTATTAAAATTGTATTATTATTAATAATAATTGGGGGGAAAGGTTGGAAATACCTTCGCAGCGATATACTGTTAGTGAACATCCTGATGCCGCCCACACTGCTGAGAGTGGCGTTTAGATGAATATGTTAATATGTGCAACACGCTTTGCTCTCAATAACGAAATAAACACATGACAAGTTAAGAAGGCATCCGATCAATCATGGAGTTGTGTTATTTTTCTCAGGTGGGCGCGTGGCTGATGGGGCGTTGCTAAGCCACGGTTCTGACAAATCGTTATCATGGATGGAGAAAGTCCCAGAATTCAGCTGGTGTCTGCAGACGGAGGCCTACAGGTGACTTAAACTGTACATTTAGACACTCGAGGACTCAAATGAACATTTGAATGTTAATGAATGGCTGTAACATTAACATTTGAATGCAACATGCTTTTTTTAACGGATGGTTGTACAAATCTCTTTTTCGTTGCACTGTGAAAAAAGCCAGCCAACCAATAAGATTTGCACTTTTGGTCACAGACACAGTCCTAAACTTTAGGTGTGTTTGCCATGAATCGGTGCTGGGCAGACGATCAGTGTATGAAAGAAAATTCATGTTTGTGTGAACAGGTTTTCTGAACGTTATTGCTGTCATTAGGTTTCATTTTGATGGTCTTTGTTGTCATGTGTCGTGTCAGATTGTGACGGAGCAGCAGTTGGCTCAGAAGGTGCAGATAGTCACTGCCATTGATCAGGCTGGATCCGGCAAACAGCAGTTTATATTAACTAACCTGGATTACCCCAACCAGGAGAAACTGTACATCAAACAAGAGAACTCACCAGCCAAGGTCATCTTAACCTCTGCCGATGGGTCAGCTGTCAATCAACTGCTTTTTGCATCACCTGAGCTGACGGGACAACAGATCCAGGTAAATGTTTTACACGTACGCTACCGTATGCATTCAGCGGGTGTGCCATACATTTAGTCATAAGCATAGTGTGCGCATACTGTGTATGCGCCTTGAATTTCTTAGTTGGTCCACCAGGTGGCAACACTGGCCTGAAGCATTGTTTCACAGTTGAAAAAGAAATGGAGCAGCTACTACTACTGGAGTCCAGTGAAGAGATACCCGCAAAAGAGCTACACTAGTTTAAAAGAGTACATTTTTATCGGACACTGGACTAGGGCTGAACAAGAATATTATAATATTCGTTCGATGGGTTGGTATTCGATTTTCAAATGTGGGATTCGAATAATCTTTTCATTTCTTTTTTTCGCACACACCTGGCATCCACCTCGAAATGGTTCTTCTCATCCGGGCTTGCATATGTTTACACTTTAAACTGGAGAAATACAATACTCCTTTTTTTACAAATATTTTATAGCCTAGCAGTTTTTAATAGGATGGACAGTTGAATAGGAACTCATATTATACTTATACTTAATAAATATATTTGCTTGGTGTTCCCTGCAACGGAGTATTCTCTGTCTAGAGCACGCAACTGCATGAGCTTATATGGAAGAAGCGCATACCTGAGCTTGTATTTTGGGTTAAGCTGTGTTGGTTTGACATTGGGGAAAATAGAATAATAGAATCAAAATGTATTAGCCTTTTTACCCATTAGGGATGTGACGGTGAGCACATTTTCCCTCACCGTCACATTGCAGTGCTTGTGCACTGAACGGCTGTGAACGAATGACAGTGCAGCCGTGCGCAGTTTACTTTCGGTTAGCCAATTCGGGGGCGGGTTGCTTGAATCCGCCTTGTTCATTAGCCTATCACTATTGCAGTGTCCGTTCTTGGAGCATATAAGTCCTACCTACGTGAGGTGCGCCGCTTCTTCAGATTCCTGCTTTTATTAAAGAGAAGAATATGTTCAGCCCTTTCCCTCCAAAGCTTCGAATATTCGATGTTGATTACTACCGAAGCTACGAAGCTCAAAAAAGGGTATTCGGACCAGCCCTACACTGGACAAAGATGAAGCTTTCTAGATTAATTGGCATGTGTTGGCTGCCTGTGTGTGTGTGTGTGTGCATGCTATCAATTGGAGTATTCCATATTGTTCCGAATATAAGACAAGGGTTATGGTTAGAAATAAATCTGAAAAAACGGGTTTGTCTTAAATTCAGGGTCTAGACTTTTACATGTCAATAATACACACGCAACAATAGGTGGCGCCAAAAACGTGTAAAAAGAGCGTGCCAAGAAATGCAGTGTGTCCGAATGTAATGTTAGAAGATCGCCAGCTCAAAAAATGATAACAGTCAAAGAAAAGCTTACCTTCTAAGGCTGGTTTCACATGTACGTAAGCAGCGTATATTTTTTTCGCCACCCATTTTAACAGATTAGAGCATTAAACTGCACACAGAGGCGTCGCAGGAGCAGAGCCTATTTTTCGCGTGGTCTGGTTTAGAGCAGATATCGTTTGTATTGGGAGAGTGTGTACTTGCTTGTTTGTTTTTGTATAAGGTATTTCCTTTTGTAATTTACACAATATTAATGTTCATATTTATAGGCTAGAGTGTTTTGTTTTTCAGTTTGTGACGGAGGGCTCAGAACAGGGTGCTACGAAGCCTCCAGTGGAGTATTGTGTAGTTTGTGGAGACAAGGCCTCAGGTACTTGACACACATTTGTTTTGTTTTAAAGGTGCAGTGTGTAAATTTTAGCGGCATCTAGTGGCGAGTTTGTGAATTGCAATCGTCCACTGCTCACCCCTCCCTTTCGAAGCACATAGAGAATCTACGGTGGCCGACACAGGACAAAGATGTCGTCATCTGAGACAGCAGAGAGTAACTAGCGCTCTGTAGAGCAGTTTGTCCGTTTAGGGCTACTGTAGAAACATGACGGCGCAAAATGGCGATATCACTGTGTATGTAGATAGAAATGGCTCATTCCAAGGTAATAAAAACATAATGGTTCATTATGGAAGGTCTTAATACACCACTGAAAACATAGTTATGTATATTGCATTTGTGTCAATAGATCCTCATAAATACACACTGCACCTTTAAATAAGTGTAGACCTCAAACTGGCTGCAAGCTATTATTGGAGAGAGACACTTGTGAATAGTTGCATTTGTCCTGTTGGTCATTTGTGTGTGTGTGTGTGTGTGTGTTTAGGTCGTCATTATGGAGCAGTGAGCTGTGAGGGCTGTAAGGGTTTCTTCAAGCGCAGCATCAGGAAGAATCTGGTGTACACGTGCCGTGGGTCTGGAGAATGTATCATCAACAAACACCACCGGAACCGGTGTCAGTACTGCAGACTGCAGCGCTGCATGGCCCTCGGCATGAAACAAGACTGTGAGTCCAGATCAGATACGTAACACGTACTCGCACCACTTGTGCTCTGGACATGACTGATGCAGGGGTGTGCTGCTACTTTTCTAAGTGTCTAAGTCTTATGATTTTCACCTGCTGAAATTCTGCCAACAGCTGTTCAGTGCGAGAGGAAACCGGTGGAGGTGTCGAGAGAGAAGCCAGCAAACTGTGCGCCCTCCATCGAAAAGATCTACATCCGCAAAAACCTCTGCAGCCCTCTCGCCGCCATGCCAACGTTTGTTAGCGAAAAAGAGACCACCAGGTATGGATGTGAATGTGTTTTCGAGTCAAAAATAATCTTTTTTTTTCTGTTTCTAGCTCTCACTCTGTGTCTCGGTGTCTGATCACAGGTCCACTAGTTTACTGGACTCCAACATGCTCTTGAACATACAACAATCACTTTCCAAACTTGACAACACCATTTTAATTCCTTCTTCGCCAGATCAGGTAAAATGTTTTTTGGAAGTAATTCTTTGTATATATATCAATATATGAATCGTGATACTGAATTCACGATACGATATGTATCCCGATATTTTAAGCCAAAATAAAGAAGAGGGTTTTTTATTTTTACTTTTTTATTATTATCAAAATAATATTATTATTATTAGTGTATTATTATCAGGACCCACAAATATTCCACCATTGCATTATTATACATATTATAAATACTACAGTATGTGCGTCGTTCAAATCTGTTCATCATAAACCATCGTTCGTGTCTCTTTAGAAGACTTGGATTTGGATTAGACCACTCGATTAGTTATTTTTACGGTGCCTTTATGACATTTATTGGATCTTTTAAGTTTGAGAGGAATGACTTTAAATGGAGGGACAGAAATCCATCCGGTTTCATAAAGAATATCTTCATTTGTGTTTGGAAGTTAAACGAAAAAGACATGATGGTGAGCACATGATGACAGAGTTTACATTTGTGGAAGCATACATTTGTAAATTTGTGTTTGGGTGAATTATACCTTATAAATAGGCTTACTACAGCAAGTTGAGCCTTGAATAAAACAACTCTATATTGCGAATCATATCGTTTCCATCAACGATACATATCGTCAAATTTTTATATCGCGATACATCGTTTGCCGATATATCGTTACATCAAAAAAAATAAAAAATGATATATATATATATATATATATATATATATGTTATTAGTTCTGGTTCCTTTAGAATCTCAGCTATAATCTATTTGTAAATCTATTTTCCTGGTCCCTGTTATTAAAAAACACTACTATTTAAATCTCCCTGTCAAGAACATGCTTCAACATATTTGACCACAAAATCAAAAGAAAATTTGCATAAAGTAAACTAAGCCTATTTTAGGACCATCAAGTTCACTGTGGCAATATTTTCATGAAAAAACACTACCATGATGTAAATTAAACATGTATGGTGTAAATTAAACATATATTCCCCCCAGTTCTCATTACTAATATATATTATTTGAATTTACAAGGAATTATGGTAGTGTTTTTTTACAGCATTACAGTTTTTGATAATAATTTATACTAATTTTAAAAATAACAGATTTTAGGTTGAATTCTTAAATCAATTTGATTAAATTGAAGGCCAAAAAAGTTATATAAGGAAATTATATAAGAAAAGTCTTAACTATCATTTCAAGAGGAACAGAAAAACAGAATTTGCGATAGTTCACCTTATGGTGTTTATATCACCTGCAAACTCACCACTCACAAATTTGCTGTTTTAGGCGCAGCTGCTTACCAGGGTAACTTCTATATTTCTGCTATATAATATCATATTATATATATATATATATATATATATATATATATATATATATATATATATATATATATATATATATATATATATATATATATAATCATTGGAAAATAAATATAGGTCTAATCATTTTGTCTCGTCCATTTTCTTAAAAAATGGTTTATCATTTTATAAATCTTTTTGTTCTTGTCAAAGCCTGTATTTCAACAGTAAAGTTGTTTAAATCATATTTTACAGTCATTTTATGGTTTAATATGTTCCTATAGAGTATAGACATTGCCCCTTCTCCGCTCATACGGAATTGCTTTTATTTGTGCAGGTCTTCAAGGCTTAAATTTGAACAAACCCTGCAGATTCATACCCACATTTGTATGTTCATATATTCAAGTTTTCTGATGTTTACTTCAGAATGATTCCAGTCAGGGAGATCTGGGTACCCTGGCCAACGTGGTCACGTCTCTCGGTCACCTCAACAAAAGTCGTGAGATGATGGACAGCAGTACTGACCTATCGGGGATGGAGACCGCGAGTAACGATGACAGTGTTATGACGGACATGCAGAGGGATGAGTCGAATGACGTCACGCGGTGCGGATAGCAACTCGTGTAGTTCTGATATCAAGCCTGGAAGACGTGCGGTACATGGCTGTGCTTACACATTCGTGTTTGTTTGTGTGTTTTCAGGGCCTTTGACACGCTCACAAAGGTGCTTCAGCCTGAGGAAGGTTGTGGGGAAGAGGCGGCGGAGGAGGTTGTGGCTGTCAGGGTTGGTGAACAGTCCAACGCCCTACTGGAACTGGAAGGACCGCTGCTCTCCGATATGCACGTGCCCTTTAAGGTCAGGGGTCACTGTTGATTGGCACACACTGCAGTTATAGCGATAAAAAAATGATGGTCGAATAACAATGTGTATTGTGTGTAGCTCATGATGCCGCTGCCCATGCCAGACTTCCTGAATTTGAATTACATCTGTGAATCAGCTTCCCGTCTGCTTTTCCTCTCCATGCACTGGGCACGCTCTATTCCAGCCTTTCAGGCTCTTGGGTGAGTGTATTAATGTCCTAGTTTACACCTGGTTTCAGGCAATCACAGATGGATAGCACTAAATATGGGTTTAAAATAGGCCTGTCGCGATAGTCAATAAATCAATTAATCGCACGATAAAAAAATGAGCTCGATAATTTTTCCGGCCGCGATAATTTCCAGCGTCCATTTTTATATCCATTTTTGCCGAGCTTTACATTATATGATCATGCTCTTATACATGTAAATGCTTCTAAGCGCCACAAGACACAAGAGAATGCGCTGTATGTCAATGTCCTGTCTGTGTGTGTGTGTGTGTGTCAGTGTCCTGTCTGTGTGGCTGCGTCTCATGTCAGCTATTCGAGGGACACTCTGACACACACACACACTCGACGCACAGACAGACTCGCGTCAGTCTCCTGCGTGCTCACATCGAGTTCTCTTTTGCTCATGAACAAACAATAACAACAACACAGAGAATTTTGAATATTCTCATATTAAGAGTCTTAAATTAGTTAAATAACGTCTTAAATGAACTTAAAGAGTTGTGAGGAAATGTGATGCGCGGGACAGCGCGTGAGATCCGCGTCATGTTCGGCAACGGCCGTTCTTAAAGTGACAGGAGCACTGATGATGCCTGTCATTAATGTTCATCAAAGAACAACGGGAAGCTTTAATGATGATTAATCTTTATTTCATTTATTATTTATGCAGTTAAGAAAGGTGTTTGATAACTATTACATTTCTGTATATGTCTAACAGGGAAGGCCACAGGTAAAAATAACATTTATTATAATGGGTTTAGGTAAAGATTATTTTAAGTTTAGTTTTTTTAAAGCCTAATAAATGTTGAAATTGGTAGCTTTCAGTTATACTGTAATGTAACGTTATTAATGTTTCATAGAGACATCAGTGATACTGGCCTTCATTCATAAAACATAATGACAATACAACACATTTAAAATATGCTGTCAATAAAATGTTACTACCGGTACATTAATTTGGAGAGTAACTGAAATTATTACAATATCAAAACATTAAAAACTTATTAATCGTGATTAATTACAGAAAATGTTTTGATTAATTAGTTAATTTTTTTTAATCGATTCCCAGCACTACCTAAAACACAATCATCCGTTGCAGTTTTCCCAGCTGTTTATTCAACTGCATTTTTTTTGTTAACAGACTGAGAGTCCATTGCTTTTTTTTGTTTTGGTTGTTTTGTTCATTTATTGTGGATATTTAAAATGCTTTCCGTTTTCAGTGTTAAATAGTCTTTCGAAATAAAAGTTTATTGATCTTTGAAAAGGTGTACCTGCATTATTATGCCATTATCATTATTTTAGATGAAAATGGTCTCAGAACGACAATATTATCGTTTATCGCAATAATTTCTTGGCCAATTTATCGTCCAGCAAAATTTGTTATCGTGACAGGCCTAGTTTAAAATATACTTTATCATCAGCACTTCCTGCATTCTCACCATCTTTTTTTTGTACAGCTCACTGCAGTGCATTCTGGCATATAGAATTTGGCTAAAATGAGTGACCCGCTTTTTGGTGTGTTTGCACCACAGGAACTGGGAATGATTTTTGTTCTAGGAACACCTTTTTTGGGGAACTAATTTAACTCCTCCTTTAGAGTAGGGTATAACCAAGCGGCAACCTCCCGTAGTTTCTCTTGAAGCCAATACGGAAGTGCCTCAAACTGCAATTCATCGACTGGCCGCTAGGGACAGGATCCAGAAGGGAGCAGAATCTCATTGAGCCCCATGTTAAAATGGCCAACTTTAGAGCAGAATAAAACATGTTTACAGCCTGGAACAAATTGTGCTTTTGGTCTATACGGCTCATTTTGCCCTTCATGACAACTGTGAGGGGGGTGAATTTTTTTACAACTCATTCGTTTACATTAAATAAAGCCTTAAAGTTCTGCATAATTAAGGGCAGTTTATCTGCTGTCTGTTAGTCATCGCGTCACTAAAGCTCCACCCACGTCCCGCCTTTTTGCCCATTTTCTGTTATCCGGGAGTGACGCGCGATGACGCGCTGCCAAGATGGCTCGTCCCTACTTTGCGCTTCAGAACGGCTCAACAGAATCCTATGGGTGACGTCACGGACACTACGTCCATATTTTTTTACAGTCTATGGGTATAACCCAGCACAATAGAAGCTACCAGTGTACGCTGATTGGCCAAAAGCATGCACCCAATACACCAGCACCCGCCATTTAAAAAAAAAAGCACTGTACGCACACAGATTATAGCCTATATATTTACTCCACAAACTAGGCCTATCTCCAAGTGAAACAGGATTATGTATTTCTGCTCTGCTAATGACATTGGGCATCAATCACACAGCAAACGCTAATACTTTGTCATATCTGCCTACTTTCTTCGTATAACAGTTCTATTTAATACATATTAGACAGGACTGTTAAACAGATTGTACACTAATGAAGACGAAGAATGTGGGCGCTGTGTGCTCAGGCTCTGGCATTCTCAGCGCCGTCAAAATAAATGTCTGTCACGTCGTCAAAATAAAAGTCACAACCACAAGCGCAGCTTACTTCAGAGTTCCTGCTGGCGGTGCAAATGCAAACAGGAAAATGTCACTAGGGGACAATTTAGTTCTCTGGGAAGTATACCACCCTGGTGGCTAGTATGGAAGCTTATGGGTAGCTATATTCAAATTTGAAATGTAAAATGGCAATGTATTTCTGTATTTAAATGTACATTTTCCATATCAAATGTGCAACGTTTGGATCAAAATGCTATATATAAATATAATTTACATTTTCTATTTCCTATACTAGTTTTAACATTTAATTTAAACATATATTTCAACGTTTTATAAGTTGCAAAATTAAAATTAAAATGTATCACAGAAATGATTAGATATGTTTAATTGTTGCAAAATGATAATGTAATGCTATTTACTTAATTGCATTTACACTCACAGTAAAGACACTTGCGATTGCATATTCATTATATGTCCCGCAAAGAATGTAGCTAAATTCAATGTGGAATTGAAAATCCAGTCCGAGCCCATCACGTCCCCATCCCGCCCTGTCAGTGGTTGTTGGAAAGTTGCCAAAAATGGGTTTAAACCTCATGGGTTTTACATATTGCGTTGCCATTTTGCATATAACATTTCAAACTGAATATAGCTTCCCATAAGCTAGCTCCTATAACTAAGTTCCAAGAATTACCCAGTGCAATAGCCCCTATTATCTTAGGAGTCTATTACATTTTTAAGTTACCTACCTTTTAATACAGCCTTCATGGCAGGAGCCTTAAAATTTTGCCCCATAGACAGTGGAACAAAACTGCAGGCCATTATTTGTTCCCCTACACCTAATTCAAATAGCAATGTACTGTGTAATGATTTTATTTGTGACTTTAGCTGTATCCTCATTTCATTCTCTGTATTTTTGGTGTTTAGCTCAGAGAACAGCATCACGCTGATGAAGGCCTGCTGGAATGAGTTGTTTGCTTTAGGTCTGGCTCAGTGTTCACATATTATGAATGTAGAAACGATCCTCACGGCCATAATCAACCACTTACAGACCAGCCTGGATGAAGGTATGTGGACCTGTTACTGTTTTTGAATATTGTATATTTCTAAATTTGGTCAAGTTGTGTTAAACATATTTTAGTAATATTTTAAGCACGGGGTAACTTTGACAGCCATAAAAATACTTTTGTAAATATATTTTTCTCAAACTTTGCACAGACCCCCTAGCATCAGTTTGATTGAATTCACAGAGGCACAGACACCTAATGAGAGATGTGTATGTGTGTTCAACAGACAAACTGTCCCCAGAGCGGGTGAAGCAAGTCATGGAGCATATCTGGCGTATGCAAGAATTTTGTAACAGTATGAGTCGCATGAGTCCCGACCCATATGAATATGCTTACCTCAAAGCTGTGGTTCTCTTCAGCCCGGGTGAGCACAAATGGGGTTTATCTGAAAAATATGAAGGGAAATGGAAAAACTGTAAGAATTAAGTTGATTGTATGCGTGTGTGTCATAGATCACTCCGGAGTGGACGGCACCCTTCAGATTGAGCGGTTTCAGGAGAAAGCCTACATGGAACTGCAGGACTATGTGAGCAAAGTGTATCCAGAGGACACATATCGGTGAGTGACTCTTGTAGCTTGCAGTTAGTGCTGCGTAAGTTACTCTAAAAAGTCATTAATAGCTACTAATTACATCTTCAACAGTTAGATTACTGTACTAATTAAAGTCTCTAAAAAGTATTTCATTACTTTCTAAATCCCATATTACCCTCGACCAGTTGAACAATGCAAGGATAGACGTGAAACTGCGTTTTTAATTCTTTCAAATTAAATAATATAAAATTGCATACATTTATTCTTAAACTGACCAAAGTATTTAAAGGGAGATGGCTACATTATAAACCGTACATTTTAACATTAGACATTACATTTTTGTGTTCAATCTACTATTGTTTTATATAGAATTGTTCTATAGCCTATACCAGGGGTTTTCAAACTTTATGATGCCAAGGACCCCCAAATACGATTAATCTTTTATAAGGGACCCCCATCCTAAATTCCCCGGACCCCAGTTTGAAAACACCTGGGCCCGTATTCATAAAGATTCTTAGAGTCCTCTCAGAAAACTCCTAATTTAGCTTAAAAACTTTTACGTAGGAGTCTTAGCTTAAGAGCTATTCGGGACCGATCTAAGAGCAACTCTGAGCAAGGAAAATACAAAAACTTTTATCTTAGTGAAGAGGCGGGGCTGACCCCGTTGCTATGTATGACACAGTCTTTTGAAGACTGTGATTGGTTGGTTGTCCAAAAAGGGGAAAAAAGGAGCGCTTTTAAGTATAGGGTCTATTCTAAGCCTTCACTTTGAAATTACAAGCGCAAATTGTCCTATTTTACCGTTCTCTCTCACTCACACACACACATTATATATATGTACACTGAAAAAAATTATTATGGCCCGATTAAATTAAGCATAATTAATTTGTGCTCGTTTAAATAATTTAAATGTAGTTTTTTGATTTTAATTTGAAAAAATGTATTAGTTTTATGGGAATTGCATGTGTTTTTGTTTAAATTGAGATCAAATATCAAACATTTTTTTGTAAATTCAACAAATAATTTTTTTCAGTGTATATAAATCCTTTTATTATTTCCCATGCTGTTAATTTCCTATAAGGTATTTGATTGGCTTAGAATTATAAACATTGTTCCACTCTTTCCAATTACACTGATTGCTGGCATGTCTATTTATTTTATTTGAAAGTTGGGTTTAATGCAACAAACATGATCCCTGCACGATCTAATCTATAGCGTCTTATTAAGTCACTGTCAGTGTCATCCATCGTCTGCAACACATTTCTTCTCCCTCTACGTCTTTCTGCATTTTCTCCGCTGCTAAAGAAACTCTTAAGCCTCTTAAAAGTCCTTGTCCGTGCTCCTAACAAATTTGACCTTAAGACCTCTTTAAAGGGTTAAGATGCTTTCTGAATTACTTTTTTCTTTACTAGGATTTTTTAGTTAATTTTAAGGGTAAACGCCCACATTTCTAAGAATTTTCTTAGAATTTTGTCACTAGGAGCTACTCTTTGCATTAAGATTCTTTATGAATACGGGCCCAGGTCTATACCAATGGTTTTCAAACTGCAGGGGGCAGTAAATGAGTGACAGGGGGTCTGTGGAAAATTCTGGAGAAAAAACATGAAAAATGTCAATACATTTTTAGATTAAATAAGGGGGTCCATATTTGGGGGTCCATGGCATCTAAAAGTTTGAAAAACCCTGTCTAAACAGTATTTAATGCAATTACTGTAATTAAATAATAGAAACATTTAAATGAATCCCTTTCTTAAATTACTATAATTTACCTTTTTCTTGACTAAGTAATTACTTAGAAGTGCATTACACCCAACAATCCAAATCATTTTAACTCTTCATTTTGTTTTGTTTTTTGTTTTATGTAAGATATCTTAGATGTGACTAATATATAAATTCTCTTTCTCTGTTAGTCTTTCAAAACTGTTAGTTCGTCTGCCTGCCCTGCGGCTCATGAGCGCTGCGGTGACTGAAGAGCTCTTTTTCGCCGGTCTCATCGGGAACGTTCAGATCGACAGCATCATTCCCTACATCCTCAAAATGGAGTCTACCGACTACAACAGCCAGCCAATCAGCAACACTGAGTGACAGAAGCCTCGCCCACAGCAACACCCATCAGCTTTAAAATGTCATTGGCTTTGCTCACTCAGACCCTTTGGGCCAAAACAGCGATCTTTATGATATAATCATATGAGTTTTGAATGAGAGAACCATTTTGTTATGACTTTGCTTTTTCATTTGGTCCGTGATTGTGTCTATAGGTTATGTAGTATGGATAAAGTGGATTACTGCTGCGGTTGGATCATTTGGGCTTTTATTGTATTGCTGTACTTATGTTTAGAAAAGTGTCTTATAAAGACACAAGAAGTGCAAGGAACCTGTTCTTGAGAATTTGTTCCAAAGAGAACTTTGCCCCCCCAAGCACTGACTTTCTCTGTATGTATATGAATCATGTATATAGGAATAATAAATGTCAAATCAAGAGGACAAATGTTGGTATTTGTTCGCCTGTTCCTTTTTTTATTAACACATTTGATGTGATATACAGGGTTCCCACAGTAACAGAAAACTCCATCTTTTCTCCATCCCCGGAAAAGTCATGGGAATTTCTTTACTGCATGTACATTTTTCTGTTTATGCTCTAATATATTTGATTGGCAAAATATTATTCTGTGAGTGCAATCTCTGTGTATTAAAAAAAATCTAGTAAAGAAACAGAAGTCATGGAAATGTATTGGTCAAACGTGTTGGAATCCATTCATAGTTGTTCCAGGTTCATTCCAAGCGTTCATGTGTGAACTCTGTAATGTTTAAATAATGAATATGTTTGTGTTGTCATATTTTTATTAAATGGTAAACCAGACCTTGCAGAAATGTATATGTTTTATTACTATTATTTAAACAGCTAGAATACTTCCTAATAAATTGTTTTTTTTCTTCTAAATAGTGCACGTCACCCAGAGACAAAAACGTTAACTGCGTAAACCAAAGCAGAGATTGTTGGCGGAACCCTAAACGCCGGATCGTGTGCAGGGGGAACTAAAGTTGCGTGACCGTGCGTCGGCGTTTAGAGTCCGTCAGCTATGGCGGAGTACACGAATTTAGTGCGGCGGGCCCTGGGTCAAGTCTCCGGTCATGGTGGTATTAAAGGCTTCCTGCTGCAGCTATTCAGGTAGATCACTCGAATACAACTGTTTTAAAGCTTTAGAGATAAACAGGGGCGTGAAACGAAGTGTGAACTATGAGACACCGAATCCAAAGCAATGACCTCTTTGATAGTGACTGTACACACTGAAGTGTCCGGAGTAATTATTTTACTTGGCATATCAATTTCAACATATCAACAGTAAATATGTATTTAAACACTGAGACCGGTATCAACATATAGGTAGTTAAGATCGTCATACACAATAGAACTAATAAGAGGGGCCGTGATTTAATTACATTTTTATTGTTTGTTTTATAAGTATTCATATTATTGTAATGATTAGGATGCGAGACTGTACCCTTTTTTGGACCTGTAGTGAAATTTATGCTGCTGCCACAGAATCTTTTGGCAGGGAATTTATATATTACATATTATATTATAATAAATTACACTTAATATAAATAATTGATTTGATAAACAAATGTCTTTCTCAGGGTGAATGATATCAAGACAGGAGCCTTGGTGGGTATTGACAAATATGGCAACAAATACTTTGAGGACAACAGATACTTTTTCGGTATGAATTTACATACTTGAGCTGTGTCATACACACATTCAATGATTGTTAAGTCTTCTGAGTGTGTATTTTTCTACGTGTCTCTTCCAGGCCGTCACCGATGGGTGATTTACACCACAGAGATGAACGGCAAGAAGACTTTGTGGGAGGTTGATGGCAGCATGGTCCCTTCTGAATGGTAATATAGATGCATTTGGCATGGTTTTTTTAATGGATTTAGCGTCTTCCTTTTGCCCTGTTATTTGCAGCTTTTGCACTTAAAGCTACACTGTGTGATATTTTCCCCCATCTAGCGGTGAAAAGGTATATGACCATCCAGTGAATTTTAGTTTCTGTTCCTCTCAATTCCGATTTCGTTTCAACTCCTACGGTGGCCGATTTAGTCCAAGATTAACATGGCTTCCAGTTCGACCTCGTCCACATTCGACACGGTGCCTGTGGGATATTCTGTGCGCAGTGGGATGGTTGGAACTCAACTGGCCTAATTATTCGGCTAGAAAGAACTGCAGCTAATCCAGAGTGAACTTTGATGATAGTAATGTTTATTCAGTCATCCAATTGCAAGGCATAAACAGGTTTGCGTGGATATGTACATACATGTGGTTTCTGTGAGAGAACAAATAAGGCTGGTAAATATACATACACAGTTAAGAACTGTATAACTATACTTATAAGTTACATTTGTATAATGTAACCGTGAACCAGAGCTTATTGTACCATATATAGGCGCTAAATGCAGCTGCATTAAAAGGAGCGGAGCTGCCGCTGCTGCTGCTAACACACGGTGTCGGATTACAAAAGTGTGTGCACCGCTTTAACGTTAGCACTGCAGTGCGCTCTGTATAACAATTGTTAATATGCCGATCATACCTGATACATATTTCCATCAACATACATTACAAGCAAATATTTTCTATAAACGAATAAACATTGTTGATAACAAAATAACTGAATGATTATTCAAATAGGTGAGCATTACGTTGACACAAAAATACTTCTGAGGTGACATCAACTGAATTACGCGATGACACACTCTGAAACACATCTACAATGACAATAACTATTATTACTTACTGAGTTATTAACGCACAGAAATACCACACAAGGAAAAACAGACTTTTGAGGAATAAACAAGCCAGGAAAACTCTGTATAACTCTGTTACTGGACGCTGCTGAGATGAAAACTCTCTGCACATGCACCAGACAAGTCTGAACAAGTTGACGCGCACATGCGCGAGGCAGGGAATTTTGTACAGTGCCATCGAGTATTAAAACCGGTTAAAACGCGAAAGGCGAAGCTTGAATTTACGGGTATGTCCCTCTTTGGCTAATGTACTTTCAAGATGGAGGGGCAACATGGCGACCACCGTTAGATCCCATTACCTTGTGTATTTTCAATGGCATATTATAAACTTACGATAATACTTTATTACTTGAAAGAAGTAAATATACATTAATGAGCACATATATTTTTGAAAGAACTAAGTGTTTTTAGCTAAGAATAGACTAAAAAAGTTACACAGTGTAGCTTTAAAGGGTTAGTTCACCCAAAAATGAAATTTCTGTCATTAATTATCCTCATGTCGTTCCAAACCCAAAAGATCTTCGTTCATCTAAAATTAATGTTGAACCACAATGGTCACATTGACCATTTTAACAATATTTTTTACTGCCTCTCTGAACCTTGAAAGTGTTAATTATATTGCTGTCTATGGAGGAGTCAGAGAGCTCTTGGATGTCATCAGAAATATCTTAATTTGTGTTTCGAAGATGAACGAAGGTCTTACGGGTTTGGAACGACATGAGGGTGAGTAATTAAAGACAGACATTTTATTTTGGGGGGAACTCACCCTTTAAGATTGTAATTATTAGTTTATACCGCTCTTTAAAGAACCTACTCTTGCCTTAAAAGAGGCTAGCATTAGCAATATTTTGTAGAGGCTAGCATTAGCAAGCTAGTTTTAAAAGCATGAGATCCCACGCTCCCTTCAGAACGCCTCCTTCAAAACACATGCACAGCATGCAGCACACACACACATGCGCACACACACACACACACACACACACACACACACACACACACACACACACACAGCAGAGTCTGCAAAGCACCACGAAAGACGCCGTTAAATTACCTCATGACTCAAAGCACATAGCATTACAATAATAATGAACGTAAACAACTTGAAGAGCGCCAACGTGACTTGTACCACCTAACTGCTGCAGATTAATTTCACCGATGATATTGTTGACATAGAAGCTCATAAATCCGAGTCTGAGGACAAGAACAGCTCCAAGTAGAACGTCACAGGTTGCCATCTGGTAATTACGGTTACAACATGGCGTGAAAACAGCATAATTCCTCTTGATTCAGTTTGTGGCACTTGCTGACACTGCATTGCCTCATGGAACGCGCTGATGACGTGTGACGTCTACGTGAGCAGGAATGAAATGCTTACAATTTTTACAGAGAAATTAAAAATTGGTTGTCTTGCAAATTCAACATTAAAGCTACACTGTGTGATATTTTCCCCCATCTAGCGGTGAAAAGGTATATGACCATCCAGTGAATATTAGTTTCTGTTCCTCTCAATTCCGATTTCTTTTTAACTCCTACGGTGGCCGATTTAGTCCAAGATTAACATGGCTTACCTTGTCCACATTCGACATGGTGCCATCGAGTGTTAAAACGCGAAAGGCGAAGCTTGAATTTACGGGTATGTCCCTCTTTGGCTAGTGTACTTTCAAGATGGAGGGGCAACATGGCGACCCACATTCAAACCCCTCACCCGTATGTATTTTCAATGGCATATTATAAACTTACGAGAATACTTTATTACTTGAAAGAAGTAAATATACATTAATGAGCACATATATTTTTGAAAGAACTAAGTGTTTTTAGCTAAGAATAAACTAAAAAAGTTACACAGTGTAGCTTTAACGGCAATGAGAATACAGTGGACAGATGGATTTTAATATCCTTTTGCTGATCCATCATGAGAAATTAAAAGGAAAAATATTTTAAAATATAAAAAAAATAAGTATTAATATATTTTTATAAATATTAACAGAAATTCTCACTTCTTTGTTTCAAAGTTAGTAAGTGACAGTGCACAATCATATATCTTCCCTTTTTTTTCTCTCTCTCTTTTAATGTTGTTCTCAGGCACCGCTGGCTGCACTGCATGACGGATGACCCTCCCACCACTCACCCTCCAGAACCCAAGAAGTTCCTGGCCCAGGTTCATCAGTTCAACCTCAGTGGCACAACAAACTGCTACGTGCCCTATTCAACCACTCGCAAGAAGATCCACGAGTGGGTGCCCCCAAAAGCCGGGGAGAATTAATCCCCTCGTCCTCTCACCAGTTCTGCTGTTTGGAGCTTTCTGTACATTGTAGCTTTATAATCATAAATAAATTAAAACAAATTTCTTTGTCTCTGTGTGATTGGATTGTGAAAATGAAAATGTCACATAATTCTTGAGAAAACGTTTTAATATGATTCATTGCTCAAGTAGCATTTCCTGTTATCATATAACATATATAAATTTTTTTATCATATAACATATATATATATACATTTTTGGGTGTGAAAACAAAAAAATCCCAACAAAATATATTTTTTTTGTGTGTGTGTGTGAAAACCATGAAATAATTGCTTGGGTTTTTTTGTTTTCATTAAAAAAAATTGTATATATATGTTATATGATAATAACAGGAAATGCTTCTCTTTTTTTTGGTGAAAACCATGAGATATTTTGTTGGGATTTTCTGATACGTAGGAAGTTAAAAGAAAAATCTTTTGTAACACCATAAATGTTACTGTCACTTTTGATCAATTTAATGGGTAAAACAAAACTTGCTGACCCTAAACTTTTGAATAGTAATCTGTATTCATGATTTTGATGACAATATTTAAAACAAAAAATATTTTAAATAAATTGCACTGATAATCCTAGGCCAATGACCAATAACACTAGGAAAGTGCACAAGAAAATAAATAAGACCATCTCCGACCTGAGAAATACTGCAAATGATCCCTCAACATTGAATCACACAGGAAATACTGTGTATGACACCATACCGAATTGCACCTATAGCTGTGGTTTACCAGTTTGAAATTACAATATTTAACCATTCATACATAAACCCTTCTTAAAGTTGATGATACACGGGGCAGCTTTTTGAGCAATGTCGCTGTCAATGGGCAATCAGGTGAGACACGGCCCATGACCGATCTAAAGTATCCGGATAGAAATTTGTTGCCCATTCTCAATGGAAAAGTTCTGCAACATTGCTCAAAAAGTGGCCCTGTGTATTATCACCTTTAGGAATGGTTTATGTATGAATGGTTAAATATTGTAATTACAAACTGGTAAACCACAGCTAGGAACAGTTCAGTACGGTGTCATACACACTTTACAGTATTTCCTGTGTTATTCAATGTTGAGAGATCATTTGCTGTAGGCCTATTTCTCAGGTCATCAGTATGAGATGGTCTTCATAGATTTTTCTAATTCCTAAAGCAGCCAAACTCAGGCAATGGACATTATATCAGGTTATACAACCTGAATTCACCCTATGTATGTATGTATGTATGTACATCGTTGTATTATTTTCTTTTCGAGGGTGAGTGAGTTGAGTCAGACGTCGGACAGCAGAGGGCACTGTTTCCATGTTTTTCCCGGATTTGTTTCCAAAGTTTTTGAGGGACTGTTCAACTGAAACCAAAGCTCTTCTTATTGTTCATGTTGAAAGCTGAAACCAGTGGACAGGCTTTAACAGCTGCTTCCTATTTAGTAATATTGGGCCCGCACAGGGGTGAGAGCAAATCTTTTACTGCCTCCCTGTATTTGTCAACTTAAATGTTATTGGTTAAGTCAATGACAATGACAAACACATTAACATTTTTGACAACTTATGACATCTCCAAAGTAACAAAAAGGCATAAATATTTGTAGAACCTGATCAGAAAGTGTAAATTTCTCTACCAATAGGACCTAAAAAGTACCATGCAAGTGTTTTGGACATTGTGTTAATATAATTGTATACTCTCAGAAAAAGCTGTCATTGGGGTGGTACCCTTTCAAAAAGGTACATTTTTGTAGCTACCTAAAGGGTGCATATTAGTACATAAAGTGTACATATTAGCCTACCTAAAAAGAACAAAAGTGTACATTTTGTAAAGGTACTGTCCCAGTGACAGCGTTTGTACCTTTTTTCTGGGAGTCTATTGTTTGAAGTACCTTGAAATGTCGAGTAAATACCATGGTACATGAATATCTTAATCATTGAGTACCTTGCTTTATACTGAATTACCATGGTATCACCCGATACCATCGAGGGTGATGGTATCACCACAGCCCTTTTTTGGGGTGCAGCATTTTCACCACAAGTTCACACGAGTAATGTGACAATGTAGTTTGTAGTTTCAGTTTCACACACATAGTATTACGTCTGTGCAGATAAATGCAAAAGCAGTTTCTATAATTGTTAAGAACTATTAATGTTCACAAGAAGAATACAAATAAGAGTATGCATATCAATATATGCATGACACCGGCAGCTTATGGTTAACACACTAATAGGTCAAAGTTTTTTATTACTCATCTGTGAAAAACAGCCAGACAGCTATTCAGTTAGTTTTGTTATCCACTGCTCTCTCTCTTTCTCTCTCTCTCTCTCACACACACACACACACACACACACAAAATGGACTGAGGTAATGAATTATGGATATGCACATTAGCATGGTGTCATTTCGCACTGCCAAGTGGTTTAAATTTTCATATCACCATGAATAAGCAGCTGTTAGTGTAGTGTAGGGTGTATTCGTATGTCAGACACCATAGAAACCTACCAGAACACTCAGCAAACAATATATTACCCTGACAACCACCCAGGGAACAATTCATAGCACTCTTAACATCTGCAATTTAAAACCCATCTGGAACACCCAGATACCTTATATTACCCTGACAATGCACAATCAGCTCCCAAAAAAACACCCAGAAAATTTGGGCTGGATATTACCCTGGCAACCACCCAGAACACCCTAGCAACACCCTGGTAACCTGCTGTAACACCCTATAAACCCCCTCCCCAGAACACCCCCGACAGCCACCAGTAATGCCCTAGAAACCATCCATAACACCTGAGCAACATTATATTACCCTGGCATCCACCGAGAATACCCTAACAACACCTTGGCAACTACTCATAACACTTGAACAACTGCATAGTAACACCCTATAAACCAACCAGAACACTCTGTCAACCTCCTGTAATATCCTAAATCACTCAAAACACCTGGACAGGCACCAGCAATGCCCTAGAAACCATCCATAACACTTGGACGACCTTATATTACCCTGACAACCACCCAGAACACCATAGCCACACCCTGGAGACAACTTATAATGCTCTAACATCTGAATCATAAAACCACCCAGTACGCAGGTAACTGACAACACATAAAACACCCATGAAACAACACAGAACACTTGGCCGTAGTTTGCCCTGGCAAATGGTTAAATAGCCTCCAATAACACCCTAGAAACCACCCAGAACATACAGGCAACCATATATTACCCTGACATCAACTCATACTATCTGCATAGTTAAACTTAGAAACGACCTAGAACACCCAAATTACCATATACTACCCCAACAATGCATAGTAGTAACACCCTGGCAACTACCCAGAACACTCTGGCAACCATTTAGTACACTGATATCCACCCAGAACACCCTAGCAACACCCTGGTAACCTGCTGTAACACCCTATAAACCCCCTCCCCAGAACACCCCTGACAGCCACCAGTAATGACCTAGAAACCATCCATAACACCTGAGCAACATTATATTACCCTGGCATCCACCGAGAATACCCTAACAACACCTTGGCAACTACTCATAACACTTGAACAACTGCATAGTAACACCCTATAAACCAACCAGAACACTCTGTCAACCTCCTGTAATATCCTAAATCACTCAAAACACCTGGACAGGCACCAGTAATGCCCTAGAAACCATCCATAACACTTGGACAACCTTATATTACCCTGACAACCACCCAGAACACCATAGCCACACCCTGGAGACAACTTATAATGCTCTAACATCTGAATCATAAAACCACCCAGTACGCAGGTAACTGACAACACATAAAACACCCATGAAACAACACAGAACACTTGGCCGTAGTTTGCCCTGGCAAATGGTTAAATAGCCTCCAATAACACCCTAGAAACCACCCAGAACATACAGGCAACCATATATTACCCTGACATCAACTCATATTATCTGCATAGTTAAACTTAGAAACGACCTAGAACACCCAAATTACCATATACTACCCCAACAACGCATAGTAGTAATACCCTGGCAACTACCCAGAACACTCTGGCAACCATTTAGTACAGTGATATCCACCCAGAACACACAAACAACACCCTGGCAACTACTTATAACATCGGAACAACTGCATAGTAACACCCTAGAAACCAACCAAAACACTTGGCCAATCATATATCACCCTGGCAACTACACATAATACCCTAGCGACACCCTGGGAACCCCCCATAGTAGAACCCCTGGAAAGCCGCGGGAATAGCCGGCCTACCGTATATTACCCTGACAACACCCTAGCAACCCTATAGAAACTATCCAGAACACCCAACCACATTGCAACACCAACTCATTACACAATAGCAACTACATAGCAACACCCTGGTAGCCAGCCAGACCATCCTAGCATCATTTTAGCATCTAGCATCACCTGTTTTACATTTCACTTCTGGTTGTATATTCTGTATAACATTATTATATTCTGACAAATAGACAAATCTTAAATCTTGTGGGCCCCTACTATTCACTTCATAAATGTTTTTAAAGTGTGGTGTGTCTGGTCTTGTTCATGGCTTATAATTCCAGCAATGTAGTGCGGGGCAAACAGGTTTAAGTGTCACAGAACATAATAGATATGCTTTGTATTTTGAATCTCAGTGTAATGTTGCATCGTGTTATAAGAGATTCCATATGTCCTTATTTTAAGGCACCTAATGTGATAAATTTAGCGCTGGCCCAGATAGTGGTTAACAGCACATCTCAGCTTTTTTTTCTGCAGTGAAGGATGTAAAGAGAGGAAGACAAAGCAGTAGGATGGGTTTGAGGCTTTATCAACAGGAAAGAGGTACAAAACAAATAGCTTTTCCAATCCAGCCACTCCCTGTTGAAAGAGAACCGATGGACACTAAACAATCTTTGAACACATATATTGGATGTGTTACAGTATTTATAGTACAAATTCAGTACTATGACAACAAAGGCAAAAGGCTTCATTTTTGGTCGCAATATTTTTGGGACATTCAAGACCTCTTTTATCATGTGGATAAGTATCTTGAGTCAATTCCGTTGTTATATTGAGAAAATAATGGGTTGTCTTAACAGTAACTTCCAAAAGCCCAGGAGAAACCAAGGCAGAACACTGTAACACCAGTTACTGTTCTTTTCCTGTGTTTTAGAACGCTCAAATTGAGTTTGGATACTCTGCTATTGTTTAGCCGTTGTTTAGAAGTTACTGAGTTTTTACTGCCAGCCGTTGTTTTACTGTCCATTAAGGTTTGCAGCGTTTATATTACAGTGTAGCCTATCTGTCACTGAACCACTTCTGACACACTCGATACCTGAATAAAAGTGTAGGTAAAACAAATAGTTGAGAGGTTGTTTTTACAAAGAGTGTTTAAGGATGGTTGAGATGGCTTTTGAAATGCCATGGTCACTAGATTTTATACAGGTGTTACTATAATAATTTTGTAAATGGTGAACAGCAACCAAATATTGATAATGTGGAAGTTACTGCCATTTGCCTTGGTCTGACTTCTCACTTTTTGCAGACAATACAAAGGCAGAGTAACTTCAAAATAGGGGTCAAAAGTCAAGTTTGAGCTCAAGATTTTTTTAAGTAGATCATTTTCATTACTAAAACATCTAATTGACAGATTTCCAGTGTCCTACCTATAATTAATTTGGCTGGACAACTACAAATCTTTAAAGTCATTTTTCTCAGTTTCACACTATAGCGAGTTAAGGTCTTTTGCCTTTGTAGGGTAGAGTTGCGATTTCCAGAGCCCGCACTGACTCACTTAGTCACAGGAAGTGCAAGGAACAGAGTGTCTGTTTATGATCGGTTTAGATTGCACACTGTTTTGTGCTCTTTATATGTAATGTACCAAAATTCGGGTTACGTTCTTTCAACATTATCTGTGCCGTCACAGAAAATTATTGAGTCATTCCTTATCTTATAACAGGAAACAAAAGTGTTTTCAGTAATGTGCTTCAAATGGAAATCTATGGGCCAGGTTTTTTATTCGAGATAAACATTAAAATAGAGTGTTTTGCAAGTATAGCCACAAGACTTAAACATAGCATATGGTAACACAGGACTAATCTTGCTAATCCTGTACAAAGTTATTTAATCGTTTAACTTCCGTCATGACCATGTAAAGGTAGTAAACCCAGTAACTTCAAGGGATAGTTCACCCAAAAATTGTAATTCTGTCATCATTTACTCACCCTCAAACCTGTATGAATTTCTATTTTCCGCTGAACACAAAAGAAGATATTTTGAAGAATATAGGTAACCAAACAGGCCCAGGGCTCAACTGACCTTCATAGTATGGAAAACAAAAATACTTTTTAAGTCAATGGTGCCAATCGACTGTTTGGTTACCCATATTCTTCAAAATATCTTCTTTTGTGTTCAGCAGAACATAGAAATTCATACAGGTTTGGAACAACTTGAGGGTGAGTAAATTATGACAGAATTAAAATAGGTGAACTATCCCTTTAACCACACATACAAGAAAATAGCGCTAAAGCGATAGTTCACACAAAAATGAAATGTCACCATGTAGTCTTTTGAGGGCATTCCAAAACCTTTTGTATGGGTGTATTTAATATAATTCCTTAACCAAAAAATACAAGCTTTACATTTCTGCTTTTAAACTATCCTTGCCCCATAATCTTCCTTTGTAAGTGCTTTTCTATAAACACAATTTTGCTTGGTTTTAGAAACGACAGCATGTGGCATAAATAGCAGTAGATAAAAGGAGACACATTTCGAGAAAAGGAGATTCACGCTGTGATTTTTATGGGAATTCTTGGGTAACAGATGGAAACTTCCTGTTGTGTTGTGCTTTTTCTTCTTCTTCTTTTTTCACTAAAGACTGGAGTCTAGAGTCATTGTCACCACTAAAATGACAACAAAATAGTAACACTTCAGTTTAGGGTGCAATTCTCACTATTAACTAGTTGCTTATTAGTATATTACTAGGATACTGAGTGTTTATTAGTACTTATAAAGCACATATTAATGCCGTATTCTGCATGACCATATTCTACATCCCTTAATCCTAGCCAATACATACCCAATAACAACCACCTTACTAACTATTAATAAGCAGTAATTGGGAGTTTATTGAGGCAAAAGTCGTAGTTAATAGTGAGAATTAGATCCTAATCTAAAGTGTGACCAAATCGATGAATGCTTAAAGTATTATAATTCCTACTGGTTTGTCGATATTTAAGGAACACAGCAAATCTGGTGGTCCAGACTCCAGCATTTACAATCGCACTAACCTGTAAAAGTGAATTTCATCAATTAAAGAAGAGCTATATTTAGACTCAAGTCTTTGGTCATTTCACACACACAGACTATATTCATCAATAATTCACTTCTGAATGGTAGTCAGGAAGATGAATCATTAATAATGTGTCAGCAAGACTTCCAGTGAGAGACTGTGTGTGATGTTTATGTGTGTGTATTAGATATTGAGCGAAAGGTTGTGTGACATGTCAGATATTCCAGTGCTCTTGATCTTGAAGACAATAGAGTGCAACAGTAGGGTTCCAGAACTAACAAAGTAGGGGTTTTAAAGATAACGAATAAACCTTTCTCACAAAAGATTCAGTTTTTTTTTTTCCTGATATGTGTCACTTTGGTTTTAAGTGGCACTACATATGTTGTAATTTCCACATTAAAGGACACACTGTATACCCGAATAAGTTGGCAAAAATCTGTTGCCTCAAAATTTTTAACCCCTTACCTGCATGGCGCTCTTCTTTTGATCGCCTTCTTTTCGTATCAAATAATTTAGTAATCATCATAAATTAGGTATCATTCGAAAGCTTACAAACTTAAAATCCATCCTGTGAAAACTATTTTGTAATCGGACATTGCGTTACCATGAAAACGGTACTCTAAATTCTTCTAGCGGGCTCCTCCCCTAGTGGGCGGTGTCAGGTTTCATATTACAAAATTTATTTTAACTACTTTATAATCAAAACCTTTTCTAATCTTGACAAAACATATATCATCGCAAAGGTCTGACTCTCAAGGTTCTCTCAGTCTGATGGGAAATTTAATTTTTGTGATATCAACTTCAAATTTGGAACACAACTTGGTTAGAAATATGGCTTTGATTTTATAGTAATTTTATAGTATATATTTTTTTGTAAAATATATTTTTTTATATCAACTAAAAAATATTTAGTACAGTATGTTTAATTTAAAGTCAATTTAAACTTCCATAACTTGTTCATACTTTAATTTTTTAAAAGTACTTTCCATATAAGTTTGGATAGCGCATTTTAGTGTAAAGGGGGTTAACAGGAAAGGGGTTAAGTTGAAAAAAATGAAGGTTTAAGTAAGCAGAACTTGGACATTTTTATTTTGTACTCATACATTTTAATTGCTCTGAACATGAAATATTTGAGTAAGCTAATTCATACATTTAACTTAAAAATATAATGTAATCTCGCATTTTTAATAGTGGAAACTTCACTAGCTTTAATTGGTTAATTCAATAAATGGCTTCTTGCTAATTGGTTACACTCTAAAAAATGCTGAGTTAAAAATAACCCAAGTTGGGTTGAAAATGGACTAACCTAGCAATTGGGTTGTTTTAACCCAGCGGTTGGGTTAAATGTTTGCCTAAAACAACCCAATTGCTGGGTTAGTCCATTTTCAACCCAACTTGGGTTATTTTTTACCAAGCATCTACTATTAAACCCTTAAACAAACATGCAAAACAACAGCAGGGCTGCCAGTGTGTGTTATGCTGCCATAATGCAGTGAATTTGGGCTCTATGAAATCTTATTTTTTCCCAAATTGCATGAACATTTTCATTTTTGGACTCCATTTATATAATAGTTATTTAAAAAGCATGTCTAGTTAATTTAAATGAAACTTTTTATTAACAAGAATTGATTAAAAGTTTAACAAAAATTACATTTTTAAGGCCTTATGAAATAAGTTTTATTTATAATATCTCTTATATTATTTGTTTTTAGTTTTCTGGATTTCATTTTCAATGGTTTAATACATTTTAGTAATCAAAAAGCATGTCTAATTAATTTAAATGAAACTTTTTATTAACAAGAATTTATTAAAAGTTAACATGTTACAACAAAAATTACATGTTTAGGGCCTTATGAAATACGTTTTATTTATAATATCTCTTTTTTATTATCTGTTTTTAGTTTTCTGGATTTCATTTTTAATGCACTCTAAAAAATGCTGGGTTAAAAATAACCCAAGTTGGGTTGAAAATGGACTAACCCAGCAATTGGGTTGTTTTAACCCAGCGGTTGGGTTAAATGTTTGCTTAAAACAACCCAATTGCTGGGTTAGTCCATTTTCAACCCAACTTGGGTTATTTTTTACCCAGCATTTTTTAGAGTGTACACAATGATTAGGTAGCATTAGCATAGCATATTGCTGAATGAGGACAGCAATATAATACATTTAACATATATCTGTTCTCAAACTAAGCTTATGCTCCACTCGTCACCATGATGGAAACTTTTCTAAACTAGCATAACAACACATTAAACATACTAAATCTCCCACTTAACGTTAATCTTGCTCAAAAAAACATAATATAACACTTAATTTGGGCCAATTCGGCCTGTAGTGTCATGGCAAAGATTGCTGGGATAATAGAAATCCCAGCCCAGTTTCGGTTAAATTTAAGTTTGTCTAAATATTTTTTTTTTTAAATAAAATAAAAAAAAGTTAATAAAACTCAAAAAGCAGTTCTGATTACTTAAAATGCGTCAGTTTTGAGAACTCAAAAGAAAAAAAGTTCTAATACTCATAAAAGTTCATTAGTTTGAACTAATTTGTTTAATTTGAGCTCTCAAACAAATTCATTATTTTGAGTGCTAGTGTTTACAGTGTATGCTTGATCTTTGTTTCATTTTTACATCACAAAAACAAGCTGAACAAGCTTTTAATATCCACTCTATGTTGCGCACTGTCTGTGAGACAGAGCAGAATGTGGACAATTGAAGAATACTTTGTTCAGAGCCCCTATAGGGGACATGGTGGAGGACAAAAATATGAGATGGAATGAAAAAATTATTACTTTTGCGTTCTCCCAAGAAACTTTGCTTTTGCACGGAAAAAGCAGGAGGGTTTTCTCCCACCTCATATTATCACAAAAGTTTTGTGAGCAAATGCAAAGTTTCTGTGGGAACGCAAGAGTTTTGCAATGCAAAAGCATTGAAATATTATTTTTTTACGCCCCATCTAATTTTTTAACCATCACCATATCCTTTTAAGGGCTCTGTAACTGTGGGAAGGAAATTCATACAGGTTTGGTCAGGGTCAAGGTGTCTTTATTAGTACCCGAAGGTAAATTTGTTGTGCAGAATAAAAGTCAGATAGAAAAGGGTCATCATGGATTTATCAATGTGAAATCTGGACAGCTTTCTAAGGCAAAACAAACGTTGATGTCCCCTTTCACAGTCTCGCGGTTCTTTTCAAAAGTCAATTTAGAATCCATGACTGTCCCACGATATTTGTCTAAAATCTATAATCATGTCCTTTGTTTTAGTTATGTTTAACTCCAAGTAAGATTCATCACACCAGGTGAAAAACATAATAGGGCCATGACCGGTTTGGAACAACATGAGGGTGAGTAAATGATGACACTGACAGAATTTGTGCATTATATGCACTTACGCTCTTTATTCTTTATAAATAAATAAGGGATGATTTGATGATAGCTTTCGGTGAAAAGTAAAACCGTTCCTTTGCGTCTTGATCTTAAGGGATGAGCTTTTGACGCCAACTCTGGCGTGTGTCATGAAAGAGATACCAGTTATTGGCTGAGATGAAAGGATGACCAACTGATGCATTCCTGTGTGTGTGCGTATACCAGCTCTTTTCATCTCACCCTTAGAGGATCAAAACTATACACAGTAGTGATGTCATGTCCTGCAGGGGGGCTAAGAGATTTGAAAGGACGAAGGTCATTTTTCTTTCTTTTATCTTTCAGGTCTCAGTCTCTTTGTCTTTCTGTTTTTGTGGGGGGGGGGGGGTTCAGTTCACAGCACTAATTCACTGACAAGAACAAGGGAAAGGATAAAAAAGTCCAAAGTGGGAGTGTTCAAGAGACGAATGAGCAGTGCACCAGCGTATGAACTAAGGACAATAAAATGGAAGGCTAAATAGAGGGAGGCAGATAGAGGGAGATAGAAAGAGAGCGTTATCACTGGTAAAAGGTAATTCAAAAGAAGTAACTAACAAGCTCAACCTGTGCATGCTCCTCTTTTCCACTGCAATTTCACTGTTGCTGTTTGGGAGCTGGACAGCCCCAGTCCCCATTCACTTTAATTAAAGGGTACATGCACGTACACACACAGTTTCTGCCAATCTCATGTTCATCTTGAGTACCTATAGTAGTATTGCATCGATAAAAGTCAGATAGAAAAGGGTCATCATGTGTGTGTGTGTGTGTGTGTGTGTGTGTGTGTGTGTGTGTCATTCATATCTCAGAATAGTCTTAGTTTTATCATATTTATAAAAAAACTGATATGCTGTACAGATTCTTTCTGAAAACAGCCGAGCTTGTGGAGGCGTGCGATGGGTGGAGCTAAATAGTCACACACACACACACACACACACACACACGCACGCACACACACACACAGCAGTTGATTGCCAACAAAACACAGACATTTGATGCAGTTTCACTCACTGTCTGCGGTTTCGACTCATGTCCAGGTGGGAACAGACAAACAAACAAATAACGCTGGGTTATTTGGGAAGCTGAACAAGGTTATCTTTCCCTCACAAACAGAAACACACTTCTTTAGTGACATAGTTGATTTTGTGGTCTAAAAACCAGAGGTGGACAGTAACGAAGTACATTTACTTGAGTACTGTACTTAAGTACACTTTTTGAGTATCTGTACATTACTGAAGTATAATTTTTTTAGGGGAACTTTTACTTTAACTTCACTACATTTGAAAGACAAATATCGTACTTTTTACTCCACTACATTTCTATCAAGGTCCTCAAAGTCAAAAGTCGTTTCTGTAGCAGCTTTGCAAGTCAGTGGATGATTTCGTTTCTTCTTTAAAAGTTTTTTTTTTTTTTTTGCAAAATGTAAATATCTGGGAGAAAGAGAAGCATAGACATATGGATGAATCTGAAAAAGCATGATAAAAGAGCTCAGTTCAGTCTGTTTTTATGTGCCTCTGAGATGCCAGAGCACGAGTACTGAATAGAGCTTTCTTTTGTGTTTTTTCGCACTTAAACAGACCAATACACACAAAATGTAAACATTTTCATTTCGGAAAGTATTCACGTAAACAAAGTTGATTATGTCTTAAGTGAACGTAAACAGTTGGGGGAATATCGGATGTGTATCAGTGTGTAGGATTTGTGCATTCTGCCTTAAAGTGACAGCAGCTTTGTAAAAAACTTTCTAACTTTTAAGTATTTAAATTAGTTCAAGGTAGTCGTACGGAGCATCACTAACTGGCTTAAACTACCATGGCATAGCGTGCATTTATACAAAAATGCAACAATAATAAAATAATGCATTTACATAAAAAAATTTTTTTTTACTTTTGATACTTAAGTACTTTTAAAAAGCAAGTACTTCTGTACTTTTACTTAAGTAAAAAATATTTTTACCAACTTTCACTTGTAACAGAGTAATATTTGACCAGTAATACTTTTACTTTCACTCGAGTAATGGAGTTGTGTACTTTGTCCACCTCTGCTAAAAACAAAATGACAGCGCTGCCGACGGCTACCGTAACCCGAACAAAGCTCGTTGATGGTTGCGCTCTTGCTCTCGCTCTGGTTAATGTTCACACGCTCATCCGGGAGAAGTGCCCATACAAGCAATTCTTCACTTTATGACGGGCCATTCACGCAAAAAACTTTCTGAAACTTGTTCGAATCCTGAAGGTGTGTAGGCACAGAAATACTCTGTCATACAGCCAACTATTTTTTTATTTTTTTAATTTTGCCATGAGAATCTAAGAAACAGTATTGAAGTCATTATTCATTGAAAAATCTTCCCCTAAAGTTTGTGTGCATATGCATACTGAAACTTGTCATGTTGAAATCAGAAAATGTTTTGAACGAAATGAGGGTGAGTAAGCGATGACAGGCTTTTTGGGTGAGCTGTCCCTTTAAGAAAGCAGAGCAATTTTAACCGCATTTTAGCTGAACCTCTCCCTCTTTTTTCCATTTTATTTTGTTAAAAAACCTCACTTTATTGTGTTGAATGAATTTCATGTGGTTTCTGCGTGATCAGTGCCGATCAATCTGTTAGACTCTGTTTTGGCTCATTTTTAGTAGAAAACCTTTCAGCTTGACAGAAACAGCCTGTGGGCATTCTCATAGATTACGTTTTCCACGGATTGTTAAAAATAGACGTTTTGGCCTTTGCAACACCTACTGTCACACTTTGACATCTCTGTGTGTGTGTGTGTGTGTGTGTGTGTGTGTGTGTGTGTGTGTGTGTGTGTGTGTGTGTGTGTGTGTGTGTGTGTGTGTGTGAGTGAGAGAGAGAGAGAGGGGGGGGGGTGGCTGGGTGAGGACATGCATCACTGGGGAATTACATTTATTTTATTGTTGTTTGTGATGGAAATTACACCACAAAAATATGTGATTTAGATATTCAAAATCAGAGGCGGACAAGTATTTTTACTTTATTTTTTCATGTATATGTACTTTATTAGTGTTATTCTTTGGAAAACGTTTACTTCACAACATTCCAAATCATAATATTTTACTTTTTATCATTTAATACTTAATTACATTGAAACTTTCTTACTTTTACTCAAGTAAAAGTAATTCAAAGTTTTACTTAAGTACAAGTAAGAAAGTACTACATTTTAGTAAGTAAGTAAGGTAAAAAAATAAATAATTTATGAATTGTAGTGCAGTAAAAAGTATGACATTATGCTTTGGAATTAAGTGAAGTAAAAGTTTTAAAGAAAAACTGTACATAATTGAAATATGTACCCGAGTAGAAAGTAAAAATACTTCACTATTGTCTGCCTCTGTACAATATGATTAAAACATCCCTAGTAAAAGAAGAATTATACCAAAATGTATTTCTACTATACTTAGCATGAAATAAATGCATTTCAAATAAGTTTACATATTTATGTACTTTACATAAAAACCATTGTACATTTGGTATACTGAATTAATATAGGCCTACTGAAAGTCTGCTAAATTGTTAATTTTGTACTTAATGTACTTTAGTTATCCGGAAGTAGTGCTGAGGTCCAACTAAAGATATACCTATCCTGCAAGTAAATACCTTGCATTTAAAGACTAAAATTATACAGTGATCATATACTACTATCCTTAGCCTACTAATAGTTTAAAACACATTTTAGGCTTAATATTAAGAAATGTGCATTGTGCAAAAGAAGTATTCCTAAGTAAGTCTCAAGCGATATGTAAGTAATAATAATAATAATAATAAATTTTATTTGTACTGCACTTTAGTAAATATGTTAATGGATTTGTACTATACTTAGAAATACATTTATTTGATATACATTTTGGTATAGGTTTTTCACTAAGGATATGATTTAGGAAAAATTAAAAAGGAAATGTTAGTGCCAGCAGTTGATATATTCTTTATATTAACACAATAGTGTCTGTATTTCTACATATTTTGCTGTAATTTTATGTTTTGATGCAAACTTTACTTTTAGTTATTGTTTTGTTTTAGAGCATTGTGAATTGAATGCATTTCAGAAACATCCACACACTCAGAAGCAGTTGTGAGTTTATGCGAGGGCAAAAGCGATGATTCATTCATTTAATTATGTTTGGCAGATACAGTCTGTAGGTCACCGAAACAGCTTCGTTTCCATCTGTCTGTATGAGTGATTTAGGTCATGATATTAAAATGCATGCAGATCTGCTCTATAGCAGAGGTTGGGTGAGAGAACCTGCTACAGAACTCTCATATGCATCTTATGTTGGAAATAAAAAAAATTGCTAGATCTTAAAGATGATTCACTGGTGATGTACTGGCAAAAAAAGAAAAAAGAAACCAACCAACACCCTAGCAGCAACCGCTTATGAATGCACTAATAGACCTTATTCAGAAAAGCACAGGAAAATGGAAAGCGAGGCTATGAGGCATAGACCGCTGTAAAAAGCTGTACAAAGCTCCTAGATCACTTATAGGGCCAGATTTACAAACAGCTTGCGCCAGCGCAAACTCTCTTTTGGCGTTAAAAAACTACTGTCAGGATTTACTAAAGACACGCAGTGAAAAATTAGTGCTGAAAAGGCGTGGACAGGGTTATTTTTGCGGCTGACCATTGCATATGCTTTTGGAGTTTCCCTTTCAGATGCAAAACTTATTGGAGAAGAGTATTTCAATGAATCATGCAAGGTGATTTACTATGGTTTGTGTTAGTCAGTTTACTGGTGTTTGCGCCATTATTTACCACCCAAAAAAAGCATGTCTTAAAGGGAGAGTTCACCCAAAAATGAAAAGTACCCCATGATTTACTTATCCTCAAGTCATCCTAGGTGTATATGCCATTCTTCTTTCAGACAAATACAATCGGAGTTGTATTAAAAAGAAGTCCTGGCTCTTCCAAGCTTTATAATGGCAGTGAATGGCTGTTTCTGTTTTGAAGTCCATAAAAGTGAATCTATCCATCATAAAACTGCTCCACACGGCTCTGGGGCTTTCTGAAGTGAAGCGATGCATTTGTGTAAGAAAAATATCCATATTTAAAACTACACTGGAACGCCAGTCTCTCATGAATGCACGTATGACAGTTAGCGGATGTTAGAGATTACAGTTTGTAAAGTCTTATATTTATATGATATTTTTCTTACACCAACGCATCACTTTGCTTCAGAAGGCCTTTATTAACCCCCCAGAGCCGTGTAGATATATTTTATGATGGATAGATGCACTTTTATGGACTTATAAGAACAGAAAAACAGAAACTGCCATAATAAAGCTTGGAAGACCAGGACATTTTTTAATATAACTCCGATTGTATTTGTCTATCCCTTTAAACTAGATAGGCCTACTAACTGGTAGATTGCATTGACCATTATGGATATTATCCGGCTGCGTCTGTGTAAGGAACACAATGACTTTTTGGGACTTTATCTTATTCACCGTATCCCCCAGAGTTAGATAAGTCCATACATACCATTCTCATCTCTGTGCATACCATAACTCTGTCTGACGCACCCACCGCTAGCCTAGCTTAGCACAAAGACTGGAGGTAAACAGCTCCAGCTAGCCTACTGCTCAATAAGAGACAAAATAACGCCAACATTTTCCTATTTACATGTTGTGATGTGTATAGTTACATTGTGTACTAAGACCGACAGGAAAATGAAAAGTTGCGAAAATTTTGTTGTTATTTTGTCACTAAGGGAGCCGTTTACCTCCAGTCTTTGTGCTAAGCTAGGCTAGCGGTGGGTGCGTCAGACAGAGTTATGGCACGCACGGAGATGAGAATGGTATGTATGGACTTATCTAACTCTGGGGGATACGGTGAATAAGAAAAAGTCCCAAAAAGTCGTTGTGTTCCTTCAATTTGCGTGTTGTCAGTAGATCACGCGCAAAACTTTCCACTTCCATCAGCACTTTTTTTTGGAATTGGGCTTTCGTGCTAATTTGCTCTGTTTAGTAAATCTGGCTCACAATGTTTCACACCTCATACTGTCTGGGTTTTTTGTCTACTGAAATTTCTTGGAAAGATATCTTTAAGAGATGTATATGTCTATCCCTCACAGCCTCTCTTTCATTCCCGCTAAATCAAAGATGGCGCTGCTGTTAGGTCTATAACCACTCACTCAGAACACCTTATAGCAACTACGTGCTAACAAAAAAGAAGCAAAAAAAACAAACAAACTACATGCTAACAAGTACTCAGAACACTTTTGTAATCACATAGGGTGCAATGGATGTTTTTAAAAAGACAAGTCATCGTTTAATTATATTTCAGCATAAACATACATCGCTAGTACTGAACATAAGCTTAATAGTCTTAATAGTAATAATAGTAGCTACATAATAGCATAATGGTCTTTACCAGTGCCTGAATTCATGTACACGATATACTGATTCATGACTTAGGGAGCTGTGAGACACACCCACGATAACATACACGCTAATAACGTCCTAACAAACGCACAAAACACTTTAGCAGTTGCTTTGAATAAAAGTGTCTGCTAAATGCATAAATGGAAATGTTAGGAGCCACACCGCGACATGCTAACAATCACTCAGACCACTTTAGGAACCACATCTCTACAATCTAACAGCCACAGAAATACTTAGAAAAAACAAGCTGGTGGACTAACAACACAGGACATACAAACTTTGCACATTAGGCTATGTGTGACAAGCTGAAAAAAGAAAACAGACTAAATATTGACCATTTATGTGCTTACCGTTTTGTGACATTGAACTTCTACACCTAAACTCACTAATTGCTGTCGCATTGACCAACGTGTTTTGAGGGTCAGTGGTTGGGGGTCAATGGGTTGACGTCATATGGTAATGGTCTTCTCAGTGGGTCTAAACACTAATGTAATCTGTCTACATGTTTGTAGATACGAACAACCTGTTATTTTAGACAGGAAGGATGAACTCTAGACACACAAATCCCTCTGGTATGAATGTATGTACAAGCTCTTACAAGTAGGATACGTGCCGGTATGATTGTGTAAGGTGCTTGTGCATGGAAAGTAAGCAGGTGTGTGTGTCTCGAACTCTCTCTGTGTGTGTGTGTTTGTGTGAAGATCTCATTACACTGTCTGTCCAGTTCGAAGAACATCAAGTGAAAAGGTATCAGCCAGAGTGAATGCGAGTGTGTGTGTGTAACTGGTGTTACCAACAGGGCTATTTCACACACTTGAAATAAAGTAGGGCCTGAATATTTTATGCTCTCCATTTGTTTAGAAAACTGCAAGAGATTAAATGTCCTAGAGCTGGTCATAGTCCAGCAAGGTGTGTAACTATTTTCAGTCTGAAACTCTTTTGCTGTAGATTTGTTAAAGAAAAAAAAGAAAGAAACGAAATTGGGTACTGCACACATTCAGCATCTGCAGTGGGCGGCATCTAATATGTTTTCTGTTACATAAAATGTATTTTAAAGCTAATTGTTGATTCTCGTGCACAGCTGACAGGAAACAAAATGCAAATGTACTAACATGTTTAAACGATATATCTGAGGCAGCGTAGTGTACTAAACTTTTGCCACGATGACAGTAGTCAACCTGAACATATAAACTGACAGTCAAATAGAGCGTATACAAATATGCAGAATAACCCTGATGCAACATATTGTTACAATCAGGTTCTAGGGAGATGAAGACGGAGACGAAGTAGATGAAGATAATAATAATTTTTTGGTTTTAATAATAAGTCTCAAAATACAGCAAACATGTGAAACAGTGTGCTCGTGCACAGACAATACCAGCCAATGAACTGAAGACAAACTAGAACTAAATACACAGATTAATTAACACAGATGACGAACATCAGGTGACACTCAAATGACAAACAGCTGATGACGATTAGTGTCCATGGTGATTGAAGATGGCGGGAAAACAGAACAAAGGAAGACATGTGACATGAGACCAAACTGAATGTCCATGAAAACAAAACCAAACAGAACATAACTGTGACACATATGTGTTTTGAATACTGCCAGTCAAATCTAACTTTGTAAAAGTGTTTGTGTTCACGTTGGGGAGTAACTGGTTACATGTAATGGCGTTACGTAATTTAATTACAAAATAAATTGAACTGTAATCCGTTACAGTTACTGAGAAAAAAATGTGTAGCTAAATTACAGTTATGAAAATTTCTACGATTACAAGGGGGTTACATCTGAATATTTTCTGTAAAAAGCTAGCATATGTTGAATAATATTAATGTGTTGCTTTGCCTGTTTTTTGATGTGCCCGATGTCATTTAAAGGCCGTAAAGCGATGCTATTCTGCTGCTTTTCATTTGTACTCTTGTTTGACTACGACTTGTCTGAGAGTTGCAAGTGATAAAAATGCGTTCCAGTGCTGGAAATAAAAAAACAAACATTTAATCGAGAAATTAGAAAAGGGCATAAATATTACAGTTCAGTGCAAAATATGTTTGCCAACTATTAAAATGCTACCGACATCGAAGGTCTCAATGTCGAACCTGAGGAAGCATCTCCTATGATGAATGTTAACCTGAACCTTTAGTGGACAAATCTCTTTATTAGTTTGTCCCTTTTTTACTTGCAAAATAGTTACACAATGATTGGTCATTGAGTCTAAACAATATTTTAGGTGGAATATAAGTTTATTAAAAAAAACAATACCATGCATGTTTTATACCAGTAAGATGAAAAACATGTTTTTTTTTTACAGTATATAATCTAGAATTGTGTTTTATCTTATAACTCTCTGTTTTAAAAAAAAAAAAAAAACTATAGAACTGACTGGTTGAAAATGATTAGCAGTAGAAAAAAAACGTTAGACATTTAGAAAATAAATCAAATGTAATCAGTTACATTAATAAAGTAATTGAAATAGTTACACTACTTATTTTACATAGGGTAACTTGTAATCTGTAACCTATTACATTTCCAAAGTAACCTTCCGACCAAGATTAATAGCATTAGTATAAATTTAAGTCGTACCAAAACATACTGCAAATATGTTTATGACTTGAATATGTTCACAGACATACAAAACATTAGCAAAAGCAGTGTGTAGACAGAATCAATATCAAGAAGGTGCTTAATAAATTCCAGTTCTTCCAGCCACTGTCTTATTACATTAGCAGTGTGTTTCTTCCTAAAAGGCTTTTATACAGGAGAAAAATGCTTAACTCTACAATATTGTCTTCCTCTTTGTATTATGATGCTGTTGTTTTGGTGGTAGATTGCTCTCCCTGGTTGTTTACATCATTTTTCATATTAAGCGGTTTGGAATGCTATCAATGTATTAGAACTACCAACACAAAAACATAAGTGTTTTCCATAACCACATACTGTATTACTTTAGTCAGATCTGCACCATTATACGAAAGTAAAATAAATCAAACAATTTTATTTGTTTTATCCATGCCCTAAAGCAACGCTAAAACAATTTTGGATGTAGCACCCCCACAGAACAGTTTCTGACCCTGCTGACCCCTCGCTGACCCTCACCCACCAGACCTCTGTGCTTACAAGGATTTGTGCATCTAAAAATGTGATTATTTAGCAGCACAGCGGGGCAGATGGGAATAATTGTAACAGTTCCCCTGGGGAACGAATGACCCTTTCACTTAGTGACTGTCTCATACAGTAGAGTGAAGTTTTATTATTTCATCATAATTAGTGCTGTTTGCTAAAGCAAGCAAGCATATCTAGTCCTATTCAACATTAAAATTATGTAGGTACATAACTGATATTTTAAAGCTCTTTGTTTGATAACCCATGTAAGTAAACAATAGGTTAACAGATTAAAGGCACAGGCATATTCAAACAACAATAGCTCTGACCTTGTGTTACTGACCATTCACCTTAATAGACTACTCTCTCTCTCTCTCTCTCTCTCTCTCTCTCTCTCTGTGTGTGTGTGTGTGTGTGTGTTTGAGAGGCAGACAGATAGACAGTGGTTTGTAAAGCTTGACAGACACACCCTTAATGAGCTTGATGTGACTCTTTCAGACCAGTAGATGTTTAAAAATTCAGCAATCGTTTGAAAAGGATTTTCCTCTGAAACATTAATGCTGTAAGATATGCTGGTTATTTATGGTTCGAGATCGGGTGACGTGTTGTGAATTGCAGCTCCTGTCCAGGTCAGATAAATAATTACTCGAGTAAGAAACGCTGTAATTTTTTTCTCAACACTTGTACCTGTTAGTGCATGATGGAATAGACTGTGTTTGGGGTCGAAAAAAAAATATTATTTGGATATTTTATCTGTTGGAACTTTTTAGTTCTGTTTTCGTGTTTTAAAAAACATGAATAAGATACAACAGAATGAAATAAATGTGGTTTATTAGTTTATTTTGTAGGCTAAATAATTCCAGCAATATCTGAATATATGTTTGTTTAATAAAATGTATTTACTATATGCATTACCATATTTATAGTATTTACTAGGAATCAACTTTTTTATATTTTCTTTTTTAATTTTAGTTCAGGTTAATTTTATGTGCTTTGTCAATTTGTTATATTTTATCTTTATATTTAGCTTCAAGTATTTTTTTATTTCATTTTTAGTTTTTACTTCTACTTAAACATATTTGTTTCAATTAGTCGCCTATACAAAATGTCTAATTCAACACAAGGAGGAATAGTTACTAACCACTGAATTTTTGATTAGGCGTACCAAAGAAAAAAAAAATGGTTAAGTCTCTAGCCTATACTTAACGATAGGGTATATAATATGTAAATGTGTACATATTTAATAAGATGTCTCATCTGAATATTTTAAGTGTGTGAAATCGTAATACAAAAAAAATATGTGTACTTAAAAATTGCGTATTTTTATTTTGGTAAATGGAAACAAAACATTTCAGCCTACCACCTGTAGTACCGCCCCTAAATGGCTGTGACGCAATGACGAACTCGAGCCCGCCCTCTCTCTCTCTCTCTCTCTCTCTCTCTCTCTCTCTCTCTCTCTCTCTCTCTCTCTCTCTCTCTCTCTCTCTCTCTCTCTCTCTCTCTCTCTCTCTCTCTCTCTCTCTCTCTCTCTCTCTCTCTCGCTCTCGCTCTCTCTCTCTCTCTCCAGATAACCGTGCACACTGCACTAGGGTTGAGGGACTGAGTGAGTGAATGTGTGTGTCGCGCAGATTACAAAGAGGAATCTACGGACCGAGAGCGCGCGGCGGCGCCCCGCACCCCGTGACACAATGTAGCAAATTAGACCGCCTTAATCGCACATGAGAGTCCAGTTTGACCGGACCGAAGTGAACCGAACTATGCCCAGCGCCGAGAGAACTTTACCTGAACTCGAGAGGAACTCTTTCTTACACTGCGACATGGTTAGTTATGCTTGAGTGTTTTTAATCCAGCCATGCAGTATGTTATCTAACCCGCAGACCGTGCATATGTCTGTGGGGATATCATTTGATCTGATGTGTTTCTGCTGTTTGTGCTTCATGATCTAAGATGTTGTTTTTCCTGTTTACAAGAGATATCCATATAGTTTTACTATAGTAACACTGCAGTAACCACTAGTGTTTTCATGTGAACAATGGTTTTGCTTCACGTACCGCCTTTTACTATCTTTACCAATGGCATTGCCTATCATGTTTTTAATTTGCAGTTATTTTTGCTATGGTTTTACAACACGGTTACTGTAGTAAAGCCAAATGTTTTAAGAATTGTTAATACTCGCGTATAAAATGTATATGTATATACAGCAATAGTGCCATGCAATGGTAACAACATATACCTCAAACTCATTGTTGCTATTTATTTGCTAAAACATTAGGTGATTTAGTTGATACATATTTTTTTTTTTAAATAGTGGTTTAATTCAAATGTTATTTTCATGGGCGAAACAAACTGCGATAATATTTACCTTTTGAACTGACATCTCACAGCATGTTAGGCTACTTTAGATAAACGCGGTGAATTTGATATTCATAAAATAATTCTGAAAAATGTATCACTGTGTCTACAAATGTACCAAGCAGCAGCATAGCTGTATTCAGCATTGTTAATAATAAGAAATGTTTTTGTTGTTTTGCAAAAACAAAATAAATCAGCACATTAGAAGACTGGAGTAATGGATGCCTTCACATGATTAAATATTAAAACAGAAATTTTAAATTGTAGTATTTCACAATATTATATTTTACTGTATTTTTCATCAAGTAAAAGACTTATTTAAAGTCTGAAAATCTTACTGACCCCACACTTTTGAACAGTACATGCCTGAGATATTTCAGTTATTTACATGATCTATGCATGTTGCTCAAGCATTGCCCATGAAAGAAAAAAAGAAGAAAAAATCTCAAAGGAATGCCGATGGAATTTCTATCATAAATTTGAACCAGTCCTGAAAGGGTCAGATGGGATTCTGCTATTTTAATCGTTCAGTTTGTGTGACTGGATCTGATATAAACGTCAGAAAAATAAGCTGAGTAATAAAGAACTTAAGCAATATTTAAACTACTATTGTAACAGTGCAGACAAACTGTCTCTCTCTCCAAAGAGTGTGTAAGATTCAAAGGTCATCAAATAATAGTGATACTTAACCCGTTAGACCGGTAACACTGGTGTCTCCTCATAATGGAACGAGTTTAATGGCGATACTTCACCATCCTAATTCATGGAAATCAAAATCCCAATTATCTCTAGCGCACACGCCTAAACCACATTGTAATGCGTTTGAAACCTGGGGTGATGGTGGCGTGCTGGGGCATGTGCTTGGGTCTTGAGTTGGGCTGTTGTAAGCAGAACAAGTGCTTCTGTGTTCAGCGTGTACGTGCGCGCGTGTGCAGACCCCCTGACCCCTGGCACTAAGACAATGTGCTTGCCAGACTGAAGCTGCGCCCATTGTTTTTTTTATGCGACAGTCCCTGCTTAGAAAAAGAACATGTTGGTTTGTCATTATAAACCTCAAGAGTGTTTGTTTACTTCTAAGTGAAGAAAATGTGTTTAAATGAAGCTCTTGGAGGAAACATTTACATAAAGTGTGATTTAGTGAATGGAAGAGTTGCTGATGGGCTTAATTGAATGTGTACGCCAGTGCATTATTAAGCATGCCGTTAATGGAGAGAGCATGTAAAACGCATTCGATTAGCCTTTCGTAATTGAATTGCTTTTACGTGTAGGTTTGATGTATCATAAACGCGTTGGGTTAGTGAAGCTTTATGGATCACCCCATTGGGTGCAGGGATGAAGTATTGATTAAATGACAGATCAAATGGAACCATAAATTGAGTTCATATGACCAGTACAGAAATTTCTCAAGTGAGGCTAAACATTGTGTTTTGCTACATATTAAAAGTCGGTATATATTAAACTTCTATTGCTTTTACATGCATTTTCATTGTTTGCAAACTAACTTTTTTTTGTTGGACATTTGGTGGCAAATTCAGCTTGTCAAGTAAAAAAAAAGAAGAAAAAAAAAAGATCGAGCTGGCTGACAGATGCCGTTTTGTGGAAATTAGAATATATAATGAAAAATAAAATGGTAAGTCATATTTTTAAGTTATATATAATTTACTGCTGTCAAATGATTAATCACATCCAAAATAAAAGTTTGTGTACTGTATATATATATATATATATATATATATATATATATATATATATATATATATATATATATATATATATATATATATATATATATATATATATATATATATATATATATATATATATATATATATATATATATATATATATATTTGAATACAAATATATATATATATATATATATATATATATATATATATATATATATATATATTTGAATACAAATATATATATATATATATATATATATATATATATATATATTCAAATATATATATATATATTCAAATATATATATATATATTCAAATATATATATATATATATATATATATATATATATATATATATATATTATATTTGAATATATATATATATATTTGAATATATATATATATATATATATATATATATATATATATATATATATATATATATATATATATATATATATATATATATATATTTGAATACAAATATATATATATATATATATATATATATATATATATATATATATTTGAATACAAATATATATGATTAATAGATAGATAGATGGATAGATATAAATATAGATTTTAATATTTCTTAACTAAATACATGCATGTGTATATTTATATATACGTAATAATAATAATTATTCTCTGTACACACACATATTATGTAAACACAAAAACGTTTATTTTGGATGCGATTAATCGTTTGACAGCAATCATATTTATTACACTCTAAAAAATGCTGGGTTAAAATGGCCAATAACCCAAGTTGGGTGGAAAATGGACTAACCCAGCAATTGGGTTGTTTTAACCCAGCGGTTGGGTTAAATGTTTGCTTAAAACAACCCAATTGCTGGGTTAGTCAATTTTCCACCCAACTTGGGTTATTTTTAACCCAGCATTTTTTAGAGTGTATTTAATGTCCATTACAATGGAAGTCTTTGGGGCAAAAATTACCGCAAAAGAAAATTTGTATTATTGTTTATCTGTTAAACTGCTAGCACGTTGCTTGCTATGTGTGCATATGGTCATATAAAGCCACCATATTTGTTAATTTGCACAAAAATAATGTAATTTGTTCAAATTAAAAAAATGAAATGTACAAATTAGATGAGTTAAATTGAAAAAATAAATTTTTTGGTGTTCGGTCCAGTGAACATTTTGGCAGGGCAAGTATACATTTGACGTAAACGCATTAGCCGCTTTTCCACCTTTGGGCCGAACTGTTCGTAGAATGGTAAGGAACAGTTCCAGTTGTGTTTCCACTTGAGCCTGGTACGGCACGGCACGATTACAAACCGTTCACAGCCTGGAATTCTCGGCACGGTTGTCTAACAGTGTTGAATCGTTTGTATTACATTCCATAGAGCAGCCGTTATCAGCTCAAACGAAACCAGAACCGTACCAGCTGGCCTGGATCGGCACGGAAAGGAATGCTTAATGAGAACCGTTCTGCCCTACGGTGAAAAAGCGGCTATTGCTAGCCATCTATGGTTGCAAGTTCGATTGTTACCAACATAGTTCAAACGATTCAGGTTTCTTGAAATCCTAGTTTTACCAAACATTCTCAAACAGCATCACTAACGTGTAGTTGGAACTTGGAACTACAGCTTTCAGCCTGTGGTTTTGAAGCATAGTTTCTTGCTTGTATAATATGTGGACTTTAATAGAATTGAAATTATTCCGTACACGTATGTGTAAATGTAATAAAAGATCATTTAAATTCTATATATGTGACCCTGGATCACAAAACCAGTCATAAGGGTACATTTTTTAAAATGGAGATGTATACATCATCTGAAAGCTGAATAAATAGCTTTCCATTGATGTATGGTTTGTTAGGATAGGACAATATTTGGCCAAGATACAAATCTGGAATCTGAGGGTGCAACAAAAATCTAAATATTGAGAAAACCGCCTTTAAAGTTGTCAAAATGTCCAACACATATTCCTATTAATAATTAATTTTTTGATATATTTACGGTAGGCAATTTACTAAATATCTTTATGGAACATGATCTTTACTTAATATCCTTATGATTTTTGGCATAAAAGAAAAATCGATAATTTTGACCCATACAATGTATTGTTGGCTATTGCTGTGACTTATGACTGGTTTTGTGGGCCAGGGTCACATATTTGAACAATGAACCTGTAGAAATGCATAATAATAAAATACTGGAGTAAGATGGAATCTGTGATGAATCAAGTAATATCAGTAGTGACTAGCTTGTTAATTTCTCCAACAAGGCACAGTGCTATGGTAGTTAAGTCGCAAATTACGTATTTTGTAATTGTAATTACGTACATTTTTGTATTGGAAACGCATCCCAGAACGGTCAAGCCAAAAAAAAAAAAATCCTCCAGTTGAGTTCTGCTAACATACTTTTTTTTTTTTAATCTTTTGAAGACATCTCCAAAGGGAGATTGTCATATTTACATAACTTCTGGGGACAATTATGTCCCCAAAATATAGCTACCATGCGCACACAAGCATTTGAGAATGCAGTTGTTCTTCTGAGGACATTGTGACTTCGGTTGTTTCCAAGGTAACCCGTTGAATCCCCCCCTCAACACCCCCACCAGCATGTGGAGCATGTCTGGATATTGGACTGATGCAATGTGTCCAACAACCCCACCCCCCCAATCCCCACGACCACATGCCAAATGCTTGCAGTGTTGACACACTAAGAGATTTAGTCTCACTCAGAGTTATTAGTGTCCATTTGGTGACCCTTTGTCCTATGTGGCCATAACTTACTGCTGTAGTATTGTGTGCGTGTTTGTCACAAATAAAATTGTGGAACTGGCTGTGCCCCAGAATGCAGAAGATTTGCAGATGAGGGTGGATCTGGTGTTTTATATCTTGCCCTGTATTGAAAGGGACTTCCAGTGTGTTTACTGGAGGAAAACAAATTAAAGGAATGTTTCGGGTTTGATATAATTGAAGTCCTATGCAGCATCTGTGATGTTGTTGATTATCATAGAAAGCAATTTTGATGGATCATTGAGTTTGTAAACGTAAACAAAAGTGGGCCTTAGTAATGCACATACAATGGAAGTATACAGAACGTTCCACTGGAATAAATGCTCAAATATAGTTGACGTGGTATTCACCATGTACTTGTGCACTCATTTGTGTAATGTATGAACTTTATAAAGTTATTTAGTCATTCATTATCAGAGTCTGATAGCCCCTCCCCCTCTGCTCTGAATTAAAGCTGTGACAGTTGAGTGCATGAAGTGTCCAACATAAGTGCATCATCCACGTATTTAAAGTGCACCTTTTCTATTTGGAAATTTCAGTAACACACTTGCACTATTTATACTAAAAACCGTCATAGAGTGGCGCACAAAATTGGTATGCACCTTATGTCTTGTGTGAATTGATTTATGAGTGTAGATGTGTTATTAAAGTGCTTGCTAATATTGTATGCCATGTATCCACCAGTGAAGTAATGTTTACATTGATTTAATTTCACCTTTTTGTGACAAGGAAAAGTTTTGAACTGTCATGTGGTGCGACTCCCCAAAAAATTTAATGGCGTGTATATGAATATAATCCATTAAATTTGTAGGAAAAAAAACATGAAAATCTATTTCAATTCTAATATAAGATATAAAAGTATAAAAACTATATATAAGTTGAATAAAGGCCTTCTAAAGCGAAGTGATGCATTTGTGTAAGAAAAATATCCATATTCAACACGCTATAGATTAGATTCAACTTTGTCATTACACAAGTACAGGTACAAGGCAACGAAATGCAGTTTAGGTCTAAACAGAAGTGCAATAGCAGCAAGTGCAGGATATACAATGGTTGAATAAGTGCAAGACATGGATATGTACTGAATATATATAAATATATATATGGAGAGATGGTTATTACTATAGACATAATTTACAGGTGAATATGTAATTTTACAGATAGAGGTATACAATGATACTATAAAGTCAAATATCTAGCTTCCGCCAGACCGCCTTCCGTATTCAACTAACGGAAAAAGTGCAACTGCCGTGATGTATGACACCTTTATTAAAGGGGTCATGAATTGAGAATATTTTGATACATAAAAGGTCATGGTAATTAAAGGGTTAGTTCACCCAAAAATGAAAATTCTGTCATGAATTACTTACCCTCATGCCGTTCGACACCCGTAAGACCTCCGTTCATCTTCGGAACACAAATGAAGATATTTTAGTTGAAATCCGGTCGCTCAGAAAGGCCTCCATTGGCACAATGCACGGTACACTCTCAAGACCCATAAAAGGTACTAAAGACGTCGTTACAAAGTCCATCTCATTACAGTGGTTCTACAATAACTTTATAAAGCGATGAGAATAGTTTTTGTGCGCAAAAAAACCCTAAATAACGACTTGTATAGTGATGACCGATTTAAAAATAATGCATCATGAAGCTTCAAAGCGTTATGAATCAGCTTGAGAGTGTAAAGTGCATTGTGCCAATGGAGGCCTTTCTGAGCGATCGGATTTCAACTAAAATATCTTCATTTGTGTTCCGAAGATGAATGGAGGTCTTACGGGTGTCGAACGACATGAGGGTAAGTAATTAATTACATAATTTTCATTTTTGGGTGAACTAACCCTTTAATATAAGAATTTCCTGTAAGCTGAGCAGAAAACTTCCTTGTTCCTCGCCCACCGACTCGTGCCACTAACGTGACAGCTAAGAGCAGCATAACCGTATCGAATTTTTAAGCAGTAAACATACCACATAAGCTTCATTCAGATTCCAATATTATGAATGCATGGATGAACTTTTATTTTTAATGAATATCCAGCTCACGTGGGGAAGACATTGCATGTTTGTTCATTTAAACACGGATTCGTTTGTAAACGAGACTGGATTTGCTGACAGGATGAGATTACATGAACGAATGAAGCAACACACTAATGTGAGTAAAACATGTTTTTTATATGTGATAGCATTGCATTGTTACAGATAGTGTTGATTACGTGTACCTGTCTAACTGAACATTAGCACGCTGTCAAAGGCTGGAGAATCCTTTATTTGTGGTGTTCTTAGTTCATTACTGTCTTGATGTGCGTTGTTCACTCTCTTCGCGCGCACGTGTGTGTGTGTGTGTGTGTACGGTTCGCGGTTATATTCATCGATCAGGCGGGCCAAGTAATGTTAATAAAAAAATAACATTCCAATCAATCGTGGGTGGATTAGAGATGAATCATTGTGTTTGTTTGATAAAGACATTTTGCGAGCCCTGGCTGTGGGCTGGGCGATTCATTCCGGTTGCCTTTTGCCACACGCTTTCACTGACAGGGGGAGCAGAAGCTCATTAAATATGCAAATCTTATTCAATCCTAGCCGTTTACTTCCAAGTCTTTAGTGCGGCACGCCCATCAAAACTGAGCGTGTCTTGAGAGAGGCTCAAAACCAGTGCAGAAAATAGCCTATTACTTATTCATTATGATGTTTTTGAATGTAAAAACCACGTGAACGCAATAAGTTGACCTCAGACAACAGTATAATTATTTTTTTTTTTTTAAGCCAGTTCATGACCCCACTGTGTGGGTTACGTTTATAATGGATGGATGCACTTTTTTTGGGCTTCAAATTTTGGGCTACCATTATAAAGCCTGGCTTAGGCAGGACATTTTTCATATAAAAAAAAAAACTCTGATTGTATTCGTCTGAAAGAAGAATGTCATACACCTAGGGTGGCTTGAGGGTGAGTAACTCGTGGGGTCATTTTCCTTTTTTGGGGGAACTATCCCTTTAATGTCACTTGGTTTAATAATGGCATCTAGCAAAGGTTTTCATGAGTTCACCTCCCTATCAAGTCTTAATAGATAATAGTAAATTAATTTGGCTTGCTGACCTCGAAGGATGCTCGATCCTGAGGCTCGGCTTGAACTTGAGCTAACCCCCCTAACAGTATTACATAGGAACAGAAAGAATGAAATAGAGGAGGAGGTGGAGAGATGCCAGAAGAATTGTCACTAGGCAACTTAATGACTGCTTAAATATGCTTGAAACGATGACTGGCATCATGGCATGACTGAAAGATTAGGATTCTCCTGAACCTACGTCTGGGACTTTATTTATTGTTGCTTTGTAACTGTGCATGGATGACGAGTTTCAGTTTATGAGCTTAAGGTAGTGGAAGTCACGTCTTTGATGTCTGTGTATAGGTGTATAGATGTTTTTAAAGGGTACATAATAACACGCACACAGTTTCTGCCAATCTCATGTTAATCTTGAGTACCTATAGAGTGGTATTGCATCATTCATATCTCCGAAGAGTCTTTATCATATTTATAAAAGACAGATACGCTGTACAGATTCTTTCCAAAAACAGCCAAACACGTGGAGGCGTGCAGTGGGCGATTCAATATACATTTGTGTTGTTTACATTATATGCACTTTTGTGCCAATTGCCAACAAAACGTTGCGTGCTCTTGCTCTCACTCTGGTTAATGTGGACACGCTCATCCGGGAGAAGTGCCCATACAAGCAATTCTTCCCTTTATGAAGTCATACAGGGCCAAATCAGAAACTTGTTCGAATCCTGAAGGAGTGTATTTGGCACAGAAATACTCTGTCATACGTCCAACTCATTTTTTGAATTTTGGGCATGTTTAGTATGAGAATCCAACTCTTTAACAGTGTAAATAAGTCAGAATGCATGAAATAGCATTAGCCCCCCCCCCCCCCCCCCTAAAGAAAATTGAGCATAATGGAAATGGAACTGAATTCACAAAACATTTTATCTTAGCACTAAGAGTTCTCCTAAATGGCAGTAAAAGTTCTTAGTTAAGAGTTTTCTCTTAAAACCTATTCACAAAGCTGCTGAGACCAACTTCTACTAAAGAATAGATAGAAGTCTTAAGCTAAGAGTAAGGGTGGGGTTGACCTTGTTGCTATGGCTGATGGGGGAGGAGTCTCTGTCAGTGATAGAAATATTATAGAACTTATCATGTTGCCATATGCAAATAAAGATAAAAAAAGAATGTTGCCATATTCAAATAAAGATTTTAAAAAGTAGGCTAAGTGTCACTAATTAAACAAGTATATGTTCAGCTAATTCGTAGCCTCTCTTTCTCTTGTTTTTGAGATTGTAGAATTCAAGTGACGAATAATGTTTTATAAACAAGTTCGGGAGGAGCATTATCTAATCAGCTCGAGAGGAGACATATGTACAGTATACACACAGCCGACTCACCTAGTTACCTTGATAGTTTTCTGCATCCCTCCGCCACCTCGACTCTAGCCGAGGATTCAGGGGAGTAGGCTACTCTGTGTTTGAGCTAAATTCCCTGCTCTGAGCTCTCGATCCTCTCGGACAACACGGCAAATACGCTTATTTTACTCTATCCGATCATTTGTAAGTGTGAACTTGTGAAACAACTGCCACAGGTAATCAGACATTATTATTATTATTTTTAATTAAATAAATAATATTTATTATTTTTTGCCATTTTTGCCTTTTTGTTATGATAGGACAGTGAGTAGACAAGAAGTGGAGTGGAAGAGAGAAAAGGGAGAAAGGTCCTCTTTACTACTCTTAATGTTTCACTGATTTAGGAGCTAGTTTTAGCGCTAAAATGCTTTGTGAAATACTCTTAGGATAAAAATGGACTGACGCCCATTATTTTTAAGAGTTTGTCCTAAATCGGCAAGTTAGGAGCTACTTTTAACCTTCAAATGTTTTGTGAATACGACCCCTGATCTACACTGAGTTTTGTAGCACACACATACATTTAAATTGTTTTGCCCCCTGGCCCTTGAGTTTCTAAGTAGTCACATGACAAGCAGACATAGCAAGTTTCTGCAGGCTAGACACACCCGAGTAATGTGTGTCTTCGTGCAGATATGCATGTTAAAAGTAACAACAGTGTAATAACGAATGGCTCATGACTTGTTTGTGTACAGTTATGTCTTGTGTCCCAGAAAGTATTAGTGATTACAGATTAATCAGAGAGCCACGTGCCTTTTTTATTTTACTTAGCTGTTATTGTACTGTTAAAGGCAGCTAAAATGATCTCTCTTATGAGCATAGTTTGAAGAACTTGTGGGTTTCAGTCTCTGATCTTGATATGCGATATTAAGTTAACCTGTGAGATAGTTTACAGCACTGCATGTGGGAGGGAGTCATACTGTTTAATATGTTCCTCATTCTTTGTTTTTATTAAATACACTTAAAATTAAATGTCAATTATTATGAATGTAAAATCTGCGAAAGAACTGGTCCATGTAGTCGGTGGTGTTTTAAAGAGGTTACTTTGTATTTAATAAAAATCTATTTATTAAATATTTTTGATATGAAAGAGAGAACCTTGTTTTAAGTAGATGAGTCATGTCCATTTAAACTGCGGGGGCATGATTTTTGAACCAAGTGGCTTTTCAGTTCAGCTTTCAATAGGCCTATATTTTTTTGCACCCTAAGCTGACCATTTCATGATTGCAAGAACAGTGCTTTCCAAACCACCGTGACAAAAAGAATATCTTTACATGTCAAAATTCGTTCAGTCAAATCGATTCAAACATTCTTTATAGGGTCCCATGGCATGACATTTTCATTTTATAAGTGGTTTTTTTTTTTTAGCCTGAATATTGTCCCCGAGTAGCTAGAAATTTTGATCGGTGTAAACCGATTTCTGGCTGTCTTTCTCTGCCTTTGAGAAAATGACAGCTCAAACGAGCTGATCTTGAATTTTCCTGTTATGGCGTCATAACAAGAACAGTTACCTCCCCTTCCTCCGCCCAGAGAATTTGGCAATCCCATGCGAGCACCATATTTGTTTGTCCTTGAGAGATCATGGCTTGTGAATGAGTGAATGCTGGCAGTTTCTCAGTGTTTGGATGTACAAATGAAAACAAGTCTTTTTTTCAGTTCCTTCTGATCTGTGATCAGTGATTTCTGATGTGTAGCTAATTACACAGAACTTTATTATTCGTGCACGCGCTGCGGCTTCTCTCTCTCCCGACAGAACGGTGTTTTCTATCTTGTGAGTCAGTGATTTTGTACGTCCTCGTCGTGTCTATCTGTTCTAAAATGTGCATACAGTTGTGAGTTTCTGCTCAACATCGGCAGAGCCACATCTTTAGAGATAAACCTCAAGCACGCCGAAGCTCGGTCTGCACTGACCGGTCGGCCTTTAACATCCCGGACCCCCAGTACTGCATCTGGCCCACAGCGGAGGCACCATACACGGCGCAAGATTAAGCAGAAGGGGGGTAAGCGTGAGCGTATCCGGGCTAGGCTAGCCAGCTATCCCCACAATAAACTGGATTACATTCGATTACTGCGCTGTTGTGTCTTTGTTTTTATTTCTAAATTATGACATTTTATTGTATTTTAAGTACACCTCAGAATACATTATAAAATAAAATAAAAAATCCAAATTTCCAAATTTAATAATCTACCCACTCTCCCATTTAACAAAATGTCAATGCTGCTGTTTTGTGTACAATTAAAAATGCATGGTGATCACTGAATGAAGTTTAAAAAAATTGATTGCAAAATGAGCTGCTCTGTTGCAATAAAATGTTTAGAGTTCATGTGTCTATTTCTGGCTGTATTTTGGCTCACTTCGTGCCCCAAGCAAGATAAGACATGAAGTCAAAAAAGGTTTAAATCTCATCTGAACTTACCATAGTTTTTATTTTTTGGTAGGATTTATTTATTTATTTTGTTACTTCATGTCTTGTCTATATTACAGCCAAAAATAGGTACATGACCTTTCTGACTGCAAGTTTCAGAACTGAAAACTATCTAAACATTTTATTGAAACTGAGCAGCTCATTTTGTAATTGTTTTTTAATAGTGCAGTGTGTAATATTTATAAAGATCTATTGACAGAAATGCAATATAATATACATAACTATGTTTTCAGTGGTGTATAAAGACCTTGCATAATGAACAATTGTTTATTACCTTAGAATGAGCCATTTCTATCTACATACACAGTGAAATCACTGTTTTGCGCCGACATGTTTCTACAGTAGCCCTAAATGGACAAACTGCTCTACAGAGCGCTAGTTACTCTCTACTGTTTCAGACGACGAAACCTTTGTCCTGTGTCGGCCACCGTAGATTCTCTATGTGCGTCAAAAGGGAGGGGTGATCCGTGGGTGGTTGCAATTCGCAACCTCACCACTAGATGCCGCTAAAATGTACACAGGAGTTCACCGTTAACCCATAAACACCCACATTTACATGTCAACAGCATCTTTTCAATCCTCAGACACTATACCCACCCAGTGGTGGTGAAGTTATATAGAGGAAGTAGGATAGATATTTGAGTTCTAAACACCAGAAGATGCTATTATTCTAGTGTGCATATAAATATTAGTAAGTATGTATTGAAGAAAGTTCAACAAACATTATGCTGATTTGGGCTCCTTGGGTTAAAGACAAGTAATTGATGTTAATAAAATGTCAATCTGCGAATCAGTTACAGACTTGTTCTGACTTCAGACTAATTGAAAATTATTGATTTTACCTGTAACTGTATGACATGTATTCTGTTAGTAATGTTTCTTCCTGTTACACAGAGTGAACTTCTAGAAAGCTTTGTTTTTTGTGTGGCTTCCTCATTGCAGCATAACTGTTTCCTGTGGCACATTCCAGAGTTGGAGGACAAGGCCAAGAAACTAAGAAATGCAGTTGGCCTCATAAACAGACATTACACAGTAAAAAAATTGATCATCAATAAGTTGTCACAACATATGTTTGACATTGTTTTAACTCATCAAAATAAGTTAAGCAATGTTCTACTTTTTTTTAAGTTATACAAGATGCAATGTAATTTAAGTTGAAATGACTTAAACATCCAAGTTGATTGTACTTTTCAGGCTGCAACTTTCCTAGTACAAGCAGATATAAAACCAGGTTTTTGCTTGGTGCATGTTTCTTGGGAAAAAGGATTTGAGTTGTTTGTATCTGTGGTTTTGCTATTGGTTTTACGACATTACCTCTAAAGCAGGGCTCTTTTGACTGGATTAGAGCTTAGCCAACACACGCGCTAACACAGCTGCACAGCACTCTCTCGTCAGTCGCCTCATTCCCAATGAAGTTAAAGAGAAAATCAATCTTCTACACAGAAGGATTTGGAAAAGAAGTTCAAAAGAGAGCGAGTGAATGCATCTTTTCAGGATTTTTGTTTGAGGGAATTATGTTATGGACTTTGCTTCGCTACTATACAATCCCTTTCCTTAGGTATGTTATGTCATATATCGCACTTGTGTAATTGTGCAACCAAAATTGGGTGGGGATGCTAAATAATAATAATGGCATATGATAATAAATAGTAGGAAAAAAACTACATGGAAGAGTAGTATTTCTGAATTTATAGTATTAATAAAAACTGGTCAAAAAGTACCCAGAAGACCTACTACTAACTTCTAGCAAGACACTGAATGCACATTCTATAGACACTTCACTATCCCATAAAACCACGTGAGAGGAGTTGTAAATGGCAGTGAAGTGGCGCAACTTGCACTGTTGGTCACATGACAGTGACAACCCGACAAATGTAGTATGTCTGTTAAATTCATACTACACATTCATGTAGAATTTTTTTTTAACAGTCAAATAGTAAGTAATTATTCAAAAGAATAATTATTCCTATTAAGAATTATTCCTACCAAGAAAGTAAATGATTTGGTTGCAGCCTTAGCAGTGAGCAGTGTGGTCTGATTTCTGAATGAGAACCTTGAGTGAATCAATCAAAAAGACTAAAAAGAAGAAATGTAGTTTGAATCATTTAAACACACTGGCTGAATCTATTAGACAGTCCCTCCAGTTTTTCACGATTCCGCGATCACTGAACGCAAAATCAACAAAATGTCACTTTTTTGCAATCCTGCATAATTTGCCATTTCACTGCAATACAATTTCAAAATTAAAAGCCCTCTCTCAAAAAAATAAAAAAAACGAACTGAATTATCCCTAATTTAATTAAAGTTGTAATACATTATTTTCACGAGGAGTGGTCTGTGTGAAACAAAGCGAAAGTGAGCCTCTCTCACCTGCCGTGACGTCACGCATGAGTACCAAGGACTGGGTGAAGCGATTTAAGAAACATTTTGATTGTACTAAAAAGAGTTATTAAAAGTGGAGTATGCCATGAAAGCAAAAGAGAACTCAATGCTGTATTTCAGACTGGCTGTGGATAACCGAATAGTGTTCTCTTTCTTGGCTTATTGCGCTTGAACAGTCAAATACACACACAAAAATGTACGTCTTGGCGGTTATGTGAACAAACAAACAACAGCTTGAGACGTGTGTCAGTATTGAATCCATTACTGTAGATTTTAAAGTGACGGCAACCTAATAGACCGTAACATTTTTTTTTTTTTTTTGGTCCTTTGACTATTGTGCATCTAACATAATACATAATCTAGTAAATGTGATATCCTAATTATAAATAAAACATCACAAATTTCCCCCAAATTTCTGGAAATTGGCACCACAATCAGTCATTTTGATCGCAAAAAAGACTTATCCTAGTGGGACAGTTATTAAAATAGTATCTGACTCATTGACTGAATGTCTACATGAAATGTCATACATATTATTTTATTTATTTAAAAAATATTTGTATTATGTTTTACTGTGGTGTTTTTATTATAATTAAAATAAACTGTTTTAAAGAAACATAAAAAATATTAGAAACCGTATTTGATTGTTCATTATGTAGGGTGCTGCAAAATCAGACTTCAGTAGGAAACCCTGTAAAGTATGCATACTAGTCACACAGCCTGTGTGGGCAGTTAAACAAGTCTTATCGTTTATCTGGGGGATTGCCGATAGAAAAACCGGTTTCATTACGACAGAGCCCAAGCCTTTGATTGTTTGATTTCAGGTTAGATTTGAGTTTAGAAAACACTGGCTTTCCTAAGAGGGCGGAAAACTGATCTTAGATCAACACTCTCGCTCTGTTTGTGCTGTGTGTGTTATATATCAAGTGTGTATTCAGCTGCATTGGGATGTAGTTAAAGCATTGTGTTAGAAACTGGCATCTCAGCATTTCATAATTTTTAGTCTTTTTTTTTTCTTCCTCTGCTGTCTTCTTTCATTTCTTCTTTCTCTGGCACTTCTCAGTTTAATGCAAATTCAAGAATTTGCTTTTCATGGTCGCTTGTTTGAGAGGGACGCAGAAAATTCCATTAGAAATCTATTTCAATTTCATGTAGATGGTTTCATTTCAACAGTATTCTTTCTGTAGACCTCAGCATTATGTAAAGCATGTGAACAAGCGTCTCACACACACACACACACAAGGGGTTTTATAAGTCTTGTGTACACAATTGTTCTCCACTCGAAGGCTGAGCGCTCTTCACATGATGGGCCTACTGTGAGGTCACTTTTACGAGCCACATGCTAACTAATCTTTTTATCTTAACCTCCCTCTCTCTCTTGAGTAATAATCCAGGCTTGGATTATACAATCTCAGTCAGTACACACATTCCTTGTTTAATTTGAAAAGGCGGTGTAAACCTCAGTCAGGCTTTAGCTATACAAAAAAAAAAACATGATGTACTTTTTAAAGTGTAAACTAACAGGCTTGCTTTGTAACAGAAGATAGGTTCTGGGTAACTAAGAAGGAGAAACTGGGTAAATCTCATGAAGAAGAGCTGAGTAAGTAAGAGAAGAGTGTTAGCCAGAAGCCAAGTGTGTGTGTGTACAGGAAGGAGAAAGTAAGGAAGGTTATATGAGCAGACGGTCTGTTACACGTTTGATCAGACTGACCTAGTTCTCCAGAGGACAGTTTCTGCCCTGAAGACACTGATACAGTCTGCTCAAAGTCACAAGTTGTTCAGAGGTGCTTCAATAACACATATGCAAACATGATAGAGCTCTTTTACAAGCATTAATCATTAAACGCCATTCAACAAGAAAAGCCATGTGCATTTAACTAGTGAAAAAGCAATATATTAGACAGCTGTTTGCTATTAACAGATTTATAATTGTGCTAGCCTTGGCGTTAAAGTATTATATTTTAAGATTTCTTGACCACTTAAATACATAACCCTTTTATGGAAAACATTACTCGTTTTTTCACATTCAACCCAGTTTAACTTGTACTTCCAAATTGTAGTTAGCCTGGTCCTACCAGACTCTCGTATATATTTCATTTGTACAAGGAGTCTGGCCAACTCTCCATTGACAAGCGTTAACTTCCTTGAAGGCGGGCACTGTTGAAGTTTAAAACAATTGGATCTGCCCAGAGCCACTCTGGATCTGCCATAAACGTATGTCATCTCAAAGTCAACTAGCGCACGACATCAATGTCATCGTTCTCAGCCACTCTCTCTGTTCGCTGATTGGACTGGTTAAAATTTGGCTGGAGACCAGCGAATATAACGCAATCCCAGACCACGTACTGAAGGAAAATTGAGCAGAAGTATGTAGGAGGGCAGAGCCAGACGAAGTTGTAGTTACCTAGGTGACAAAAATGTTGGGAGTTCGAGAACCAATTTCGACACATTACAAAAATGTTTGAGGAATTAAAGGTGCAGTATGTAATCTTGGCAACTAGTGGTTGAAATGGGTACTGTAGTCCAAATTCAAAATATTGGAGAGAGCTGTTTTCCCAGCGGCCTCTTCTTAAGAGTAGGGCTGTAACGATTTGACCAAAAATAAAAACCTCGATTAATTTAACATTTTACCTTGATTACGATTAATGAACGATTATTTCTCATCTCTATTCATTATGAAGCTGTGGTTTGTACTTACTTCAAAGGTATTAAAATATATGCCTATAACGGTTGAGTTTCTTAGCTACTTTACTTTGGTCACAGGACAGTGCTGACACTGCGTTTCTGCGCGCGATCTTCACGTGATGTGCGAGCTGCTGTCTGAGTGTTCGTTTGTCACAATATATCAGGCATTAGTTCAACATAATACACATCTGATGGGCTAAAATCGCTTCAATGTTAAAACTGGCAGGCCTTAAAACACATAGGCTACAAATTACAAAGCTTTGTGCCTTCAGGGCGCGCGCTGAACGGATACGTTTTCCGTATTGTTGTTTTTGAATAGTGCACAATCGCTTTAAATGTTCAAACTGGCAAGCTTTTAAACACATTTACTTGACAAACTTTATGAGGACGAACGTGAAAGCGATCTGGCTTAGGGGCGTGCGTGTGCCGTCTGTGTGTGTGTGTTAACTTGCCTGTATAAACTAGGGGTGCACCGATTCGATATTAGGATCGGATATCGGCCGCGATACTGACAAAATAGCTGGATCGGGGATAGGAAAAATTAACAGATCCACAAGCCGACTTTTTTTTTCTTCTTTTTTTTTTTCGTCGCAGCAGAACCTACGTCATTAGTCTGCTTCAGGTGTGTCGCATGAGAGTCGGCTGTGTGGAGGAGATATTTCACGCGTGCCACGCCAACTAGTTCGTCGGCTGTTTGCAATGTCTGCAAAGTAACTTAAATGTTTCGAGGGGAGGTGGTATTACTGCAAAGTCAGGGTTTTTCCTGCATTGAAAATTTTTTGGCGGCCGCCAACACAAATTTTTGCCCCGCCAAAGCCTAATTTGATGAGTTATTGTGATTTACGAGTGATGTAGAATAGATGCTGCGCTTGTGACTGAGTGACCGAGAGAACGGTCAGAGAGCTCCTCCCCCGCGCACACTCTCTTGGTCTTATTTCTCTGACCAGCTGACATAAAGCATACTTTCAATAAACGGGAAACAAATTATATTCAGTTATGAAGTGTTTTCTGTGTGTTGACATCTTTCGCGATGTTCTAACAGACGGGATTCGCACACAACGCATCTGCTAATGTCCGATTCGTGACCTAAAGACTCCTTTGAACCGAATCATTTTAACGACTGGTTAGAACAACTGATCTGTCCAACACTGAACTCATGAATCAGTTTATTAATTTACTCAGAACGCATCTGAAATGAGAACACAAGTGTGCTTACCCACTTTAGCAAGAGTGGATAGTAAGAATTATTTTTAATTATCAACAGTATTTCAGCTTATTTCTGTTGACAATGTGTGGTAAAATAAATAGGCCTAGCCTACAATCATTTAGACTGGAGTGAGGTGAAACCAGAACAAAGTTGTTAGTAGCTAGCTGATAATTTTTATTAAATTGCATATGGCAGAAAATTAGGCTATTTGTAAATTTTGTATGCTACTTTTTAATATTGATATGATTTATATACCAAAACAATTATCTGTAGTGTAAAAAATGTTTGGTAACTGTCCACAGCTACATTTTATTTATTTAAAGAAGTTTGATTACATTCTATTTTAGATTTGAATGCACAATTGTTTTTTAAATAAATAAGAATTCAACACTTCACATACATCTGTTATTTTGTCTTAAGTTATGTTTAGTTAGTAAAGTCGGGTGCCTTTAGTCTCTTCAAGGAAGGTATAAGGTGGAAGATTTATTATTAATTCAACAATAGAATCGGATCGGTATCGGGTATCGACAGATACACAAAGCCCAGGCATCGGTATCGGGACTGAAAAAGTCGGATCGGTGCACCCCTAGTATAAACTGTGTAAATCATGCAGTTACTATAGTGATTGTGGGCATCTATAAACACAGATAACTGCTCCTGCATCTCTCTGTGTGCCTGCAAACTGCACTTGATGTGACTGACGAGGCGGAGTCACGTGACTAAAACCGAAATAACCGACATGGGAAAAATACGTCGGTTAGAGGTTCTGAATTTCGGTTTCGATTATTTTTCGATTAATCATATAGCCCTACTTTAGAGTCAGACTTGACGCTCACGCTGGTTGCCAGATTGAGGACAACAGGAATGAGGCAATTGACAATGCAAAGCAATGAGTTGATGAGTTGATTTATCCACATTTTATGCCTCTGGTTCTAGAGCTTTTTAGATGGATACCAAGGCTTTTAAGGTCGGGTAGAATCTGGGATCAGTTCGTTTTCTGGCTTCCATAGCTACAATATGCTGTGTTTTCCTCCAACTGGCAACCCTGGGTGTAAAATACTATTGGGAAAATGTTCCTGTTTAACACTGTGAAGCTGCTTTGAAACAATCTGCATTGTAAAAGCGCTAATATAAATAAAGTTGACTTGACTTGACTGGTTTTATGCTTTAGTGTATTAACAAGAATTACAGACAGCACCTTTAAAAAAAGATTAATGAACCTAGGATTTTGTGAGATTGTAACATTGGCCTGATCAAGTTCAAGGTCAAGTTACACTTCAGTCAACTGTCCCGAAACTCAGAACCATCTTTATTCTTAAGGCCTGACCCCTAATAAATAGTGAAACGAAACTGAGTGAAATCATGTCTGACATTTGATGAGTTTGCGAAATTCCTTTAGTCGTCATCTTCACCACAGATTAAACCAAAGAGCTTTTAGCTAAAACTAGTTTTGAGTGTCAAAATAAAAGCATTAAGCGGATGTATTTTATAGGATAATTCCTATGCCGATTCATGAACTGTCCCAGTAATGCTCGAGTTGATGGTGTATTCGCTCCCTATGGTCTGCATTTGCTTGTCTTATCTTCCCTCTCTTCCACTGCAGTCGAGTCATAAAAGCTCATGTCCCTGATCTCTGTTGGCCTGTTACTGCTTGATGGCTAGCTGCCATGGTAACCGACAAATTTGATTTCATTGTAAATATCTGACATTTTAGACATCTGAATAAAGTTTTCTATAACCATGCATGGATAATTCACCCCTAAGAGCAGATAATAATAAGTATTCTGCTCTGAAAAGCGCTTTTCTAAAGCCCTACTGATGGTTAGGAAATTGCAGCCTCCATCTGTCTCTTGTTAGCGTGTTTGTACGTGTTGAGATGCTGAATGTAGCTCTTAGTAAGGCTGGAGAATGGCCTGATGAAAACTAACAATCCTCATAGATTCTTGTAGAAGAGAAAATTGATTCAGGGAAATTTAAAGCCAGAAATCAACCTACTTTTATCATGTATTATTTTTCTTCTGAGCTAAAAAAAATTAATCTCCACCTTAACATAAAAATCTAATTCATGCTGTAAACAACTGAAAGCACAATTTTTGAACTGATTAGAATTGCCAGGGAGATTTTTAGACCTGCAGAAGAGAACATTTTCAGAATTGAAAAGAATGAATAACCATTTAAATTCTAAAGCTGTCGAATAGCTTTAAAAGAGTGGTATGGACTACTTTTATGGCACCTTTTTTTAGTCTTTTTTTTTTTAACTTGAGAGTTTAAATCGGCATCAATTTCGGCACCTAAGACATTCTGCTACGGACATTCTCCGTCATGAATGAATAAGGGTACATCAAGTGATCAATAGGTTGTAAAGTTGGAATATATATATATATATATATATATATTTAGATAGATAGATAGATAGATAGATAGATAGATAGATAGATAGATAGATAGATAGATAGATAGATAGATAGATAGATAGATAGATAGATAGATAGATAGATAGATAGATAGATAGATAGATAGATAGATAGATAGATAGATAGATAGATAGATAGATAGAGATATATATATATATATAGATATATAGTTTAACCATGGCAACTGTCTTTGTGTGCAACCGCACAACAAATATTGCTTCTACAGATGTTTATGGGAACCTCAATATCTCGGCTCAGGATGGCCAAACTCCTTGGAACAAAAACTGAAGTCCAAATGTATTTATCAAAATTGGTAAAATATCCATGTTTAAGGTGTGGTCACAACATTTTGTGAACAGGTCCATTGTCAATAGTGTAGCGACGTATGAAGCACAGCTCAAACAGAGGTCACTTTTTCAAACTAAGCATCTTTCTGTTGGTCAACACGGCAAATTTGCGGTACCAACTTAAACCCGGTGTGGACTCTGTGTGGGGAAAACGTTAACCCTCACGAAAAATTCCAAATTGTGTGGGTTCTTATTGAAATGACTGGATTTTGCTTGGGGAAATTGGCTGAGCAACAGTAAATGTGAATGCAAATTTTGGGTCAATTTAAAAGGGGAAGTGTTCATGCCTCAGTATTATTTTGTGTGTGTGTGTGTGTGTGTGTGTGTGTGTGTGTGTGTGTGTGTGTGTGTGTGGTGGGTACTAAAGTAAGAACCATGTGCATGGAGAATATTTCAGGTCACCTTGACCACTTGAGATGGCTTGACCTGTAAATTATCATTTGAATTTTCATTTTTGGATGAACTACCCCTTTAGTTTGCCTGAATGCATTTTATATCCTTCAGGACTCGAGGGATGGCTTATTATTGCCAGCCTATTGCACAGGTTCATGAAGTGACCTTATGAAGAGTGTCATTCATTTCCTCATTCTAAGAGTGTTATTTTCTGGCTTAAACGGATTCTTTACACTTCATTTGGTCCACAGCTTGTGAAAAAAATGTTGGCCTAAATCTTTACGACTATGGTAAAAAAAGAAAAGAAAAAAGAGGAACCATTTTCATCATCCATGGTGTTACATTTGAGATATCCTGAATCGTTATGTTGCTTATGAAGTACTTTATCAGTTTTCAGTTCTGGGCAGTGATGTCGTCTGACTGAAAAAAAAAGACTTCTTTGCTTATTTCCTGTTCTAATAAATAATGCGCCCTTTTGGTTGCTGAGGCAGTTTCATGACCATGTTTTCTGGATTTTCTCCAACTTTGTGCCTCTATCATTTATTGACTTTGTCTGGCTACTATATTTATTAAAGCTTGTTCTTTTAATTGACTGCCTTCAGACATGTGGCATTTCCAATATGCTATCCCTTTTAATTAATTGAAATTAGCTGATATTTGTCTCTTTTTTATTTATTTGCACTTTTAACTCGCTTTCATATGAGTTAAAACACAAGGTGCAAGCACTTAAAAAATTAGTGGTACTAATAAAAAAAGATAACTAAAGATATAAAACTATTAAAATAGTTTTTTGTTAATTGAAATAAAGCTACAATAACATAAATATTAGATGGAAATGAAATAAGTTGAAGTACTACTGAAATAAAATTAAAATAGAAATGTAAAAAAATTACAAAAAAATTAAACCAAATTAAATTGAAAAAATGTAAAATATTAATAAATACTATAATAGTATATAAATACTAAAACACTCTTTTTATACAACCAATAGTGTAATATCAAATATATTGTAAATATTATGGCCAGCACTGTATACAAGCCCTTTATATAAGCACACTTTATTGTATCTTTTTTAAAGTTATTCATTTTATTCTCTCTCTGTTTCCTTTCAGGCGGAGAGAGGCAGTGACGTGAACACCCTTAGCGTGCCGATGGTCATGCGCAGAGGTGGTTCTGAGACGTGTTTAGACCTGGATTCTGATCTGGCGGTACGGGACACCCCACGATCACGCTCCGGTCTGGACACCCTGCAGCAGAAAGTGCTAAAAGTGAAAGAGCAGCTGCGAATTGAGCAAAATTTACAGGATGAAAACGTGGCGGAGTATCTCAAACTCATTAACAGCGCCGACAAGCAGCAGAGCGGCCGCATCAAACATGTGTTTGAGAAAAAGAACCAGAAAACGGCACACAATATTGTTCAGCTGCAGAAGAAGCTAGAGCAGTATCAACGCAAGATGAAGGAGTGTGACATCTCGAATGGGACAAAGCACACGCCCACACACTCCAAAGAAAATGAAATGCCCAAAGACAATCTCAAGGAAAGCGTGGTCACAGGAAGTGGGCGCCACGTACATTTGGACAAAGTCAGAACTGTTGGCCCAGGAGTTTCGCTGTCGCCGCCGTTCTTCTTCAGCAAGCCTCGGGAGATAGCAAACCTCATTCGCAACAAGTTTGGTAGCGCGGACAACATAGCACAGCTGAAAAGCTCCATGGAGACGGGAAGTGGGCTACATGCAGAAGGGGGAGCCCGGACTTTGAGCGGCAGCGCCACACTAACCCCTAAACCCAAATACCCAAGCGATGACGAGTGCTCCACAGGGACATCGGTGTCGGTTGAGAGTAATGGTCATGTGACTGGATCGGGTGCAACAGGGCAGCACAGCGGGTCTGGGAGAGGAGGCGGCCAAGGGGAAAGCAGCAGCCGGCTGGTGGAAGCCTGGGAGGAGATCAGGGAGTTGAGGGATGCTCAGAATCTATTGGCAGAAGACATTGAGACTCTGAAGACCCAGTTTAAATGTGAATTTGAGAATATTACACAAACACTACAAGAGGAGCGGTTCAGGTTAATAGTTTTTCATAATCATTTTTTTTTAATGCAAACATGTTAGTGTTCAACACAACTGTGGTGTGTTAATAAATGGTTTTACAGAATATAGTATTAATATAGATATACAATATAGCTGTGCCATATTGGTTATTGGCAAATATTAGCGATATTAAAATTAATACTAGTTTAAGTTCACATATATCATATTTTTACAGTTTGTTTTTCTTTACGTCATCTCACTTAAAATTCTTTAAAAACACTATCATTTAAAAGTACTGTTAAATCTAATGTTTAACAAAATCTCAAAATTAATATATTCACGTGTTTCTTCTAAATTAGGTGTGAGCGCTTGGAAGATCAACTGAACGACCTCACTGAGCTTCATCAGAATGAGACCGCAAACCTCAAACAGGAACTAGCAAGCATTGAGGAAAAAATGGCCTATCAGGCTTATGAACGAGCCCGAGATATACAGGTATACAGACACACACATGCAACAACACTCAGAAACACTTTGGACATGAGAGGACTTGTTATCCTAAATTTATGCACAGTGCTCCAAAGGAATACCAGCCTAGTTATTCCATGTCCTAGCCAGCCGCAACGTGAAAAAGCAATGAAATGATCTTTTCCGTGTTCATTTGAGCTTTAGTCCTAACCAGCCACAACTAAAACAACCCACAGTAAAATCTTACTCCACATAACTCTATTGTAGACAACAGAACGTTTGACCTGTGGTGTTTTTCCAAATCAGAACATTTAACCCCAAATACTTTGGGGTACATTGTCATCCTGGCTGGAATATGGCCATGATGTGTCTTCCTACATGGTTGTTTAAGAAGTGAAAAGCTACTCAGCTACTCACTCCATAAATTAGGGTTAGAAGAACTGTTGCCAAACATATAACATGCTAGAAACATAATAATCACTGAGATAATGATCCAATCATAGACTCTTAAGCATTCGCCTATTTAAATCCAAACAGCGACTTTTTTATTTTTTGGCCAGGCAGTGTGTGTATATAGGGAGAGAGATCATGAAATTCCAACCAGACAACTTTGTGATTTTGTTTGCATACAATACTTTTTCGGAAAGCACACCAGGTTGGGATGCTGGTGATCGCAAGTGTGATTTATTGATTTTAGTTTAATAAACAAGAAGTTAATCTTGAGCACTTACCTTTCAAACTATAATAATTTGGCTTGTTAGTTTTGTAGATTTTTAACAAAAATTGTTCCAAAAGAAGCTAGAGCATCAAGCTTTGCAAAACAAAGATATGGGGATCTTTGGTGAAAATCGTTTTTTAATATTGTTTATATGTCTATGTGGTGTTTTTAATATGCTTTAAGACAAACCATGTGCAAATTCATAAGTCAACACCATTGCTGAGTATTTTCTCCTTAAAACTGCGGTGAAAGCATAAGCATAAAAATTGTGAAGTATACTTTGGCCTTAACTCCGAGATGGCGAATGGGAACATGTTTTGTGTAACATTAGCAACACATTATTAGCTGTTTGATAACGTAGTCAAGCAAAAGGCTAATCATATAAATTACCGTCATGTGTCCCATGTTGTGGAGAACGATCATAAAACGCATACCATTCTGATACATCGACTTGTCGACGAGCCTGTGTAATTCACTCTTCCCCTTCTTCTGAATCAGTTTCTGGTTCAAACATATATGGCTGAATTAAACCAGTATTTCCACTTGCCATTGTGCAACGTTTACTAGGGTAAAGTTGAGCGAGTGGATCAGGTACTCTGAGCTCATGCGATTGAGTGGAGGCGGAGCCAATTTGCATATTCATGCATCCACATATATTAAATGAAGCAAAGGTTTTTAAGCTATTTTAAGGCATGAATACATTTTTTTGACAGGAAAAAGTTCAGAAAAAAACTCAAAGATGAATTTAAGGGATAAAATTATTGACTACAGGGGGACTTTAAAGGGGTGGTTGATTATGATTTCACTTTTTAAACTTTAGTTAGTGTGTAATGTTGCTGTTCGAGCATAAACAATATCTGCAAAGTTACGCTCAAATCCTCTCCATTGACTTTGTATTGCGTGAAGCGGCCTCCTTGTCATTTGACTTATAACAAACAACAGAACAATGTCTAAAAGCTGATATGTGACTAGGTGTACACCAAACAAGCTAAACAACCCAGAACCAAAAACCCAGAATTTTTTATATGCTGTTGACCCAAAAAACGAGCGTTTATGGACACAAAAGTGGATAAAGGGCAATTCACCCTTCGCCGGGAGTTTGATTGACAGGCGATCTGACCAATCATAATCCGCCATTCGCCGACCTGCCATTTTTGTCCGACAAAGCAGTCAAGAGAGTTCGTAGATTAATGTTGGTGGACTTGAACTTGAAAAACGGTGTGTAATGACGTCTTTCCGCGGTTGAAACGACATTCCTTCTGAAGTTCATTCATGGTTATTTGATACTATAAATTAACTAGAAGGAAGAGATGATCGGTTCACATCACAAGCAGCTTTAACTGAGGCACTACAGCGACATGTCACCACACATTAAAGAGCCACAAAGCCGTATTTATTGTTTACATTTCTTTAAAAAATGACAACATTTTAGAGTTGAGACTTTGTTTCATATTAAAAGTAACCTGCTCTGTCCTGTCTGTCAGTGCGTTGTCAGTATCCTCTTTGCTCTGCGATGTGTTTTTCACTTTGTGAGAACGCAGCTTGTCGGACATAGCAACGGTAACTAAAGGGGGCGGGTCTTTGCGAAAGGTCAGTTGAGACAGAGCGTGACATGTTATATTACACTGAGAACTACACCCACTAGAGGGGAACATAATCAGCGACAGGAAATATAATATATAAAACTGACATTTGGATATTTGACTTAACAGTGACAAAATGTTTACTGCACACATAGGCATACTGAGTGTCAGACTCAGGATCCTGCTGATGCTTCATGTTTTATTGCCTGTATCCACTTTTGTCTCCTTAAACGCTCGTTTGTTTGGGTCGACAGCTTATAAAAACGTATTTATGTGTTTTTTAGCTTGTTTGCTGTACACCCTGTGTGGGCGTGGCCTAAATGTGCCCTGTCTCTATTGCCTGTCTGCATAAGGTAATCAGAGCTGCTAACTGGAGTTCTTGAAGCTCCGCCTTGTGAGCAGCAGTTCATTTGCATTTAAAGGGACACACAAAAACGGCTCACCCTCAAAACATTTCCATTTTAACATGCTATAAAAAATTATCTTTGGGGTATTTTGAGCTAAAACTTCACATTAGGGCTGTACGATTAATCGAAAAATAACCGAAACCGACATTCAGAACCTCTAACCGACGTATTTTTCCCATGTCGGTTATTTCGGTTTTCATCATATTTTCCATCTTGTAAAAAGGGGCAGGCAACCACCACTTTAAGTGCGACAGCAATTTCCTCCCCCTGCGTGAAGCGCTTTACAATCACTCGTTTTCCAGCTGCTGTTATATGAAATATCAGCAATTTTGGGATGCTGCTTGGCAGCACTGGAACCGGTATTGTTTTCATCTGTCTTTCTCTCTTTGCAGGATGCTTTAGAAGTTTGTCAGACGCGAGTGAGTAAGCTGGAGTTACAGCAGCAGCAGCAGCAGGTCTTGCAGCTGGAAGGTGCCGACGCCAAAGTGCTGCTGGGAAAATGCATTAACATCATGCTGGCCATCGTCACTGTGATCTTAGTGTGCGTCTCCACGGCTGCTAAGTTTTCCGCTCCACTAATGCGAAGTCGTCTACATGTGTTCGGGACTTTCGTATGCGTTTGTCTACTGGTGTGTGGCTGGAGCAACTGGGAGCATTTGCAGTGCGCAATAGAACGAATGCTACTGCCTAGGTGAGGGACGTAAAACAGTGACGTTCTCGTCAGATAAAGTACTCCTCTAGGGATCTTCCCTTCACAATGTGACTCCTAAGACAATGGCTTTAACATACACTTTTTGTCCATTTTGTGCTTGAGTGTATGTGAGCGAGATAGTATTCCTGATGTACTGTAGCAGAAACGGGTCCATCTCTGTGACTGTTTTGTGTTATTTTGAATAACATGTTTCCATTCGTCAGCTGTGTCTTAAAAGTAAAGGTTCATCAACTTTGTACACCTTTTATGTGCTTTCTTAGGTGGCAATCGCATGTTTGTGGTCACAAAAACAAATCTGGGTCATTCCATCCCACAATCAATCAAGAAGAAAATAATTTATATAGCATAAAGAAAATGAAGACTATTTAGGGACCATATTCTTTTTTTCTACTGTCATGATGATACGTTTTAATGGGCGTTTTACTTTGAGTAATTCTCATTCTTGATTCTCAGTAGGTTCTTATTACTGTGATGAAGGTGATTCTGGAAACCATAATTTACAGTAATTTTAATATATAACAATGTTTTTCCATTTTAATAATGAGACTTTATTGCAGTAATGAATTTTTGGGGGAAATGGGGGATTTATAAATAATGTTAGAATGCAGAACTTGTAATTGTCTTAAAGGGCTTGATTTTCTTTATGCAAAAATGTATGTTTATTTATTTTTTTAATTTCGGGTGAAATACAAACCAGATGTGTTTTTGACATGCTTTGTGAGTTTCATTCGTTTACTAAGATTACTTTTTCTAGCATTATTTGTACTAATGAAATGGCCTGAAGTTCTTTTCACCGGCACTTTAAACATGGCGCCCCAAGTTTGAAAATCAGTTTTTATTATTGTTATTATAATTATGATTTTTTTTTTTTTGTCTGATCTGCGGTGCTCTGTACTGACCACAAAAGATGGAAACAAACACTTCCTTTTTGTTTGCTAGAAATAGAAATGCCTTCGGGGTTATAGAAACTAGAACAAGAGAAGGTAACAAATGTCTCTGTCAAGTTTATGTAACACATTCTAAACTGTTCTTTGTGGAAGTTAGAATGATTTTTATATATTTTGAATTAGCTTTGTTTACTTTAATGATTCCCACAATGAAAACTGATTGATTTAAACATTATTACCACTGTTTCTTTTGAGTGTGTGCCTGCCTGTGGTTTTGACTGAAGATTGTATAAGCCACAAACTCTGAATTTAACCCATGAACCTGAACTAAGATGTGGTGTAACATTAGTTTTAGAGGCCTTTTATCTTTTAAGCATGGGGATCGTGATTTTATTTGTTTTATACATGCTTCAGTGTCCATCAGGTAGGAAACTGGTCTGGTTTTAAATATTGTCAAAACCTAAAAATAAATAGCCTCATGTTCTCTTATTTTTTCTTTTATTCTTTCTTTATTCAACCACCTGATGGATCTCCCATTGGGTGGGTGGAACCATTTATTGAGAACTTAGAAACAATTTCTTGTTATAGCGGTTGTGTTCTTTGTTTAAAATGATGCATCCCTACCTGTGCTGTTTGATATTAGTTTCCTGAAAGATGATCCTTTGCAAGACCTCCAGGCTTGAATGTCTTTCATTATTTTCAAAGGTCACTGTTGACGTTTGTGCTTCAGCGATATTCTGATGGTTGATTGTCGCCCTCTTATGGTTGAAGGAAACGGAGCATGGTGACCTATAGTGTGTGAAGCTATAGGGGAGAAAATTTCAATTAAGATGTAGTCAGACTAGTATCAGTCAAATAATAAACTGGGGCATGGCAATCTACTCCATAATATTTAACAAGAGTTTCGGCTAGAAATACAGACCGAAACAAGACTGTATGTCAGACCTCAAATTTACCCAAACAAAAAACTTACTGATAAGTATATGATGTAACGTTACCCATCCTTTTGAAAGTTGTAAAAACAAAACAAAACGATTGAACCATTTCTAAGCGACTGTACTGTAGGCTTTTTGTAGATGAAAACGGTTAAAAAAAACTATACTAGGCCTACAACTGTTTGCAAAATAGCGTTTCTGCTGAAAATGGTTAAGTAACAGTTAGCATCGCTAATTATAATTAGCTTCCCCAAAACTGGTTTGGTTACTTTTCAGTCAAGATTATTTATTTTATGTAGACAATTTGCTTACGCGTTTTTCTTGATATTTGAGGTTTGGTTGTCATTGCGTTTGCCATGGCTTTTCTCTTTCTCTCCAATGTTACTCTCAGCAACATCAGCTATGAACAACTGCCAACGACAACAGTGAAACCGTCGCGACCGTTACGATAATGCAGATTGCGTCACCACGTGATTTGCAGTTGACTCCAGCTTATTTTTCTAATTTCAATAATATTAAATTGTATTATAGATGAGCTAAAACATTATGACCAGACAGGTATCATTGATCACCTAACAAGGGCACATAAGGCCTGGGTAGATTAAGCAAACAGTTCTTGTGTGTTGGATGCTGGAGAAATGACTGGGATAAAGATCTGAGTCTGACTTTGACAAGGGCCAAACTGTTATGGAAAGGCGACTGGGTCAGAGTAGCCTATCTCTGAAATTACGGATTGGGTTTCTCCTGGTCAGCAGTGGCGAGAATTTACCAATTGGTCCAAAGAGGAGAATTTACCAACAGTGGTCCAAAGAGGGACAAACTGGCGACAGGGTGTTGGCTCATCGATGCACAAAGGCATCGAAAGCTATCCCGTCTGGTGTACTGTGTGGAACAAGTCTCACAACATTTAAATGATGATTATGGGAGGAATGTGTCACAACACACAGTGCATTGCGCTCTGCTGCGTATTAGGCTACATAGCCACAGACCATTCAGAGTGCTTAAGATGACCCCTGTCGAAAGCGCCTACAATAGGCACACGATCGTCAGAACTGGACCTTGGAGCAGTGTGAGTGAGTCCCGTTTTCTTTTAACTTCCATTTATCTGGGGAAGGGATGGGACTGGGATGCACTGTGGGACAAATTTGCAAACAAGCCTGCACTGGCCCTTTACGGGCCCACTTAGGGCTAGCCTAAGGGCCCTGAGCAGGCTGCCCGTGCAGGGCCCCAGAGAATTTGCTCATTGGCAAAACGTTGGCACGGGCAGCCCTCACTTAGCCCCAGGAGGCCCTCACTAGACACGCACAGGGCCCACACTATTAATCTACAACAATAAATCTGTTTCACTATATACTTTTATTCTATACATCTGAAATGGATGCATTCACCACATTACTAATGTCTGTATTGTCAAAAATGTACAGTAGTCAAAGGGATTTCAAATTAATGAATTTATTATATGCAAAATAGAAAAAAAATCAGTTCATGTTAATACAGCAAATTTAACATTCTGAAAGGGACAAAGTTATATATACATAAAAATTATACAAATAAACAACAACAACAACAGTTTTGGTGTGCTAAAGCAGGGCTTTACAAACTTGTAGATCCCCAGACCCCCAAAAATGAACATCCTCGTGTGAGGGAACCCCATTATCTATCTTTTATTACTTTCTAGTTAATTACTATAATACTGTATATCTAACATTACTTACTTACTTTAAGTTACTTTATTATATAGTGGCATGAAAAAGTGTGTGAACTCCTTGCAGAATCTGTGAAAATGGGAATAATTTTAACTAAATAAGAGGGATCATACAAAATGCATGTTATTTTTTATTTAGTACTGTCCTGAATAAGATATTTTACATAAAAAAATGTTTACATGTAGTCCACAAGACAAAAAAAAGCTGAATTTATTAAAATAACCCTGATAAAAAGTTTATGAGCCATTGATTCTCAGTGCTGTGTGTCGTTCCCTGGATGATCCACGGCTTTGTGTGTGTTTTGTGATGGTTGTTCATGAGTCTCTTGTTTGTCCTGAGCAGTTAAACTGCCCAATGTTCTTCAGAAAAATCCTCCAGGTCCTGCATATTCTTCAGTTTTCCAGCATCTTTTGCATATTTGAACCCTCTCCAGCAATGACTGTATGATTTTAAGATCCACTTTACACACTTTACATTTTTAGCTCCACAAATAAACTAAAAGCTTATGATTTTATTCATGATATGCAATATTCAAAATTAACTAGGTTGGGAATTAAAAAAAAAAAAAAGAGCCAGCCAGATTTTTAATTTTGGACCCTATTACAAACATCATATCCAGTAAAAAATAATAGGCTTTTTAAAGTAAGATTTGTTCATGAGTTTTTAAGGGATCATTAGACACAATGTAAATTATATACATATTTTTTTCTTTTATTCCATCTGTGCAGGTCTTTTCACATTAAAATCTTTTTTTTTTTTTACCAAGTTGGGCAGCCTACACAAAACCTGCATGGGACCAAAGGTACAAAAGTTGTTCTGGGCCCGAACGGGCTGGCCCACACTGAGCCACCATGGGCTTAATGTGGGCAGTACGCTAGAGTGGGCTGCTCACAGAGAGACCGCGGTGGGCCCAAAGCTGTGGGCCTCGCCTGGGCAAGCCCGCACTGGGCCATTTTAGGTTTGGTGTGGGCTGGCCCTAGCCCACTGTGCCCGCAAAAAGCCAGCGTAGGCCCCGCCAAACCAGTGGAGGGAGTATGCTCTGCCCTGAAACCCTGGGTCCGGCCATTCATGTCAACGTAAATTGACACGCGCTACCTCAATTCAATTCGCATTTATTAGTATAGCTACCTACCTAAATATTGTCGCAGACCAGGTACACCCCTTAATGACAGCGGTGTCCCCTGGTGGACCGACGTGACCTCTTTCAGCAGGATAATGCATTGTTCAATGGTTTGATGAACATGATGAAGAGTTCAGGGTGTTGCCCTGGCCTATAAATCCAATCCAATTGAGCATCTGTGTGCTGGACCAACAAGTCTGATCCCACAGCGGTTCCACCTCACAACCTACAGGACTTGATGGATCTGCTGCTAACATTGGTGTCAGATACCACAGCACACCTTCAGGGGTCTTGTAGAGTCCATGCCTTGGTGGGTCAGTGCTGTTTTGACAGCACACGGAGGACCAACAGCATATTAGGCAGGTTTACACAACAACAGCGTTTTGGGAGCCTGAAAATGCTTACTTTTGAAGACGGGTTTCGAAGTGGGAGGTTTTGAAAACGATGCCTTTACCGTCTCCATGTAAACACCAAAAACGTGAATTTGTGAAAACAGTGACATCATGCGCTTGAGGATTACATGTTCACGTGGTGTTTCTTGACAAAGTGACCACCAACTACTAGCCTGGCATGCATAATACAGCCCTTTTAGTTATTTTTGGATCTGTGTGAACGGGGGGACATTTGGACAAAGTTGTCGTATGTTTTTAGTACATTGTTGTTGTACGAATATACCCTAATGCCCTCCCTGTCCAAATACACACTTGTGGTCTTTGCACTTGACCACTTGTCTACTTACATGGCGTATTTCCTGTATTCGGTTCAAGTAGTGTTCAAGTAGGCGTGAAAACTGCAAGTTTGTATAGAACTTTTGATTACCCGATGGGACATACTTATAGTGTTGCAAAAAATGTGAGTGTTTACAAAGCTTTTTTTATTTTCAATAATTAGCATTTTAAAACAAACTTGGTTAGTAGTCACTATGTAACTAACAAGACAATTAAAAAATTGTGGTGCTTCTAATTAAGTGATAAAAAGTAGTTGCAAATGTAAAATACACACTTATCTTTGCACCAATAAAATGCGCAACACTTTATGTTTTGCTACCAAATTATATGTCAAATCTAATTAATTGAACTTACAGTATATGTTTTCCTCGACATCTCAAGATTTCGGGGGACGCAAGTTCCCGAACGTAATGCATGATGGTGAAAGAATATGAAAGATGATGCCTGGACTGTTGAAGATGGGCAGAAGATTATGTGACAGTCCAACCTGATTTGCTTTCCACAATGGATGGGGCTTCCTCTTGTTTCGAATGTTTGTTGAGATAGATGTATTTTTATTGCACACTGCAGGATTTTTAATATTATACAATAAACTGGGTGAACTTGTTTCATAGTTCAGAAAAAGCTAAAATATATTGAGTAGTCTACGTAAAATATTGTAATCTTGTAAAAGCTGTAATTTCTTAAATGAATTGCATTCTTGCAGTTAGTAACTTATTTTTGACAATATAAAAAATACATTTACATGGTTGACGACTGATTATAGTCTGAGCTTTTATTAGTTCTTGGTAGTTAAGCGCAGGTGCTGTAAATGGTGACTCTCTGACTGAGTTCTCGCAGTACAGCTTCGGCCTCAAACTCCAGCCCATTCAGTTCCTGAGCTTTCTCCACCAGGGTGTGCTGATTTATCACCAATGATCTCTCCAGCTCTGGAAGAGATAAAGAGAAAGAAAAGTCAGGACTCATAGTTAAATCTATAATATAATATTCGAGTCTGTGAGCACTGTTACCTCTTAGTCTCTTTAGTTTGTTGGTGGCATCTATTAATAGATCTTTTGCTTCCTGACGTAGTTGCTCGGCCTTCTGACGTCCCTCAATCACACCTGCTGCATTTTGATCTATCAGACCGCTTAACAGTTGGTACTTAGGTTGCACGAGTGAGTCCATCTCCTAAAATACACAAAAATACACATGCAGGCTTATTTTAAAGTGTCTAGGTGATGTATAAGTATGGAAGCTTGTTTCCGCCACAGAATAAAACATTTGATAATTGCGACTTTTTATCTCGCAATTCTGACTTTTTTTTCTCCGAATTACGGGATATAAATTACGAGTGTGTATGTGTGTGTGTGTGTGCATACACCGAGTTAGTGGGTGGGATATATTAGGCAGCAAGTGAAAATGTTGTCCTCAAAGTTGATGTGGCACAAGCAGGAAAAATAGGAAAGTGTAAGGATTTGAGTGAATTTGACAAGAACCAATTTGTGATGGCTAGATGACTGGATCAGAGCATCTCCTAAATTGCAGCTCTTGTGGGACGTTCCCGGTCTGCAGTGGTCAGTATCTATCAAAAGTGGTCCAAGGAAGGAACAGTGGTGAACCGGAAACAGGGTCATGGGCGGCCAAGGCTCATTGATGCATGTAGGGAGCGAAGGCTGACCCGTGTGGTCCGATCAAACAGACGATCTACTGTAGCTCAAATTGCTCAAGTTAATGCTGGTTCTGATAGAAAGGTGTCAGAATACATAGTGCATCACAGTTTGTTGTGTATGGGACTGCATAGAGGCAGCAGTGACGTCAGACTGGGGGTAAAACCAGTACTGATTACCAGGGCCCCAAGGGGAGAGAGGGTCCTTGAAAAGTCTGAAATATATTTTAACATGGAACATGGGGGCCGATCAGGACTGGCTATGCATACGCCCCTGAGAGGCAGACCACTCAGGGTGCCCATGCTGACCCCTGTCCACCGCCGAAAGCTCCAAAAGTGGGCACATGAGCATCAGAACTGGACCACGGAGCGATGGAAGAAGGTGGCCTGGTCGGATGAATCACGTTTTCTTTTACATCACGTGGATGGTTGGGTGCGTGTGCGTCGCTTACCTGGGGAATACATGGCACCAGGATGCACTATGGGAAGAAGGCAAGCCGGCGGAGGCAGTGTGATGGTTTGGTCAATGTTCTGGGAACCTTGGGTCCTGTGTGGATGTTACTTTGACACGTACCACCTACCTAAGCAATGTTGCAGAATAATGCAGGGTAATGCGCCCTGCCACAAAGCAAAAATGGTTCAGGAATGGTTTGAGGAGCACAACAATGAATTGAATTGAATTGGCCTTGAAATTCCCCAGATCGCAATCCAATCGAGCATCTGTGGGATGTGCTGAACAAACAAGTCAGATCCATGGAGGCCCCACTTTTCAACTTACAGGATTTAAAGGATCTGCTGCCAGATACCACAGCACACCTTCAGGGGTCTAGTGGAGTCCATGCCTTGACGGCTCAGGGCTGTTTTGGCAGCAAAAGGGGGACCAATATTAGGAAGGTGGTCATAATGTTATGCCTGATTGGTGTATATATATATATAAAATAGAATATTATGCCAAACTACCTGATAAAGCTTTATTTTCTAGAAATTAATTAGTTTTCATTATAATATCAGGACAATTGTATCAACCTTACATTTTTTACTTTATGCCCCCCCCCCCAAAAAAAAAAAAAAAAATTTAAAACATGTTCAATATAGAAGAGGCATACACAGTATTCAAGTCATCGTATGTGTAAACAGAACATCACACTTAATAGGCAGTTACCCGTTCAGTGTGCTCAATTTCCTCTGAGATGTTGTCAGTTTGTTTCTGAGTTTGATCTGCACTGCTGGACGTTTCTTGAGTTTTCTGTTGGAGTCTGTCGACCTCTCTCTCAAGATCCAAAAATCTTCCTGTGCTGCTACTCAGCTTGAACTCTGTCGCTTCTGTTTTTGATTGTACCTGTAGACAGAAATGTAATAAATACGAATCAATAACATTAGAAAAAAACACAGACAATGTATCAAGGGCACACAAGAATGTGTAAAAGTTCCCTTACGAGAGTACTCTCGTATTGCGTTTTGCTAAAACGCTATGGGGGAATTCCTTTCCTCGAGATATTGAAGCAAATTTTTATCCAAAAATACCTTTTATACGCAGTGCAGCTGCACAACTCTCAGCAGGAAGCAGCTGCGTGCTGATTGGCTGTGCCGCTGCAACTGCAGCAACCTATAGCGAGACCTTGGGGCGGGACGGACCAATCAGGTCCTTCCAAACTCCCGCCACAAGGGGCAACATAATTTGCATAGCCTAGGGTATATAAGACCCACTCTCGCAAGGTTAGTCAGATTAATTCTTCTTCAGCGACTTGCAATCGTTGAGCTCCGGATCGAAGCCTGCCGTCGACACGCACCCAGCGGAACACGCAGCCTGAGGACGTCGGATTCTCCGCCTTCAGCCTGCCTTCCAGCTGCGCCATCCGGCACCATATCCTTTATACCTTCTGTTTTTCTAAAACATTCAAAAAGAGCCGAGACGTTGATACAAATGTCTCGTTCCTGCGCCTCGTGCAGAGGTTTCATCGCGGACGAGGATCGGCACATCATCTGCGTGTCATGTCTCGGACGAGACCACACGCAGGCTGCACTCAACCAGGGCGGCTGCCCTGAGTGCGACGAGCTGGCGCTGAGACCCTTCGGGCTCGGCTCGCCAGCTTCGACTCGGATCCCGTCCCGTGCTCCCAGCCTCTAGAGCCACGGAAGAAAAAACGTCGCGACCAGAGGCCACCGGAGCGCTCTGACGAGCACACGCCGGGCATGTCCCCGCGTGCCTCGCCATCGCCCGTGTTGTTCGCCGACGAGCAGCACAGCTCCCCTCGCATGGCGGCTGCTGCTGTTTCGTTCGGCGGACCGGAGGAGGAAGAGGATGACAGCCTTTCCCTTGCTGCATCCGGGAGCGGGTGGTCGGACGCCGCCTCGGAGCACGCCACTTCGACGCGGACGGCTAGCGGCGTCATAACCTCAGTCGACGCTGAGCTTATGCGCTTGCTCACCAAGGCCGTGGACGACCTCGGCATTGACTGGTCTCAGCCCGAGGAGCCCACGAGAAGCCGTCTGGATGAGTGGTATTTCGAGAACCGCCGTCAACCTACCGCTCAAAGACCCGCTCCCTTCTTCCCAGAAGTCCACGAGGAGCTAACAAAATCGTGGAAGGCGCCATTTTCATCACGCGCCAGATCCTCTTTTTCTCCAGCGCTCTCGGTAGTCGATGGCGCTCAGAAAAAAGGATATCAAGCCCTTCCTCCCCTCGAGGAGGCTGTCGCTGCACACCTTTGCCCGCCCTCCGCCAGAGGATGGCAGTCAAAGACCGTGCACCCTTCCAAGGCCTGCCGCACTACGTCCAGCCTCGCCGGTCGAGCATTCGCCTCCGCCGGCCAGGCAGCGTCAGCGCTACACTCCATGGCGGTTCTTCAAGTCTTCCAGGCCAAACTCCTCCGTTCCCTGGACGAGTCTGTTCCTGATAACGAGGCTCTGAAGGATCTGCGCGGCGCCACTGACTTGGCCCTGCGCGCCACCAAGGCCAATGCTCAGGCGATCGGCAGATGCATGGCCAGCCTGACGGTGTTGGAGCGCCATTTATGGCTTAACTTAACGGAGATGAAGGACGCGGACAAGACCGCTTTCCTGGACGCGCCCATTTCGCCTTCAGGATTGTTTGGTTCCGCCGTGGTTGGGTTCACAGAGCGCTTCACTGAGGCACAGAAAACTTCGCAGGCAATGCGACATTTCCTGCCCAAGCGTTCCAGCTCCTCCGCTAGCCGTCAAGCTAAGGCTGGACCAGCCCAGCCCGCCAAGGCGCCGCCTTCAGCTCGCCAGCCTCACGCGGCTTCCAAGCCCGGTCAGCGTTCCCGCTCTACGAGCCGCAGCAGACCGCCGGAGCGTCGAGGTCCACGACCCAGCAATGTGTCGAAACCTGAGCCTCCGAAGCCGTCCTAGCCAGAGGTATGAAGAGAAGGCGGATAGTGCCCGCTTCGGCCGGTGCACCGCCTCGCTCTCTTCCAAAACGTTCCCCAGCTCCCTTCAAGGCGGCTGGGAACGCCACATTCACAGCCAACGAGCCCGCAAGCAAGCGTGCTCGCCTGTACACAAAAGCCGTTTTCACGGCGACCCATATGAGTCACAAAAAGAGCTTTTTCTCTGTAGGCAGTGTGCCAGCATTAAAGCATGTACCCCTACACTCAAGCACTCCCCCATGTTCCCCAGCCCCCTGCACTCAGGTGGCTGGAAACATTATTCTCACAGTCAACGAGCCCGCACTCAAGCGCGCTCGCCTGTACACAAGCACCAATCCTCTATGTCCCCCGGCCCCCTGCACTCAGGCGGCGGGAAACAATTCCCTCATAAGCGCCAGCTTAGCGCAAGGTTATCGGGCCACCGAGTCCCTGTTACTCAGCGACTCGCCCCACAGATTAATTCAGCCCCTGGCTTCGAAGGCCGAGGCCTGGCGGGCCATTCCCGGCATTTCGAAATGGGTGTTGAACATAATAGAACGAGGTTACTCGCTACAGTTTGCTCGCAGACCACCGCGCTTTCGCGCCGTGGAAGAGACAACGGTGAGAAGCGACAAAAGTCACGTGCTTCGAACCGAGATATCAAAACTGTTAATAAAGGGAGCGGTAGAAGCCGTACACCCCTCACAGAGCGAGTCAGGCTTTTACAGCCGTTACTTCCTTGTACCAAAAAAGGACGGTGGTCTAAGACCCATCCTAGATCTCAGACATCTGAACAAAGCCCTTATGAAGCGCCCGTTCAGAATGTTGAGAATGAAACAAATCCTCGCGCACATTCGCCCGGGAGATTGGTTTTTCACTGTGGATCTAGAGGATGCCTATTTTCACATACAAATAGCCCCCCATCACAGGCCATTCTTGAGATTCGCCTTCGAGGGGAAAGCAAACCAATACAAGGTGCTACCTTTTGGTCTATCTCTAGCCCCTCGCACGTTTACAAAGTGCATGGAAGCGGCGCTAACCCCGCTGAGGCTTCGGGGAATGAGAATTCTCAACTATCTCGACGACTGGCTCATAATAGCTCAGTCAGAGATACAGTTATTAAACCACAGATCTTGGCTTCTCAACCATTTACAATGCTTGGGACTCAGAATCAATGTGGCAAAGAGTTTATTGTCTCCCACACAGAAAGTTTCGTTTCTGGGAACAGTATTGGACTCAATGCAGATGAGCGGGCGGCTGACGTCACAGCGCGCGCTCTCTGTTCGGAACCGAGCGGTTTCCCTCAGGTCCGGTGCACACATTCCTCTCAAACACTTTCAGAGGATGTTGGGTTTCATGGCCTCGGCGGCGCCAGTTCTCAGACTGGGTCTGTTGCGCATGCGCCCCCTACAGCACTGGCTGAATCGCCGCGTTCCAGCTCACGCATGGCTTTCGGGCCGATTGCAAATCAAGGTAGACCACAGCTGTGTGTTAGCTCTGGCTCCTTGGAAAAATTCCGTCTGGTACAAGACGGGCGTGAGTTTGGGCACTGTTACGAAGTGGAAAGTTATCTCGACAGATGCATCCAACCTAGGTTGGGGAGCCCTTCACGAGGGCAGGCCGATCTCCGGTCTCTGGTCAGACTCGGAGAAGAGCCTTCATATAAACTGTCTAGAGATGAAAGCGGTCACGATATCGCTAAGAGCTTTCCTTCCGTACATAAAATACCACCATGTCCTGATCCGAACGGACAGCAGGTCGGTGGTAGCCTATATAAATCGCCAAGGCGGTCTGAGATCTATCGATCTGCACTCAATGGCGGAAGAAGCCCTAATATGGGCAGAGCACAATCTGAGCTCGCTGAGAGCGACTCACGTGCCAGGCATTCTGAATTTGGGTCCGGACATGCTGTCCAGGGGCAAAGTGTCCCCGGCAGAGTGGTCTCTTCACCCAAATATAATTCAGATAATTTGGGGCAAGTTTGGAGAGGCAAAAGTGGATCTTTTCGCCTCAAAAGACAATGCTCAATGCCGAATATATTTCTCCAAGCACGAGGATGCGTTGGCCCACGAATGGCCCAACCTTCCTCTTTATGCGTTTCCCCCAATCTCAATGTTACCTCAGGTCATAGAGAGGATCAGGGAGAGCAAATGCGCTGTGCTTTTAATAGCCCCGCTTTGGAGAAATCAACCTTGGTTCTCACTGCTGAGTCAGATGTCAGATGCAGCTCCGTGGCCGATCCCGCTGAGGAGAGATCTTCTCATGCAGGCGGAACGGCAGATCTGGCATCCCCGTCCCGATCTATGGGCGCTTCATGTTTGGTCCATCAACGGGTACATGAGAACCTTTCTGAAAGCATAATGAACACTATTACTGAAGCTAGAGCCCCCACTACTAGGCGGCTCTATTCAGGCAAATGGTCAGTCTTTTCAGACTGGTGTAAAGCGCGAAGTCTGACCCCACATGATTGTGCAGTGTCAGAGGTGCTTACATTTTTACAAGAGCTTCTGGACGCGGGTCGTTCCCCCTCCACGCTCAAAGTTTATGTGGCTGCTATAGCAGCGTATCACATTAAAGTGAACGGACTGTCACTAGGAAAGAGCGATCTCATTGTTCGCTTCCTTAAAGGGGCTAGAAGGCTTCACCCACCTCGTCCCCCTTCAGTCCCTATATGGGACCTGTCCACGGTCCTGGATGCCATGAAGAGCTCTGCATTTGAGCCTCTGCATTCTGTGAGCTTAAAGCTCCTGTCACTAAAGACCGCTTTTCTGCTAGCGATCGCATCAGTTAAGCGAGTGGGTGATCTGCACGCGCTCTCTGTGAGCGCCTCGTGTCTGGAATTTGGGCCAAACGACTCCAAAGTCGTCCTCAAACCAAGACATGGATATGTACCTAAAGTGCTTTCAACTCCGTTCAGAGCACAGGTTATTTCACTTTCGGCACTTTCATCACAGTCAGATGAAATAGATGCTAATTTGCTCTGTCCTGTCAGAGCGCTGAGAATATACATAGAGCGTTCCGCTGTTTACAGGCAAACTGAACAGCTCTTTGTATGCTTTGGCGGACGCACCCGAGGGTGCGCGGTTACAAAGCAGACCCTGTCACGGTGGATAGTGGATGCTATCTCACTGGCCTATGAGTCTAAAGATATCGGCTGCCCTTTAGGCATTAAAGCCCATTCTACTAGAGGCATGGCCTCTTCGTGGGCTTGGTCTACTGGCATTTCTCTGAATGATATCTGTGCGGCGGCAGGCTGGGCCTCCCCGTCCACTTTTATCAGATTCTATAATTTAGATGTTCCGGCTTTACAAGCTGGGCTTCTTGCTGTATGAACAGATTAACCCCTTGAGGCTCGATAAGTCCGGCCTGGGTTTAATATTGTATAAGTCATAAGCATATTCCTTACGGCCCGAAGTGTCTGGCCACTCTTTATTCCTGACCCGATTAGGTCCGGTCTATACTTATTGCACGAATATCGTGTTCATTCTCATGAGGGCCCGACTCAGGTCTGGCCCATTCTGAATTATTGATATCATACTACAGGCCCACCTAGGTTGGCCTGGGTTTGGTGTCGTCGGCTTTAGAGCCGTTAAGCAAGCACGGCGTTTTGCATTGGTCCCCCATAGCGTTTTAGCAAAACGCAATACGAGAGTACTCTCGTAAGGGAACGTTTCGGTTACTAACGTAACCTCGGTTCCCTAAGATGAGGGAACGAGTATTGCGTTTTGCTTGCCGTGCTTGCTCACTTGCTCAGGAGTCGCTTCAGTCGATTAACCTGACTAACCTTGCGAGAGTGGGTCTTATATACCCTAGGCTATGCAAATTATGTTGCCCCGTGTGGCGGGAGTTTGGAAGGACCTGATTGGTCCGTCCCGCCCCAAGGTCTCGCTATAGGTTGCTGCAGTTGCAGCGGCACAGCCAATCAGCACGCAGCTGCTTCCTGCTGAGAGTTGTGCAGCTGCACTGCGTATAAAAGGTATTTTTGGATAAAAATTTGCTTCAATATCTCGAGGAAAGGAATTCCCCCATAGCGTTTTAGCAAAACGCAATACTCGTTCCCTCATCTTAGGGAACCGAGGTTACGTTAGTAACCGAAACGATATACTGTATAAACTCACAGCTGTGATTTGTTCTTTTGTTTGGTTCGTGTCACTCTCGACCTCTTTCAGTTTTTCGAAAGCAGCAGTTGTAGCACGCTCAGTATCCTGTAGAGTTTCCTTCACCTCATCAGTAGTCTGTTTCAGTGCTGTAGCTCTCTCACTGTCATGCACACACACACACACACACACACACACACACACACACACGCGCGGTGATGTAATAAAGGAAGCTGTTTAATGGTTATTTCTTCAAAAGAGAGCCTTTTTTATTGCATGGGCTGATTTTATTATAGTACAGATGACATATTTTTCTTTGTTTTTGAAAGTCACATTAAAACAGATTTACCTTACCGTACCTTACTTCTACTTTTCAAATGCCTTTTATGCTGGGATTTAAATATTTTTGCCTTGTACCAGACCAAATTATTAAACTATGATAATCTAAACAAAGATTGCAATATAAACCATTTTAATATTACTGTGTGAAAATCATTTATATTCTTTTTCCAAAAATTATGACTGTCCCTTAGTTGTGGCGCCACAACTAATAATTTTTCGACAAAAAAAGTTGCTAAATTAGTATTCTTGTTAACCAACTAGACAACAGTGACAATGAAGCGTAATTGCAAGTGAAAAAGGAGATACATGCTATGAGAAAACAAAGAAAAATCACACTAAATATTACCTGTGAATAATATTTGTTATTGTGTTATTTGCCAAAAAAGCTGACATTTTGACCATTTAAAATGTTTTTATTTTTTTATATTCTTTCTTTGTAAAAAAAAAACAAAAACAATTCTCCATTTAAGCATTTATATCAGTGGTTTTCAACCAGGGACCTCTAGCCAGCCACAGCAAACTTACAGAGGGGCTCCAGTAAGTCTTAAAATTATTGAGGTGCTACGGAGCCCCACACATCATGCGGACAAACATATATTGTACAACATACATATATATATATATATATATATATATATATATATATATATATATATATATATATATATATATATATATATATATATATATATATATATATATATATATATATATATATATATATATATATATGTATATATATATATATATATATATATATATATATATATATATATATATATATATATATATCGTGGCCATGAATTAAGAATTTGTTCTTGTATTAGTAAATTCTGGCCATTTTGATTGAACTAAAACAAGGGAAAGAATTATTACAATGTGGCCATGATTGAGTAAAACGAGGGAATGACATATTATATCATGCACACAATATACTTGGAATGAGAAAAATTATTTAGTAAAACTTGGTGACATGTAAGTAAGTTTTGGGAACAAATTGTTAATTTGTGGCCACGATGTACATATCCACCCCCCCCCCCCCCAATATAGACATTATATTTAGTTTTTATTTTACTAAATGTGTTATTGTGTGTTATGTTGCTGTACATGTATGTATAATGCTATCTAAATAGACAAATTGCTTTAGAGGACATTACATTTAAGTAAATTTAATATTATTAATATTTTTATTGCAGAAGTACCAGAGGTACATATCAGATTAAATAGAAAGGCCTTCGAGTGTCAAAAAGTTTGAGAACTTGCTTTATGTCCAATGTTGGACATTATTAGTGGGCAAATTAAATAAACTATTGAGTTTTAAAAGTGTATTTGGAAAGTTTAATGTCAAAAGTGTGTGTGTGTGTGTGTGTGTGTGTGTTTACTCACTTGGTAGCCTGTGCTTGTTGCAGGAGTCTTTCTGCAGTGCGGGCCTTGTCTGCCGTCTGGGTCAGAATATCATCCACACTGGTCAGTCTGGCCACATGTTGGTTGATCTCTGTGGTCATGTTCTTTAGCGCTCCAGATGAAACTGGCAAACTCAATTTCATCACCTCTTCAGCTACTTCCTCTATTCGCTTCGGATCCGTTTCGTCTACAAAGACAATCGAATATAAGTTTCTAACACTAAAATTTTGATTTCCACTGTAGTTGCGGCATTACATAATAACAAATGTATATATAATATACCATTTTCCTACAATCCATTAGCAATGGTATATAGGCTACTGTATCGTGTGGTCTATTTGAATTGTGTGGTCTATCTGGGTGGGTATAAACTAAAGTTCTTATAGTTCTGACAAGTATTTTAGTTTTAGTTTTAGTATTCTAATGCTCTAATTCTAGTATTCTCATACTAACACAACTAATATGTGAGTGTTTACAATATGTAACATTTCATACTTGTGAGGAAGTCTCGTATTTGCTGAATGAGGTCCCTGAGCTCCTCATTGGTCTGTTCCACGCGGGCTTTGCTCTGATTGGCTCTTAGTAACACTCCCTGAGCACTGAGCTTAGCCTCATCAGCACGTCCTCGAGCATCTGACACCTACCAGACAACACACATGCATATCCCTATAAACACACTTAACATTTTTTTAATTATATATATATATATTAAATTGTATTAGCTGTAATAATTAAATACGTGTATGTATATGTATATGTATATATATATATATAATATGTATATTTATATAATAAATGTTATTACAATTTAAAATAATGTTTCTATGTGAATATATTTTACAATGTATTTTATTCCTGTGATGCAAAGCTTAATTTTCAGCATCATCACTCCATTCTTCAGTGTCACATGATCCTTCAGAAATCATTCTAATAGGCTGATTTGAAGCATTTCTTATTATAACCAATGTTGAAAACTGCTTAATATTTTTGTGAAAACCAAGGTACGTCTATGTCAGGATTATTTGATGAATAAAGAGTTCAAAAGAACAGCATTTATTTGAAACAGATTTTTTTTTTTGTTGCAATGATGTAAAAGTCTTTACTGTCACTTTTGATCCATTTAATGTGTCTTTGCTGAATAAAAGTACAAAATTCTTGCAAACTTTTGATAATTAAAATTGCTGTGAATACTTACCATCTTGTTTAGCTTGTCCACTTCTCTTAACGAGTGCAGGACCTCTTGGTCTAAGTTTTTGGCTTTGTTCAAGGCCTCTTGAGATTGGGTCACAATAGTCTCACATCCTTCTCCACCACACTGGGACACGCCATCCGCGCTCACACAGCCAAGACCACCACATTCACCGCAACCATCAAGACCTGGCACCCCTCCGCACACCTACACACACATTTACACATCTGATTATAACCCATGAGAATATAGCTTTGATTCATTAAAATAATGTGCACATTGTTTAGATTCTAAAAGTTCTTAGGCTGTGTTTCTGAGACCTGATTGACATGCCACTAACATGCTAACACAAGCTCCTAAATCTCACAGGGTACTTGTGCGCCCCACTAGCCATTCAAATAACCCACTGACTACTATTTTTATTTTTTATTTTAAATGTAGTTTTAGTTACCTGACGGCTTAGTCGTGAAAGGTCTGTGGAGTCCAGTTCAAATCCAATTTTGTCCAGCCTCTGTAAATGCAGCTGATGTTTCAGGTTAAATTCTTTTTCTGTGGCATCTAGTTTGGCTTCTGTAACTTTCCGCAGAAAGGCAGACTTTTTGACCGTACTTTCCGGGTCAGAGACGGCTTGATTGACACGGAACTCCGCCCCGACAGATTCCCTGTTATACTCAATGATGCCGTCTGCCGCACCTACAGGAGATGATCACCACACACTTCAGACACACCACGTGTGTGTTGAATTTGAACCAGTATGTTTGTGTGCTCAACTCACCTCTGGGGTCTGAATGTTTAATGTTTAGAACCTGCCGCTGTTTGTCAGAGGAGATCTCTTGTAGGTTTTGGGCCTCCTTGGTCAGACTTTCCAGGTTCTCCACGGCCATCTGATGGTCAGTAGATACCTTCTCCAGATCGGTTTCAGATCGGTTCATAGACTTTCTCAGAAATGATGCTGTCTCACTGAGATCAGGAGAAATCGAATAGTATCAAAAAAGAAAAAAAAGAGAAATAAATCGAAGAGTATCAAAAGTAAACTGTGAAAAAGAACTTAGCATTCACAATGTCTCTGGTCTTGAAAACATCTTGAGTCCATTTTCCATGTGGAAAACTACCCCCCCCCCCAATCAATTAGTTGGTGGGTTGCCTGAATGGTTTTAGGTTTGCCTAACCCCAATCTTGGTGGGTGTTTACATAAGATACATTCTTGCATTGAAAAAAGCTAGAATAAGTGTTAAAAAAAGGATTTCAAGACAATTTTTTAAGGCAATAGATGCTGTTTACACCAAGTGTAGATAGCAACTAGATTCTATTTACACTAAGTGCAAATAGTTATATATTCTATTTACACTATGTGACAATAACAGCATTTTCTTAGCGATGCTATTATTTACACTAAGTGAAAATTGTGAAATAATCTATTTACACCATGTAAAAGTAGCAGTTCTTTGCAATATATGTAAATGCTATTCATACTTTATTTTGACAGATACATACTATTTGCACCTCAGTATTGTTGGACATTAACAGGATGCAATAATAACATAGAGAGTAAATGATTATATTTATTAAAATGATTAAATGGATGCCACCTTAATGGGACAATAAAAGCCCTCCCTACACCTACTACTAACCCTAACCAATAAATACTTTTATTATTATTAAACATTTCGTTAGGCACTTTATTTCCACTTTTGGAACATTTTCTTCATTTTTTTTTTTTTAAGTAAATGCTTTTCCGATGTGATATGTGATGGGAAAAGGGACAAGAGCGAGCTCGGAAAAATAACTAATGAATCAAAATATTAATTAATATCAACATATTCATAAAAAACAGATATTTATTAATTACTGCTACTAATAATAAAATTAATATTAGAATAATATTATTTGTAATAATATTTTTTGTTGTAATTTCTTCATGCTGTCACAGCACTTCAAGGTGGGCCAGGTGGTCCTTCATTGGTATTTGTCAATATATTTTTTAATAATGTCGTATGTCTTAAGACCTTCAACTATGGGGTACAACTATAACTAAGCTTTTATGATGCTGTCACCATAAATACTTTCACTGTATGGAAAAGAGCGGCGTGAACATTCTTCAAAACATCTCCTTTTACAGAGATGTATATGCAACAGTGGTCTTTCCATGAAAGTTTTAAAATGTTGTCTTTAAAGGTCCCATGGCATGAAATTTTCATTTTATGAGGTATTTCAACAATAATATGAGTTCCCCTAGCCTGAATATTGTCCCCAAGTGGATAGAAATGTTGATCGGTGTAAACCCGAGTTCTGGCTGTCTCTCTCTGCCTTTGAGAAAATGACAGGCCAGACGAGCCAATCCTGAAGTCTCCTGGTTTGACGTCCAAGCAGGAGCGGTTTCCTCCCTTTCCCCCGCCCAGAGAATCTGGCACGCCCATGCAAACACTCGAGATCATTAACGTTACTTGTGAACGAGTGAACACTGGCAGTTTCTCAGTGTTTGGATGTACAAATGAAAACAGAAGTCTTTCTTCAGTTCCTTCTGATCTGTGATTTCTTATGTGTAGCTTATTATTTATTATTTGTGGACACGCAGCGGCTTCTCTCTCTCTCCCGACAGAACAGTGTTTTCGTGTTTTCTATCTTGTGAGTCAGTGTTTTTGTACGTCCTTGTCGCGTCTATCTGTTCTAAAATGTGCATACAGTCTTTTCTGTTTAACATCAGCAGTCACATCTTTAGAGATAAACTTCACGCACGCCGAAGCTCGGCCTCCAACATCCCCGACCCCCAGTACTGCATCTGGCCCACAGCGGAGGCACCAAACGCGGCGTGAGATTAAGCAGAAGGAGGGTAAGCGTGAGCATATCTGGGCTAGGCTAGCCAGCTTTCCCCACAATAAACTGGATTACATTCGATTACTGCTGTTGTGTCTTTGTTTGCGCTGTGTAACGTTACTCAATGCGCGTCACTGACGCTTTTCATATGATTGGAACATATCTAGAAATAATGCTATAGTCAACACTTACTAACTCGTTCATCTCGCTGTAATGGTACATTGCATGTGTTACAAAGTTGGTAGAATAATGATGAAGAGGACTCGGTGTGACTGGGACTCGTGTTTATTCAGAACTCTCAGATACAAACACAATAAACTCGCGCTGACTGACAGCGCTCTCATAACTCAGTAGTTACTATAAATAACTTTGTTAGCAATCGCTTCGTCTCCGTGATGTCCGGTTCGCGAACGAATCATTCTTTTGAATCGGTTCTTTTTAGTGAACCGAACCAGTTCACCAAATCGGACTGAATCGTTCTAAACGGTTCGCGTCTCGAGTCAGCGCTGATCCATAATTTACTAAAGTTACTAACTTTCTGACATGAGTGACAGCCCCTCCGACTAGAAATAAACTAATAACCTGAAGTATATGCTAGTAACTACAGCAGTTCACCCTGAACTGAGAAATGCTGAGAGAACTGATGAGAAGTGAACACAGGTCCATCCGTCTCTCTGGCAGACTCGTGCCTGCTCGTGCCTCGTTAAACCACGCCCCCTCCGCTCATTTAAAATGCAAATATGTCAGCCAATCACAACAGTGGGCGTTTTTACTGAAGTCTCACAGCAGACACGCCTCTTGAAGCAGGGCATTCAGCCACAGGGCAAACAGCAGTATAGAAAAAATGCCTTTTATTTCTAAATTATGACATTTTATGATGTAAAAATCATACTAATAATATAAGTACACCTCAGAAAACACTATAAAATAATAGAAAAATGCCATGCCATGGGACCTTTAATGTTGTATAAGTTACTGTTAAAAATCAATTGTGCTATGGAGAAAATAAATGTGATTTTGTATTTCTGGAACTAGGCTATTGCACTCTACTTCAAAAAAGAAAATCACATGCAATTGGAATGGTATGAGAGTGAATTAATTCACTTTAAACGAAGAGAGTATATAAAAAGGAAAACAATGGCGTGATATGTGTGTGGATGTGTTATACATACTTGGCTTGCTGCAGCATCCTCTGTGTGTGTGAGAGAGTTTGTTGAACCTTGTCATCTTCCAGTATCTCTCTGAGCTGTCTGGTTTCAACCTCCAGACTCGATATGATGTCTTTATAGGGTGTAGCCCCGCCCGTCTCTTTCATATCCTCTACTGTATTCACCAGCCTCTGCGTGTGATTGGTCAGTTCTCCCACATTAACATCCCATTCGCGAAAACACTGATGACACGCCTCGCAATCAGGAAAGGTCCCCACGTATCCACGGCCACACGAGTCACACCTTCGCCCGGACACACCCTCTACGCACACACACTCTCCAGACATCTTATTACACTGTTGAGTGGCAATGCCTCGTGGGTCACAATCACATGCTGGAACACAAACATGCACAAATGATTTGAAATATGAAATGGTGCCAAAATTCTTCATATGATTTAAAATCTTGGATGTGAGTGCTGGAAGGAACAGTGCATTCTTGTATGCGTGTGTGTGTGTGCTGGAATGTGTGAGAAAGCATCTGTTTATTACCACGCATGATATACTAGGCGTAAAAACAGCTGGTTTTAATGCCCAAAAATATATAATTTTATTATTTTCTAATTTACAATTTTATTTTAAAATTATAATCACTGTATACAGTCATGCAAATCTGATGAGTTATCACTGAGGATAACCTCATTACTAAATGTGTTTAAGAAAATAATTGTCTTAAAATGGTCTTTATGCAGAATATAATTGTATATTTTCTTTCTGCTTGTTATTGGGATGAAGTGTGACAGTTTTGTGTAGTTCAACAGTTGTTTTCAGAGTATTCCTTTGGAACATTATGGCAATTTTCAAGCTTATTTTTTTCTTTTTGGGATGATCGGAGCTTGTTTATCTCTATACTGGAATTTTTTTCTTGGCCCTTGACCTTGAAACATAAACATAGATTTTTTGCTGTACAGTATTTCAGGTTTTGTCTAAACTCTCTGCCAATAGAACACTGTTTACGGTGTTCATTTGACTGAATCGAAGATTGTGCATGTAAACGCAATTATTATCCCCAAACCATTCAAATTCACTTGAAACGTACAATGTTTCACATAAGTGCTTACTTAAGTGCACCACAAAGATAAAAAGCATGGAAAGAAATAATGTTTGTTTGGTTGTATTACAAAAAGAACAAATCACACACTTATACTTAAAGAGGCAGCAGACCCTTATTCAAATAAACTCTGGGTCTCTTGGACTCTTTCTGTAGAATATCAGAGAGAATTGAATAAATCACACTGACACAAATAAACACTTATGTATAAACTTTCCAACCAGTTTCCAAACATTCTGGGAGTTTATTTACGTGGTGCGCATGTGTTTGTTTTTAGCAGCCCAGTCTCACAAGGGAAACTTTGTCAGCGTACCACATGCAGGAACATTGTCTGGTAACATTTTAACCTTGTATCGTATCCATCTGAGTCTTTGGACACTATCATGCTTGAGTAAAGCAGATGGAAGAATTAGGAATACATTAACTAGAACGAAATCACAACAAAATCAACTGCTGGCCAAGATATCAGAGATTTCATAATGACTTTCTGGAATTAGCTGAGTGGAGATGCAAATAAGCATTGGTGGTATTTCCCTGTGAAAGTGTGTTTGTTTGTATTTGTGTGTGGTTAATGTGTTCAAGGCCGCATTTACAATGGTTTAATTTTTTTCACAGATATCAGGCAGATTGGATCTTGATTCTGTTCTTCATGCGCCATTATTTGTTAAATGTAATAATAATTGGTTAAATCTGGTCTGACATCTTCACTTCAGGTCATGTTAACAAATGCATGAGCATTTTCAGAATCAACAGCTTTGTTTTCAGACTTGCACATTTTGTTTATCGCAATATCGCAAAAACAATTTGTGAATAAATCAGCGTTTCTATTTAATGTGTTCAAGAGACCAAAATGTAAATTTTCAAAGAAACTGTATATTTAAAAAAATTAAAAAAATCATACTGAGAAAATATTAATATATTATTTGATACACTGTATACTGAAAAAATATTAATTTAATATATATATATATATATATATATATATATATATATATATATATATATATATTATATTATATTATATTATATTATATTATATTATATTATATATATATATATATATATATATATATATATATATAGTAAAACCTCCAAACACATAGAAATAACTGCAATATAAGATCACAAAAAATTATAATGCACAATTTTTCATCATTGTTACATGACAAATTGGTTGAAATCTTCATTTGGCAATCAGGTCATGTTAAGAAATGCATGAGAATTTTACGAATTAGCTAATTTAATTTATCGCAATATCAAATTTTTCTTTTTTTTTGCGAAAAAAAGCAGTGGTTCCATTTAATGTGTTCAAGGAAATATTTCCCGAGAAACAGAATCGAAATAGAAATGAAAAGGAACATTTTAGCTCTTGTGGATTTAAAAATATATATATATTTTGGAATATTTCTTTTCATCTTGTTGTTTCCATCCATTCTTTTTTATACATTGTACTAATAAAATATGTTGAAGGAAACGTGCGCCATGAAATTGAGGGTTAAATTGTGCTACTCAACTGAATTACACAGTGTGCTCGAATATTAGTACAGCAGTAATCGGACTCCACTCACATGACCCATTGCGCGGGCCAGTTGCGATGACGCAGTGCAGACTCACCGTGGCATTGCACCTCAGGATTGCCCCAGAACAGTTCCCTGCACTCCTCACACGTCCTGCCTCCAAAACCAGGCTTACAGGAACACTGACCTGACAGCTGAGATAAGTGGATAATTCAACTTATGATTTATGATTGATTTAGTCAACTTGTCATAAATATAGGTGTTTGTATTTATACCAGGTCACAAGAGGAACTGTGCGAGTGTTCTGGGTGGCACTGGCAAGGTTGACATCCTTTGCCACTGTTGATGTTCCATGTGTTGGGGGCACAGCGGTCGCAGTGCTGACCCTCCACACCAGGCAGACATGGGCACTGCCCGCTAACCCTGTCACACTCACACAAGCCGTCAACACAGCTTTGCCTGGAACTTCCCAAAAGCTGGCACATACACCCTAAAGACAAAACGATAAAAAAAAAAAAAGATTTGTTTTCCTTGTATGGACAAAAACATTCTTTAAACTTATTTTCTTTTGTGTTTCGCAGAAGAAAGGATGTCATGGAGGAAAGGACAACAAGCGTATACCACATTCTAAAAAGAGCATGGATGAACAGATGGATTTTTAAACACAATCACACACACTGCATGCGCACACATGTAGCCAATCAAATGCAGCAGAGTAATGCGTTTGTTTACATTGCATACTTACTCCTGCAGTTCTGTGTATGGGCGTCTCCATAGTAGCCACGTCTACAGTACTGGCACGCATTGCCATCGGTGTGGAACAGGCATTTGCGACAGGCACCCGTGCGGGTGTCGCATGATTCAGGGTCTTGCATGTTAATATTTCCGTTACACTGACATGGCTGGCACCGCCCCCCTGGTACCTGAGGGTTACCATAATAACCAGAGGTACATTCCTCACATTTGGGTCCTAGAAGGTGGAGTAGGAGTGAGAAGTGTTTTATATGTGAAATTTAAGAAATTGTTTCTGTTCTGTTCTCCTACTGATGCATTTACCTTTGTAGCCTGAGGTACAGACACAGTGCATTTGGAGAGAGTTGGGGTTTTGGTAACAGCTCTCAGCAAACTGCATTCCGCTTCCAGGTCCGTTAGGGCACATACAAGGGCGACACGGCTCTCTTAAGCCCAAAGTTTTACGGTGATAACCACTTTCACACCTGGAACAGAGTTTCAGGAAGCACACATGTATTTATTTTCGTTGCTCAAGAAGTAGAGCATTGCACTGGCAACCCTAATGTCATAGATTCATTTCTCAAGGAATGCATGAACCAATACAAATGTTTACCTTGAGAGTGCAATGTAACTTTGGATAAAAGATCAGACAAATGCCTAAATGTACATTAAATAGAATTTACTCACCCTCAAGTTGTTCCAAACCTGTACGAATTTCTTTCTTCTGCTGAACACAAGATATTTTTAAGAATATCGGTAATCAAAAGGTTGATGGGCCACATTGACTTCCATAGTATTTTTTTTCCCATGCTATGAAAGTCATTTGGGCTCTAGGCCTGTTTGGTTAACCATATTCTTCAAAATATCTTCTTTTGTGTTCAGCAGAAGAAAGAAATTCACACAGGTTTGGAACAACTTGAGGGTGAGTAAATTATGTCATCATTTTCATTTTTGGGTGAACCATCCCTTTAATAAGAAGGTACCTGCTTCTGGGTAAAGCCACTTAATTAAAACTTTCAATGTTTTTCACAGGGGTATTTCTACATTTCTGAGGGATTTGTGTATATTTAATGATGGAAACAATGTTTCATTGAAATTAACTTTCAATATAAACAATTAAGACTATCTATAAGATTAGATCAAATACTACAGCATTTGTAAATATTTCATAGCTCTGTAAAAGAACCACCAGGATACTTTTTAAATAACTGGCTTCTCAAAAAACTAACTGAGCCCAGAGGGCGAGCTGCACTACATGTCCTAGGAAGTGCAATTATGGTTCATTCTACAGCGATTGGACAAATACAGCACACAATGAGCAAGAAGCTTGTTTTAATAGTTGCTGGTCTGTCTGTCATCTGCTATGATTTTGAAATGACAAAAAATAGTAGGCTCTCTCTTCATCATTCCATCACTGTTTTATATTTTTTCACTGTTTTCCTCAGACAAGGAGACTAAACGTAAAAGTTCCTGCACAAAGTGTGTGAATATTTAATGATTCAAGGTTATTTATTAGCGCCTTATTATTATATTATTAGGCATTGTCGCCCACCCCCCTTTTCAGAATTTTTAAAAACTCTTTGTTAAAGAGTTATAAGCCATGAACCAAGCTAACGAGCTATGAGGTGAATCACAACACTACAAACTTTGATTTGAAGAAAAAAGATTTTGAACATCAGACCGTGTGCTTAATCCAACCAATAAGTGCGAGAAGAAACATGTATATATAGCCGCCCCTCACCTCTGTCCCGTGACAGTTTTACAGCAAACTCTTCACAACCCCAATGCCTCTCGGCTGGTTCATATCCCAGTCATGGAAGCGGGGGGAGTACTCTGTGTTCCGGCCAAATATGCATGCATTACCATATCTGATCTGATTACATGTACAAGCAAACTCGTGAAACGGCTTTAGTGAGTGAAAGAACTACAATCCCATGAAGCATTGCAAACAGCATAATAGAAATTAAAACGATGGAGGAATATAAAACTACTCGTTTCCAAATGTTGATTATATACATAAAACTATATATTTTAAGTTAATTGCAAAATATGCAAATATATATATATATATATATATATATATATATATATACTGTATATATATACAAACTTTAAGTATTTTGAGAGCGAAGATAGATCGACTCAATTACGTTACTTGGAGTGCCTCAAGGGAGTAGGTGGAGCTCTTTTGGTGCCTTGCTTTTTCGAGTCTCTGATTGGTGTAATTTTTGTATAGCAAAAAATAATCTGAAATAATTTGTGGGGTGAATGATGGCTTCAGCCGAAGCAAATATCATGGGTTAACAACCTCTTAGTGTCAGGGTTTTGTGACAGAGCCCTGACATTACATATTTGTCTTGTCTTTGTGTGAGTGTAGGGTCTCGAATGTGCTCAAGTCATACACTCTCTTGTCTCCATGTCTTGTCTCCTTGTTCTCATGTGAGCGTATGGGCTGTGTTCTTTCACCCACTGTGCGCTCTTGTCTTGTGAGCGCTTAGTTAATATTTTCTTTGGCCAGGTGCTCTTGTGTTGTCATGTTCTGTGTAGCACCCGATTTGTTTTCACTGGCCGTGTGCTTTCATGTCGTCATGTTTTGTGTGAACACGCAGTCTATGAGTGTGCTCATTGGCTCGCGTGTTCATCTTTTGTTTTGTGAGCACATGGCTTGTAATTTTGTCTTTGCTGGCCATGTGCTTGTGTTTGTCATGTTTGGTGTGAGCACATGGCTTGTCATGCATTTCCTTGTGCCATGTGCTCTCCTATCTATTGTCTAACCCCGCCCATCTTGTTTCCTGATTATTGGTTAATTTGCCTTCCCTCATTACCTTCTTTTGTTTGCGTCCCTATTTATTCCCCTTGTGTTTGCAGGCCTGTGCTGGTTCGTCGTCTAAGGTACCCTTCTTGTGTCCTGACCCTGCCAAGTCTAGTTCTGGAATCTTGCTGCCTGTCTTGTTTCCCCCACGGGGTAGTTTTTGTTTGTTTTGTTTTATTTTTATAATGAATAAATAACCCTTTACTTTTGCATCTGAGTCCTCGCTCCTTTCATCACCCAAACCCTGACACTAAGCTTTATTGTAGGTCTGTCTTTAAAAGGTTTATAAGTTATTGTTCATTTTCATTTTCCATATTGTTTAAAACTGTATACTGTATCTTTGGCTCTGGAGCAGATAATCAAGGGTTAAAACTGGTCTTTACTCTGGGTTTAAAAAGACATTAACCCAGGGTAGTTTAAAAAGGGCAGTGTAAAAAATCCTATGTTAGGCTCTCCTACCTCTCACAGTTGTGGCCTGTGGTGTTACCCCTGCATTTCAGACACTCGCCAGTAAGCGGGTGGCACTGTTCGCTGTTCCCGTTACAGGAGCAGGGCTTGCATTGAGGGAAGCCCCAATGGTTGGGCTTACAGTTGCCACAGTGATGCCCATATGCCCCTGGCACACATAAACACTGGCCCGTGGTGGGGTGGCAGAAAAGGTTCTGAGAGCCCAGCGGGTTACAGTCACAGGCTGATGAGAAAGGGATCGGAACGTTAATGTTATTCTGTGCTAATGGCTATGTTGGTGTTGACTTGTGTACATGTGCATGTGTGTAGTGTTCACTAACATCTACATCCCGAGGGTCCAAATTGGTAGGTGGCCGGGGCACAGGCATCGCAGTTCCTTCCTGAAACATTGGGTCGACACTGACACTGCCCACCGTTAACGTCACACACTGTGCTCAGAGAACCTCGTGGGTCACACCTACATTCTGCCAGTGATAAATAATTGAGAGACAATTGAGGTTTATTCAAACTAAATAGCAATATAATGGCTGTGTCCGAAAGCTTCGCTGCCTTATCAAGCAATGCCTTCTCAGGCTATTTAGACTATTTCTTGCTTAGTTTTTATCATTTTTTTGACTGTCTCACCCAGAGCTCCATTGTGTAGTAGAGATGACACACTGAAGATGAAGTCTCTGCAAATATCCGTCAAGGGGATTTTAATAACATTTTGGCTCCGTTCCATACATCTGTATTTCTTGAACATCTCCCAGTCATCCTTCTGCTGGAGTCCCTCAGAAAATAGATCCAGGTCTTGCACCTCTGGCAGAAGCACTATCTACAGAAGTCAGAAAAAAAGGTCATTAGGCATGATTATTGCAACAAACCACTGTGTTTGATGGTTGTGAATATAAAGACAGAGGACAAATGGATTTGCATTAGTTTATATGTGTGTAATTGCAAATGTAAGTTGGTTTATTTAATGTTATATTCATGCACAAATTGAAAATTAAATAAACTTACTGAATCGACAAGTGTGTGAGGAGAAGAGTGATAGCTGTATGATGAGTACTGTGGGAAGTTCATTTTCACTGTGTAGTTCTGACCCTTCTCCAAACACACTGGCCCACGCAGAACTACATATCTGAAACACACAAACACACGATTAGGAGTCAAATACACAATAAACAAAACTAAACACATGCTAATGCAACTTTACCTGGATCCAGGGTGCAGTGAGATGGTCTGTTCATCATTGTATGTAGAAGTGCAGTGTGCTGTTGTATAATTGATCTTGGGCCGCTCTATCTTTACTACAACCTGCTCCCATTCATCTGGCAACTACAATAAATGCATCAAATACATGTACTTGGTTGTTTGTGACCATGTATGCGAGTTATAAATTGAATATTGTATGCGTGTTTATTACCAGTGGTTCATAGCGGATCATTAAGTTGTATTCCATAGATTGTGGGAAATTGTAAATGGTGAATCTCAGTGTTTCACCCTCTGGTACGTTAACAAATCCTGTACCCGTCCAGGTGGGTTTACGATCCAAAGGAAATGGTCTTTGAACCACTTTTACTGCCTGCATACAATCAATAAAGACTTGCATTTATGCATATCAATAAATTTGGTTCTGTTACATGTTACAGTGAACAACTCAAACACTCATTGGGTATCATTCAGAGAACAGCAGGATGAGCAAAACAAATTTCTGTGTATATCTTTCATAAAACTATTTTTACAAACATTTTCTTATTCAGTTTTTTCATAAAAGCAAATGACTTACATTTTTGTCATTAATTTGCTAATGGAATCGATAAATTGTCACCATTAATAAGTACAAACGATTTTTATGTAAATTAACCATTATTTTTTAAAAGAAAAACTGATCCATTTAATTTGTTTGTAAAACTTTTCTAAGTAAATTTTTGCACTTTTCTTCTATTGTTGTTAAATTATTATTGACTATTTTTGTTAAATTTCGCATTTAGTTTGTAAAATCATTCTTAAGTGAACTGTCACACAATTGTTTTGTAAAACTATTGTTGAATAAATTGTCACATTCAATTAGTTCATAAAACCATTCTTGTGTAAATGATCACATTTCGTTTCTCAGTACAAGTAGTCTTAAGTAAACTTTCACATGCTGTTTGTTCATAAAATCATTGTCATGGAAACTTTTTGCATGTTAAGCCTTTTTTCAAGATTTACGAATACGAATCATATAAACTAAATGGTCCATTCCCTTGTTCAATTAAGATTTATACACAATTTTTTATTAAGCTCTAGTTTTCTTAACCTATTTGAAATTATTAATTCATAATATTAATGTATTATTCAATTCAATTTAATGGAATTTCACTATTAATTGAAATGTGCAAATCTTGAAAAAAGGCTTAAATGTTTTTTTGAGTGTATGTAAATAGTCACAATTTTAAAATGCTACATTTTGAAGATTTTTCGGTAACATAAAAATATTGTTTCATTTTGTTAACATTTGTTTCATTTGTTAACAAATGAAACAATATTTTAATGTTACCGAAAAATCTTTTGTTAACATTTGAACTAACAATGAAAAATACTTCTAAAGCATTTATTAATCTTAGTTAATGAAACAATATTTTAATGTTACCGAAAAATCTTTTGTTAACATTTGAACTAACAATGAAAAATACTTCTAAAGCATTTATTAATCTTAGTTAATGCTAATTTCTATATTTACTAACACATTATTAAATAAAAAAGTTGTCTGTTACCTGTTAATATTATTTAATGGACCTGAGCTAACATGAACTAACAATGAACAGTTGTATTTTCATTAACTAAAGTTAACAAAGATTAAGAAATACTGTAACGCATGTATTACTCATTGTTAGTTAATATTAGTTAATGGATTAACTAATGTTAACCAATGGACCTTATTATAAAGTGTTACCAAATTTTTTTTACTTGTGTTTCATGAATGAAGGCCAGTGTTCCTAGCTGACACTTACCGGTCCAAAGGAAGCATCCTCAGCTTCATATTTGTAGTGATCCAGTGCTGCGAAGTAGTACCCAGAATGCACTTGGTCACAACGCCTACCAAACATATGCCCCTTACAAGCGCACTGCCCTGTCTCCTGAGAACAACTACAGAGCAAACAAAATATATGCAAGAATATTTATATTGGCCTGGATAAATTCATTTGAAATAAAAAAATAATAATGAAATGACATGATAATTGATTATTTTTAAACAAAGTTGAAACGGGTACTTACTTATTATTCAAAGCCCCACCTATGTCACAGTCACATGGTTTGCAGCCATCCATATCATTACTGAGACCCCAGTGCTGAGGCTGAAAGGGAAAATTATGTTATGCTCAAGGACAAAAACACAAACCCAAAACACACATACTTATAATGCTCTCTTACCAAACACTGGCCGCAATTTCGTCCAGTCACAAGACGTTTGCAGAAACAGCTTCCTGTCTGAATATCACAGGGACTTCCTGCGGAGAGTGTGCCTAGAGGATTACAGCTGCATGCTGGGTCCACACAAAAGAAAGAAAAACATGATCATACACAGTGGCTTCAGAAAACAGGAAGTCTTTCAGAGGTCAAAGCCTTGAAAGAACATGAAACAAGCAGCTTGTGTGTATATATGTGTATGTGTTTACGCACACCGACAGCCTAATGGGTCGTCGCTGAGGCCATAGTGTCCCTTTTTACAGTGGTCACAACGCTGTCCCTCCACATTAGATTTGCAGCGACATTGGCCGGCAATCATATCTCTTCGAACATCCGTAGCGCTGTCACATAAGCCTCCGTTCAGAGAACCACGTGGGTCACAGTCACAGGCTAAACACAAACAGTCACCCTGATTTTCCCAAGTAAGACATGTTCTTGGATCAACATATTTAGTTGATCCCGGAACAACATTCCTTTCTGAAAATGTTGTCCTAACCCAACCCCTAAACCTAACCCTACCCATAAGTTATCCCTGAAATGATATGTGAATAACACTGATGTAGAAGCATCTAACACTGGTTATTAGCCTAAACTTGACATAAACTGTAAACGTGTCCCTCAAATCTGATTGGTTGATTGGAATGTTATTCCAGGATGAGCAAAGATGGTGATCCAGGAACATGTTGTACTTGGTGAAATCACGTTCACCCAACAGAAACACATAGATTACACAGTTCATTTTAATTTAATTAATCATTAACTGAATTTTAATTCATAATTAATCGAGTAACATCCCTTTAAGAAATGCATAATAACGCTTTACAGCATTATTTCTGCATAGGAACAGAAGAAAAGGTAGCCATTTTGAAAGCGCTAAACACACTTACGCTCGCAGATCCTGGGGTCTCGGATGTCTCTGTGAGGGTGCTTGTAGTAGAAGGGTTTGCAGTTCTCACACCATTGGCCCAGTGTTTTGTGCTGACAGTCATCACACACTCCTCCACTCCTGTTTCCCGTTGACAGATACACCGCCATGTCAAAGTGACAGGAATGTGAGTGATGATTACACTCACATCCTGAGAGAATGAGAAAAGAAAACACCAGATTAGTGAATAATATTCAATAAGGCGCCTGACTTAGGTATGTATTATAATATAATAATTGTTTGTCATACTCTTGCATGCGTTTGTCTCTCTGCCCACAGCTGGTCTCCAGGGCAGATCTTGGTAAAAGTCCTTACACTCCTCACAGTTGAGTCCAGTGGTGTGGTGATTACACATGCAATGACCGTGAACCTGCACACATACACATAGGTGAGCAGCACAAGTGATTGGTTTTTGATTATCGTTGTTGCGTGTACTTACCATGCCCTCAACCCCTGCCTCGTTTCCGACTGGTGCACACTTGGCGGCGTGGCCATAGCAGAAACAGTTGCCACGGACGACCATGTCATAGAGAGCATAATAGTATTTCTCTATCACCTCCTCTCGGCCATCAAACAGATTATCACCTAGAGTGTGCAACTTTTCCATCCGTACACGCAGATTTGTGATCTTCATTAGGTCTTTATGAACAAACAGACACGCAATGATACATCAGTAGTCAGAAAAAACAAATATGCACGTACAACAGTTATTGTAGGTTAAATTTCCCACTTTATTAACAGTCAGTCATTCTTGGAAAATTATGCCATTTGTGCAACATTTATCACATTATTAATTATTATTAATACCTTGACAAATGACATATGACATTATTTAATCAGTTTAATTCTGTTTAGTGTGTAAAGCATAAATAATTAAATGTGCTTTTCATCTGAATACCAGTCCATTCATCACTATTAAATCGAATTTTTTAAAAAATCTGCCAAAATGTTCTTTGTACTAAAAATTAAATATCATGCTTACTGCATTTTCCTGAAAAACGCTGAATTTTTCTTTGACCCTGACCTTGTGTTCAACCCTGTTATGTCATTTTCCCCAGTATGTTTACACTTACTGTACATTAGCCTAGACAAGCTCAACAGTTCAACTCTATTTCAGGAACAGTCATAGTGTACTGTTTATTTCCAGAAAGCAAAGCACATTTAAAAACTGATCAAATTTAGTAAGTTGCCTATTTAAATTGATTCCAACGTAAATTAAATATACCAATTTATTGTTCTATATGGAGCCCCTAATGGTGATGGGGAAAATAATAATGTATTTTTCCTCCAATCTCATATTTTTCCATCCCCATGTCCCTATGGCTCAGTGGTTCCCAACCCTTGTCCTGGAGTACCCCCAGCACTGCACAATTTTAGATGTCTCCCTAAAGAAACACACCCGATTCAACTTCATCAGCTCATTAGTACAAACTCCAATGCTGCGTCAGAAATCGAATACTTCCTTTTTATGAAGTGTGTGAAAAACAGTACGCCAAAAGAGTAGTATGTCCGAAAACATAGTATTCAATCAACAGTAGGTCGAAAAGTTCCCGGATGACATACTACTTCCGGTGAGATTCTGAAGTGCGCATTCAGACACTTTACTATCCCATGAGGCTACGGGAGGGATTTATGAATAGAGGTGAAGCGATGCAACTGACACTGTTGGTCACATAAGAGTAACAACATGGGGGATGCAGTACTTTCATTCATACTACACACATTCAGAACATACTTTTTTAACAGTTGCAAAGCAAATTCAAATTCAAATGATTTGAGTGACATTAGATAAGAGTGACATAAAAAATGTGCAGTGTTGGGGTTACTCCAGGACCAGGATTGGGACCCACTGCCTTAGGGGTTACGCAGTTACCCCTGTAGAGTTATTGTAGAGTCCAAAAAATAATTGTTGGACATTTTTTAAGCCTATAGGTTATAGTTCATAAAATTGGCCAATGAAAACCCCTATTTTGTAGATGACTAATTGAATATTGGGGAGGGGACCCTAGTAAATGTCTATGGGGATTGTGCCCATATTCAATGGTACTTTGGGACTGAGGTGGTGAAAAATAATTGTGGGAAAATTTTAAATAAAATGATCATTTAAAAAAATAAATGTTCAGTGCCAGGCACCAATAGCACCACAAAGCTTTCTATTGGTCAAGAGAGTTTCCGTGGTGATGTGCTATTTACTTACTCTGAGTATGTGGGTTGTAAGGGTCAGGAATCTTAAATGCAGGATCAAGTACCCTAAAAATGACCTGTTCACAAGTACACAAGAACAATGACTCAGGAATTTACAGTATATATATATTATATACAAGTTAGTAATGGGTATGACAATGTTGATATATTTGATCTTGGCGGAATAAATATACACTGCTACTGTTGGTTATTGACATTGCCAATACATACACGACATGCTGCAGCTGTACAATAAAGCGTATATGAATTACCCATAGCAGATCTATACAGGTGGTGCAGGGGAAAGTGGAGGGTTTCTGAAAAAGCGCTGCAACTGCTAAGGCAAATGCTAACCAAGTATTTGAAGGTTGAGTAGTGAGCTCATTGGCTGCTGATACAGCAGGAACCAATCAGCAGTGCCCTATAGAGAACGATGTGATTGCAAGCAGTTTGAGGACCTATCAGCCTGTGCCATCTAGAGTTTCATGACAGAACTTTGTATTTATATGAATATTTGTCTATATGCATGCAAATCACACACCTCTCCTTCTGTTGATGGCTCAACGCCAGAATAGCGGCTGTCACAAATGACGTCATCCACTTTTTTGATTGGCCCCCGAGGGATATGTGGAAAGGATTCAGAGCAGTTGAAAGCGTAGTAACGGTACACCTCCCAGCTCTGTCCAAAATCTGCAGAACGTTCGATCAGCATGGCTGCGGGCCGAAAGGTCTGCAGAAAACAGCAAAACGTTTACATTTACTTTCTCAAAAGCAGAAAGCTGAAATAGATTGTAGACACAACTGGTACCAAAGGTTTCTACAATGCTTTTGGGAAACACAGCCCTCGACTTGAAGAAAAGCACTTCAAACATATCTACACATATGTTCTACATTCCACAAGACTGTGTTCTAGTTCTGTGTTTATGTGTGTGAGAGAGTGTCTATCTCACCTTAAAGGTCATGATGAGGTGTGTGAAGTGGAATTCTGCCTCCAAATCCAGCTGAATGGTCACATTTTCAACTCCTGATTGGATGGGAATGGATAAATGAGTGAGGAAAGAAATAAATGAGGTGCAACTGTGCTACATGCTGGAGTGCTGCCCACGAGACTATCGGCTCCATCAAAAGTACTTATTTTAAACACAGTTTTAGAAAAGCATAGTAATATGTTAAATATTTGAGACTCCAAGGAATCGGGCACGAATAGTTTCCTCACTCAAAATATCAAAGACTGTGGGTTGTTTCATGGGAAAAATTAAATGTCCTTGATCTTCTGAAACAAAAGAGTTCACTGTCTTATGTAAACATACTGTAAGTTTGTTTCCAAAAAGATCATTCCTGCGCCCGGATATGTTTGTTTCCCTAGTATACAGTAGGTGCAAAACATTACATGAAATTAGTATTATGTCTGAATTTGTTGTATTATTTGTAATATAAAACAGCAGGCAAAATAAAACCGGACTTATTACTTCTTGACCTATTACTTCTGCCGGGATTCTAAAGTGTGCATCCAATAGACACTGGCAACCCAAATTACGCTGTAGGTCACATGACAATCACAACATGGTGGATGTAGTATTGCTTTATTCAGTGCTGTTAAACGTTTACATTCTCTTGCAAAATGTATTGCGGTCCCCCTGAGAAACTTGGCATTCGTTCACAAAAAACAATAATGTTTTTCCTCCCACCTCATATAATTTCCATCACAACAGTTTTGCAAGCAAATTCAAAGTTTCTTAGGGAATGCTAAAAGTTTGGTACTGAACACAAACATTTTGTGAGGAGCACATAGGTTCCTATCATACACACAGCGCAATGCGACGCCAGGCGTGGGGCCAGAGTTTTTTGCTAGTTTCAGCCCGACGCAGTTATCGTGTTGTTTAAATAGCAAATGCACGCACACCCATCTTTTTCGCCCACGGGCGTGTTGGTCTGAAAACGAGGTGTGTTCAGGCGCATTGTTGGCGCGTTGCTATTTTGAGGCAACTGAAAACGACTGCGACATTGACCAAAAAAAACCTGGTCTAATGTCAATAGCACAGTATTTTTATAGTCGGGTGCACTCTGCTTATTACACACACAGGGACGCGCAGCAGCACACAAACATTTTTACATTTTAAAAATGAAAGGATTTCTCTCTGGAGAAGCGTTCAGTCTTTCCGCTTGCAAATTCTGCCATTTAAATAGCGAATCCGCCGTGGTGCGAGCACAACTTAGCCTGACAAGCCAGACCCACATCAAGATGTTTGGTCTGGAAACTCACCATTGACAGGGCTCAATCCGAGGGGCGGGATAAACGGTTGTCTGTCAAATTCTCTGCACGCAATTGGATAGCGCCACAACCAACCGAAGCGGAGCTAACGTTAGTTGATAGATTAAACTCCGAACACATCTTCCTTTCTTACGAATGACTTCAGTGCCGTTCTTTGTTCTTTCCTCAAAGAAAAGCTTAACTCCAAGTCTTCCAGAGTAGTGGCCAAAACTGATTTGAAAGACGCTGATCGTCAGCTTCTTTGTTTACCTGTAGCTCCCGGAACCTCCGCAACTCCGCTCCGTCATTATAAGTCCGCCCACCGACTATATACACGATGTGATTGGCCTGACCAGAGTTTGTTTTTTCCAGCTCTGAGGTCTACCGAGAGTTGCTAGACTACACTCTCGCGGCAAAATAAATTTTCTGCCGCTAGGGTGCGTCTAGATTTCTAAGCTAAGCGCAACTGTCTTTTAAAGGAAATTTGAGATGAGACTCTAATTGGTTTATTGCATGTTACGCCCCAGACACACCCATTCCTCATTAAGAGACTAGGTACAACCCTTTTGGACCATGCGCCTTGTGCGCCGACCATTTTTTCCCTCATTGAACTAGCAAAAGTGGATTTGGACACGCCCTAAAACTAGCCTGGCTCCGCCCTCCTACGTACTTCCGCTCAATTTTAATTTTCCTTCAGTACTCTGTCTGGGATTGCGGTATATTTCTCCAGTCAAATTTTAACCGGTCCAATCAGTGAACAGAGGGAGTGGCTGAGAACGATGACGTTGATGTCGTGCGCTAGTTTGAGGTGACATACGTCACGACTAAACGTTAGCGATTGGTTATGGCAGATCCAGAGTGGCTCTGGGCAGATCCAATAGTTTTAAACTTCAACAGAGTACCCGCCTTCAAGGATGTTAACGCTTGTCAATGGAGAGTGGCCAGACTCTCTGTACAAATGAAATGTCCGAGAGTCTGGTAGGACCAGGCTACCCCAAAACACCTGCCCCATGCGCTTCAGACCATGCGCTCGGATCGTTAAAATAGGGCCCAAATTTTCTCTGAGGAAATGCAAAAGTATTAGCATGTCCCTTTAGATCTCCATACAAAGAGGTCATCTACATATTATATTACATATTATATATAGTAGCAAAAAAAGTCTGTTTAATTGTATTAGTCAGATATTGGGGGGAAAAAAATGCACAAATCTTTGACTAACATTATAAGTGGTCCATATGTAAACCATTGCCACTGTTGAAATTCACAGTACTTAAAATCACAATGAACATCCTTGAAACATCTTTTTTACATTTACTGGGAACAAGGGCGTAAAAAAAGTGCAGCACTATGCCAAATAAAGCATCCAAAGTCATGAATTCCCTGAATTAGTGATGCTGTGCCACACCCGTGGATTGAGTCTGGTAGCGTGACTGCTGTGGAAGCCAGTCGCTAGGGAGAGAGCAGGCCAGCTGTTTCCCACGCCCAGCGGCTGCATTCATCCCAGCTCTCACTTTCTCATTACCACTACTTCCTGTCAGCTCTTCTTCTGAGCGGAACCATTTCTTTTTCCATCCCTTTCTCTATTTGTCTATCCAAATTTCTGCCATGAGACACAGTGTTCTTTTGGGATGATATGAGAATTGTGAAATATAAATGTGTATATCATTGGTTTTCAGAATATTTTGAGTGCTATTGATCTTTGATAGGAGACTTGGAAGTGTCATGTTTATGTTTCATTTAAAGGGACGATTCACTCAAAAATGTTTTTTTCCTCACCCTCATGTCATTCCAAATCTTTATGTATTTCTTGTCTTTGGAACACAAAAGAATACATTTTGGTAACATAATGGTTAAATCTTGGAAGAATGTTGGTAAGGAAACAATTTTGGTGACCATAGACTTTATATTAAAAAAAAAACACTGAGACAAAATATATAGATAGATACAGAATAGAATACAATTTTTGGCTGAACTATCCCTTAAAGTTTCAACTTTTTCTCAGGTGTTTCCTCCAAACATTCTTGATAAAAATTCTCACAAATGAGAATACAGAGCCATAAAAATGTGAATAGCAAAGCTCATGAGAATTTTTTTTAGTTGATCTAACTTTTAAATGCAGCTACCTTCGTAAATCTGAGCTTAGTTTGAGACATTGTTGAAATCACTTCTAAAAGAGCTCACCATTCTCGGACTGCCACCAGGTTTTGAGGCGGTTGGGAGTGAAGGCCGTCACCACGTTCTCAATGGTGTGGCTGTTGGGGTGGGTGAACTCATTGTACATCCGTCGGGAATCGCATTCAAAACATTTCGTTTCGTCCTGACAGTGGACAGAGATCGAGATGCAGATGTTAGTGGAGCATGTGAGACATACCGTATAGCGTCTTTTGGGGGTTAGCGGAATGAAAAATACATTCATGCAGACAGCAGGAATCCAGATGTTCTGGATGTGCACCTGTTTTTTTCACCCAGCCTGTCATGCACATGACTCACCAACATAAACACATGTATATTTGTATACACAGAAAAACTCACACAGTCTAAATGGTCAAGCAAAACAAAACGTTTCATAATTTCTTGGTCGTTTTCTTTTCATACCATGAAAGTGAATAGGTACTGGTGCTGCAGAGCACTATAACGGCAGTCTAAATGACTATCCCCTGGTTTCACAGACAAGGCTTAAGCCTAGTCCCAGACTAAAATGTATGTTTGAGCTGTTTTAACTAAAAGTAACTTGGACTGACATATCTTACAACATGTCAGTGCCATTGTTTTGTCTCAAGGAAAGGTTTTATTTCTAAGACATGTTTATAAAAGCTACTTAAATGTCCTAATTGAACTAAGGCCTAAACCTGGCTTAATCTAAACCCTGTCTGTGAAACCAGGCCTACACTCTAAAAATGCTGGCTTAAAAACGGCCCAAGTTGGGTTGAAAAAGGACAAACCTAGCAATTGGGTTGTTTTAACCCAGCAGTTTTTAGAGTGTATATTTGCTATTTAATGTGCTATATTTTATATATAGTCTTATAAAGTCATTCAACTGTGTCTGGATTTTTCTGTAATGTTGATACTGATGATATTCCCTCTCACTGAAGCTCTGAAATATTATTCACAATTATGTCATTGGTTCTCTGTTTGCAAGTCGCATGAACCCATTAGTGATACTTTAATGGATACTTTTCCGTTTTATAATAAGGAAAAGAGCCACTAGAGCAAAACATCTGAGCTCCACATAAGAAAGAAAGACATACGAATTTGGAATGTCATAAAGCTGAGTTGTGTGAACTATTCCTTTAAGGTTTGATAGTATCTCATATCCACAAATCCAGATAACCAAAATTGCGTGTGCTAGATTTGTTGGACTGTTGCGTTCCAGATCCTTTCTGCACACAGTTCAGATCACAAGCATATCACTTGTTGGCATTTACAGTCAGACTTTTATTATGAGGGCCACACAGATAGTGTAACGGTCAAAACAGTGGCCTAAAGGGGTCTGGAACATCTGACAGGGTCCTTCATCCTCCCACTACATACTCTTCACACAGAGATCCGATTGTCTATCAGACAGTGAATATAAGTGTGGGAAGAAAAAAGCGAATGCTGTCTTTCCCACCCAACAATAGACATGGAGAAAAAATTAAAACAGAAATAAAAATATTTATAACGAAAACGATTTATTGTGACATTAATTTCATGACAATCAGATTTCCTTACCCCAAAATGGTCATTACTGCAACGCGTTTGGATGTTTTGCTTTTGTGTTTTTCTCATTATTCTCAATTGTGAATTACGTCATTGTAATAAAATAATGTATTTTATTATAATGCAATATAGTATATAAGTCATGTACAATAGACAGAGAAAATAACTGACGAAAACAACAAACAGATTTATGTAAAAAAAAACATCTGGGTGTATCTAACAAAATGTTTAAGCGTCACATGATTTCACATTATAATTATATTGCGCATAACGAAAAATAAGCCTATTTTAATAATTGATGTATTTTGACATTAATTATATGAAAATCAATAAATTATTCTGAAATGCACTCGGACATTTTAATTTAAAAATATTTTTTTTAATCAGTGTTTTGTATTTAAACCAATTCAACACATCATGGGATATGTGATGCTTTGCATGCTTGACTTTTATAGCACATAGGTTTGTTGCATTACCTGCAAATGGCTCAAGATGCAGAACTTCTCTGGTCCATCCAGTCCGCAGGTGGAGGAGGCCGTGAGCCGATGTGCTCTCCCTATCAGCAAATCACCCGTAGAGGGGTAACAGCTCCCCTCTGCACACTTGTCATTGTGATCAGGTAATTGTGCCAGGGTGTGCAAAGCAATGGCTAGGAGAAACATATTAATTTGATCACATTGTGCTAAAATATAATACAATGAAGGTTCATTTATAGGGGAGACTGAGGCCAGTTGTGTCACGATCGATAGATAGATGATAGATAGATAGATGATAGATGATAGATAGATAGATAGATAGATAGATAGATAGATAGATAGATAGATAGATAGATAGATAGATAGATAGATAGATAGATAGATAGATAGATAGATAGATAGATAGAACATTGGCATGTGACAGCATGCCCCAATAGAAAACCATACAAATCCACTGCTAGAGAAAATAAGCATTTGTGTATTTTGATTTTGATTAAAAATCCTACTGTAAATCAACCCTTGTGACAACTAGCCCCGGACTCCCCTGTAAAGATCAACGGTGAGATAGTTATGTAACTCATACATTCTATTTCATTTTAATGTGTAAACTATTACATAACTGAAACATTGTGTGAACTATGCACATGGTTAATCATGTTAGCTTCTGGTTACAGTAGAGTCTGTTCCTAATTATTGAAATGAATATCACATGGGAACGTTTATTGCCCTGATGGAGAGCATGCAGGATGATTGTCGCATGCAGGAAATCGAATGGGATGCACACAAACCTTTATACACTAAACCTGACATACAATATATAAATACATTTATAATGGATGCTGATTTTGGATCAAATTAAATTTCACAAATACCGCATACTCCCACATGAAAAAATACTATAGCATATTATAGTAAAATGACTCTAGTAAATACTATAGTGTTTTTGAACCGTAGTAAATAAACAAAGTGTAGGAAATACTATAATATACTACAATTTACTGTAGTATCTTTACTATAGTATGGTTCAAAAACACTATAGCATTTTCTAGAGTCATTTTACTATATACCAACTATAGTATTTTTTCATGTGGGCTGAACCATTCTTCCCATACTTTTATACTTAACAGTAGGAATAATAACAAAATAAACAAAGTTTCAGGTTATAACTAAAATTAAGAATTTTTAAGCACCACTAAACAACTTTACTCCATGTAGCCTACTGGTACCGTACAGAGCCCAACAGCCAAAACATCTGGTAATGTCAAAAACAACAATAAATCTTGGTCACCATTAAACTCCTGGTCAAACACAAGCTGTATCAAATGAAAACCGGATGTTGTTAAACATTTTTATGGAAGAATACTGATAAACAAAACTTACAAATCGTAAGAGCTGTAGTCTGGAAAGTCCACATTGTTGCTCTTGTAGACTACTCCAGCAGGGTTTTCCAGAACTGAATAACTGCGTGTGGAGCGTGGGAGAAGCGAAGCTCCCGCCCATGATATTAAACAAACGCTGATTTACGCGTGTAGTGCTGCCACAAACGTCAAACACTCTCGCGGTGTCACAAATCCTTAGGAAATGCCTACCAATACAGCATTTGTGGGAAGTATGTCTCTAGAATAAACGTGAATCTTAAGGCGCGAGCGCGAATAGCATTTTTGGGCATCATAGGCGCGGTTCCAAACAACACACAGCGTTCTTTTTTAAAAAACAGTTATGGAATGAACCCGCGTTTTTAAAACTTAGACTTTTAGGCTATGCTTTCCACACACTTTACAAAAAAAATCTTAAAACAGTGCTCCTATTTGGCGTGGTATGAATAAACAGTATCAGTCTCCTAAGCCTATAACAACAAAAAATCATCACCATCCAAACTCTCGGCTAAAATAGCGATGTTACTATAGGTAATGTCGTTACATTTAATGTAGTTACATTTTTATTTCAGTTTTTTTACTCTAAAAGTTAAAAAAAGAGGTAAAAAGTAAGCCAAATCTTTAAAAACAAAGCAAATTACATGGACAGTTTATACAATTAAAATAATTACCATTTCACATTGTACCACCGAAGCCAATATGTTACAACAATGACATTTCACATTTCTGAACTCTATGGCGAGGGGAAAAAAGACCTCACAACTGTAACGACTTCAAACCCAAAAACTACACTTTTTCAAACTTGTTAAATGAAAATGATTTTAATACAGCATATTTATTCATCCACAACTGATCTGTGAATGTAAAAACATAAGATTGGATATAGCAAAAACAGTTACAGAATCACTGAAATATTTTAAATTCTAAGGCTTCTAAATTCTTCTGTTTAAAATACTGAGTCATAATTATGTAATAATTATGATATTTTAAAAAAATAGAAATCATTCTTTATAATTAAAAGAAACAAAGAAAAGTTAAACAAAATTAAATTAGACCATTAAATCATCTAAACACCTGCTTAGAAAGAGGTACAAAATATCATAATTATGTAATAATTATGATATTTACTTTAGAAAATAGAAATCATTCTTTTTAATCAAAAGAAAGAAAGAAAGATAAACAAAATTAAATTAGACAATTAAAACATCTAAACTCCTGCTTAGAAAGTTTAGAGTGCCGAGAAATCTTGTCCAACAAATCCATTTACTTAGTGTTATCAAAACCATGCAATAATGCTATATTTATATACACCATTATTGCAATATTAATAATGCATTGTATAGTTTCTACTACAAATGTATTGCATAAAAAGTAATACTTGTTGTTCACTTTTATTTACGACAGATACCAAAGTAGTGAAATGTAACAAGTGCTGGCAATTATCAACAACATTATCATTGCAATTATAAGCATTTGAAATAAAGCTGCACTCATATCAATGTTGTTAGTAACCAAACTACAGTTTGGCCTTTACTGCAAAGTTTGAACTGAAGTAGAGGTGCTGCTCCAGAAATGCTAATATCTTATTCCATGCGTCCTCTTGTGCGCAAGCGTGCGGTTTGGTCTGTCCACCCCAAAGCATGACAACTGCAGCAACAATAACAAAAACTTACATTCAGATGTATATTCAAACACATTACACATTTTAAACGTTCTACATATGTTGATCTTATGTGAAAAATGCAAAGAGGTTGCTTACTTTTTTCTTTCATTTCTTGCAGCATGAAGTTTGTTGCTCGGAAGTGAGGCGTGTATGGAGGTTCAATCAGATGACCCGCATCAGGATATGTCAGGACTGTCAACAAGTGCCGATTTCCTGCTTTCTCCATCATCTTCTCCATCTGGGTATAAAAGATCCAAAACAAGGACCCCAATTCACATTAGACTATTTGAATCATAGTTGAGAACATTACGCCACAGTTAACTGATGTAACTTATTTAAAGGGACAGTTCACCCAAATATGAAAATTCTGTCATGTTGCTTTTTATGGTGACTGGTGTTTTCAAGCTTTCAAACAGGCCAAATATAAGTATTGCTAAAAATCTTGATATCCGTCCACATTCACACAAGAGTTCATGAAAGAAATAGTGTGAACAAATCATTCTTTTAAGTCGGTTCTTAGTGAATCAGTTGATCCAGTTCACAAAAGCGGTCACAATGAACTCATTGATTCAATGATCCACTCACAGCAGTTAACAGCTCAGATGAAGAATATCAGTGAATCACAGCATAAATTTAGTTTTGTTCCTCATACAAAACATTCATATGACTTAAGATTTGGACTATAAATGCATAAAGTGACTATAAAGTCATATGGGCTACTTTTATGCTTTGTTTTTGAAATCTCAATCCCCCATTCATTGTAAATGTATGGAAAAGCATGGAAGCCACAAGGAGAAAAAAAATGCAAGCGTCTTAGTGGCTTCCTGAGTCTATTTCCTCCCAAAATGGTATTCTCTGTAAATGCTGTTTCTCTGTTTTTTGTTGTTGTTTTTTTACAGACTTACAAATCACTACATAAACACATATTTAGCATTAGATGTCATGTAGATACTGATAGTGGCACATGTTTGGTTGAGGTAGATAACACATGCTAAAGGGACAGTTTACTGAAAAATGAAAATTCTGTCATCATATTATCACCCTTATGTCCTTCCAATCCTGTATGACTTACTTTATTCTGTAGAACACAAAGAAGATATTTGAGAAATGTTTCAGCCTTTTATGTTTGTTCATTCAATGGAAGTCAATGGTAACCATATATAAATATAATATATATATTGGATGTAATATACAACCCCAAATCAGAAAAAGTTGGGACAGTATGGAAAACGCAAATAAAAAGCAAAAGTGATTTCTAAATTTACTTTGACTTGTATTTCATTGCTGACAATATGAACACAAAATATTTCATGTTTTGTCTGGTCAACTTCATGTCATTTGTAAATATGCATCCTTTCCTGTCATTCAGACCTGCAACACATTTCAAAAAAAGTTGGGACAGGAGCAATTTAGGGCTAGTAATGAGGTAAAATGGTTAAATAATGATGTGATTTGAAACAGGTGATGTCAACAGGTGATTGTTATTATGATTTGGTACAAAAGCAGCATCCAAGAAAGGTCTAATCCTTTAGGAGCAAAGATGGGCCGAGGATCGCCAGTTTGCCAACAAATACGTGAGAAAATTATTGAAATGTTTAAAAACAATATTCCTCAAAGAAAGATAGGAAGAGATTTGGATATTTCACATTCAACAGTGCATAACATAATTAAAAGATTCAAGGAATCTGGAGGAATTTCAGTGCGTAAAGGAAAAGGGCGCAAGCCTAAGCTGAACAACCGTGATCTCCGATCCCTCAGGCGGCACTGCATCAAGAATCGTCATTCATCTATAAGCGATATCACCACATGGGCTCAGGACTACTCTGGCAAACCTTTGTCGAGTACCACAATACGTAGTTACATCCACAAATGCCAGTTAAAACTGTACTGTGCCAAAAGGAAGCCCTATGTTAACAGTGTCCAGAAGTGCCATCGACTTCTCTGGGCTCGGAGGTATCTGGGATGGACCATTACACAGTGGAAACGTGTACTGTGGTCAGATGAATCAGTATTTAAGGTATTTTTTGGAAGGAATGGACGCCATGTGCTCCGGACCAAAGAAGAAAAGGATCATCCAGACTGTTACCAGCAACAAGTCCAAAAGCCAGGGTCTGTTATGGTATGGGGTTGTGTCAGTGCCCTTGGCAAAGGTAACTTGCACTTCTGTGAAGGCACCATTAATGCTGAAAAGTACATAGAGATTTTGGAGCATAATATGCTGCCTTCAAGAAGACATCTTTTCCAGGGACGTCCATGCTTATTTCAACAAGACAATGCAAAACCACATTCTGCACACATTACAAAGTCCTGGCTGCTGAGGAAGAGGGTACGGGTACTTGACTGGCCTGCCTGCAGCCCCGACCTGTCTCCAATAGAGAATGTGTGGCGTATTTTGAAGCGCAAAATGCGACAACGAAGACCCCGTACTGTTGCCCACCTCAAGACTTGTTTGCAGGAAGAATGGGACAAAATTACACCTGAAACACTTCATCACTTGGTGTCTTCAGTCCCTAAACGTCTTTTAAGTGTTGTGAAAAGGAATGGCAACATTACAAAGTGGTAAATGCTTTACTGTCCCAACTTTTTTTTTAAATGTGTTGCAGGTCTGAATGACAGGAAAGGATGCATATTTACAAATGACATGAAGTTGACCAGACAAAACATGAAATATTTTGTGTTCATATTGTCTGCAATGAAATACAAGTCAAAGTAAATTTAGAAATCACTTCTTTTTTTTTCTTTCTTTTTTTTTCATACTGTCCCAACTTTTTCTGATTTGGGGTTGTATATGGTATTACCCACCTGTTTACGTACACTTAAGCCATAACTGACTGTGTTCATCCAAGATACTCCACATAATGGACATTTTGACATCTGTGTGCACGTGTATTTGACTATTCAGGCGCAAGGGGAACTGATCCCGCGTACGACAGAGATCCCGCCTTCACTAACAGCAAGTTAATCGATAAAGAATTGTAATTGAATTGTATTTTGTGATACGACGGTCTTGGCATTTAATTTGGCTGTAGGCCAAATATATATATAAATATATATATTGAAGCGGCAGTGGATTTTAGAATCCGTACCCTTCAGTATATATATATATATATATTTGTGTGCATATATTTCAATTTACCATTTTAATTCTTTTTTTATTAGTTTTAGTAATTTTAGTACTTCAACTTATTTTATTTCAGTTAGTAGTCAAGGCAACATTAATAACTTTTTTTTTTTTAATCTAATATTTACATTTTATTTTATTTAATCTTTATTTCTATTAACAAAAATATATTTAAAAAAAAGTCATATATAGTTACTAATACGGTTTAATATTTAGTAAATAATAATTTTTGTACATTTTTAGTAATCAATAACAACACTATTATACAGAAACAATCAATCAAGGAGAAAAACAATGACAAGAATTTTTAAGAGTTTTTGACAATTCCTTTACTATTGTCTTATTGTCTGTTGCTAATATTGTCGTACATTAGCTGTACTTTTGTAATGTTTAATAATATGTTCAGTTTGGACAAAATTAAATATATATGACTCACATCTGCAGCAGATTCAACAGAAGCCCAGTTCTGATCATCACCACCATTCACCAACAGAAGAGGACACTTTATTCTCCCAACCTTTGTGGATTAAAAAAAAAAAAAAAAAACGAGAACTGATATTACAAATAATAATAATATTCATTATTATTATTATTATTATTATTATTATTATTATTATATGCTAACAAACTATATATGACCAAAGCATTGTCAAAGTCATACTCACATCCACCTTGAGAGCCGGGTCTGAGGGAATCGGCAAGATGATGTCTCTCTGTATTACCTGGTTCTCCTCATTCATACGTACCTTATCCATATGCCTGCAATGAACAGTATTTGTTACTGAAACATCAAATTCTATTTCCAAAATTGTAGAATGTCATATGAGTGTCATTAATAGTGTGCAGAGAAGTTATAATGTGTTTGTATTTCAATTAGCTCCCTACTGCATTGGTCAAGAAGTCCCTTGCCAGTTCCTGACTGTTTTATACACAATGTAAATATATGGAGAGAAATAAAGAATATATTACTACTATTGCTATTACTACTTTTGATGAGGCTCAGTCAGGTTATGAATTTATGTCCACTCACTTTTTTATCTCCTCAAAGACTTCAAAAAGAGATTTATCAACAGGAACCACATGACTTCCACTGATACACACACAGCACTGGGGCTACAAGACAGTAAAATGATATTAAATATTAAAAAGCTGCATTTAAAATGTAGATAACAGCACATGTGTATGAAGGTCAAGCGAACCTTGATGATTTTTGAGTAGGCTGCCATACTGAGTGTGACAGCACTTCCAAAAGACAGCCCAAGCATTGCCAAATTGTCCTTCTGTACCTTCGGATGATTTTGTAAAATCTGGTATGCTTTCTACAGGAACAATGTATATACAAAGTAAGTGAGTGCGCGTGTAACAAATTAAATGACAAAGGTTGTATAAATTGTATATATTGTATCAATTGTATAAAGGTTGACAATTGAAGATCACCAAGAATGTCATGTCAAATTTGGTCCACATTAAGAGACTGTCAAAAGTTCTGAATTACCTCAAAGTATGACACATCAACATCAATTGTTCTCAGCTCTTCTGGAGCGAGGTACTCAAGTGCCATGGATGCAAAGCCATGAGATGCAAGCAGAGCAGAACGATATTCGACCAAACCACCACCTCCTCCCCACAGGTCCAGCACTCCTGGGTACGGCCCAGGGCCTAAAAAAACACAGCAAGCAATTTAATTTAAAGTTGACATTTAACAAAAGTAGTGACAGATATTTTCTTCCATATTGTGATGTGCATCCCGAGAGAAAATGTAGGGCGGGGATTTGCTTCTATACATTAGTTGTTATTTGGATGGAGGCAGATCTGAATACGTGCAGTCGGGTATAAGAAAGGGGCTGGGTTTAAGGGGACTAAAAGATTAGTGAAGTCTGGCATACGTCACCATTTCACTGGAATATCAAGTCATGATATTTTAATTATGAGGTAAAAAAAAAAAAAGAACGCAATAATACCGTTGAAAGATTTACAATAAGATCAATAAAATACATTTAAATAATAGATATGGAAAATTTGGTGCAACTATCAAGTAAAATGTAATGCAAGTTTTCCTTACACCTCGAGTGCACACATCTTAATTTTTTTTTTCAAAAACTGTATAAGGTAAAATAGTATTTATAAATGTAATAGATACTAATATATTAATTCACATGACATTTTACAGCCTGAACTATCATCATCATCATAAAAATTGTAAAATCACCTCATATTTTAAAAGACATATTGACCTTGACACACAATCATGAGGGTCTGCAGGGGTCATCTCTATGATAGTAATGTGTGGTTGCTAGCCGCGCATGAAGAGGAATACGGTGGAATACAAAAAAAATTCCTTTATTAAAGGTCCCATGGCATGAAATTTTTATTTTATGAGGTTTTTCAACATTAATATGAGTTCCCCTAGCCTGAATATTGTCCCCAAGTGGATAGAAATGTTGATCGGTGTAAACCCGAGTTCTGGCTGTCTCTCTCTGCCTTTGAGAAAATGACAGGCCAGACGAGCCAATCCTGAAGTCTCCTGGTTTGACGTCCAAGCAGGAACGGTTTCCTCCCTTTCCTCCGCCCAGAGAATCTGGCACGCCCATGCAAACGCGAGAGAGATCATTCCTTGTGAACGAGTGAATGCTGGCAGTTTCTCAGTGTTTGGATGTAGAAATGAAAACAGAAGTCTTTTTTCAGTTCCTTCTGATCTGTGATCAGTGATTTATTATGTGTAGCTAATTATTTATTATTCGTGCACACACTGCGGCTTCTTTCTCTCTCGACAGAACGGTGTTTTCGTGTTTTCTATCTTGTGAGTCAGTGTTTTTGTACGTCCTCGTCGCGTCTATCTGTTCTAAAATGTGCATACAGTCGTTTCTGCTCAACATAGAGAGCCACATCTTTACAGATAAACCTCACACACGCCGAAGCTCCGGTGGGCCATCAACATCCCCGACCCCCAGTACTGCATCTGGCCCACAGCGGAGGCGCCTTACGCGGCGCGAGATTAAGCAGAAGGGGGGTAAGCGTGAGCGTATCCGGCTAGGCTAGGCTAGCCAGCTTTCCCCAAATAAACTGGATTACATTCGATTACTGCTGTTGTGTCTTTGTTTGCGCTGTGTACTCAATGCGCGTCACTGAGGCTTTTCATATGATAGGAACATGTCTAAAAATAATGCTATTATCAACACTTACTCGTAACTCGTTCATCTCGACAGCTGTAATGGTACTTTCCATGTGTTACAAAGTTAGTAATAATGATGAAGACGGACTTGACGTGACTGGGACTCGTGTTTATTCAGAACTCTCAGATACAAACACAATAAACTCGCGCTGACAGACAGCGCTCTCATAACTCATTAGTTACTATAAATAACTTTGTTAGCAATCGCTCTGTCTCCGTGATGTCCGTGAACGAATCATTCTATTGAACCGGTTCTTTTTAGAGAACCGAATCAGTTCACCAAATCGGACTGAATCGTTCTAAACTGTTCGTGTCTCCAGTCAGCGCTGATCCATAATTTACTAAAGTTACTAACTTTCTGACATGAGTGACAGTCCCTCCGACTAGAAATAAACTAATAACCCGAAGTATATGCTGTAACTACAACAGCACTGAACTGAGACTGACAGAACTGATGTGAAGTGAACTCAGGTCCATCCGTCTCTCTGGCAGCAGCTCATGCCTGCTCGTGCCTCGTAGACCTTGTTAAACCACGCCCCCTCCGCTCATTTAAAATGCAAAGATGTCAGCCAATCACAACAGTGGGCGTTTTTACTGAAGTCTCACAGCAGACACGCCTCTTGAAGCAGGGCATTCAGCCACAGGGCAAACAGCAGTATAGAAAAAATGCCTTTTATTTCTAAATTATGACATTTTATGATGTAAAAATCATACTAACAATATAAGTACACCTCAGGAAACATTATAAAATAATAGAAAAATGCCATGCCATGGGACCTTTAAAGCTACAGTCCATAAGTTTTGTCTCTTTGTCGCCATCTCTGTTTGAAACCTACAATTGCAGTTAGTTGCAGAGTTATCTTTACTTAGGTTGTTTATTGGCCCGGCTCCTCAGCGTGGATTAATCCAATGTTTTGATGAGTATGTGTGGCTGTCATTCTTTCACCACACAGTAAATAAGAATTTTCTGAAAATGTAATCAGAACAAGTAACATGTCTGCCACTTTTGTTCCGACCAACTGAGAAAAAAATCATTACAATAAATCACGCTACCAACGCAGGGTTTTTCCTGCATTGAAAATTTTTGGGCGGCCGCCAAGACAAATTTTTGGCCCGCCAAAGCCTTATTTGATGAGTTATTGTGATTTATGAGTGTAGAATAGATGACTTTTGCACTTGTGATACGGCCGTGTTAACTGTGACAGAGAACGAGCAGAGAGCTCCTCCCCCGCGCGCGCGCACTCTCTCTGTCTGTCGATGTCTTCTCATATTTCACATATTGGCTCATATTTCACATATTAATCCAAATCAAAAGGTCGGAAGACCGAATACATGTTGGACGTGCCGCATTCGGACAATTGTTTCCTTGAATTCCCGCTGGGTGTGAACTGCGCTCAAAAACATCGACTCTTCTCTGACCAGCTGACATAAAGCATACTTTCAATAAACGGGAAAACATTATATTCAGTTATGAAGTGTATTCTGTATTGACAAATCTTTTGCGATGTTCTAACAGACGGGATTCACACACAACGCGTCTGCTAATGTCCGATTCGCGAACCAAAGACTCCTTTGAATCGAATCATTTTAGCGACTGGTTAGAACAACTGATCCGTCCAACACTGAACGAACAAATCAGTTTATTCATTTACTGAGAACACATCTGAGATGAGAACACAAGTGTGCTTACCCAATTTAGCAAGAGTGGATAGTAAGAATTAGTTTAATCATCCACAGTCATTCAGCTTATTTATGTTGACAATGTGTAGTGAAATATAATTTAGTGTAGACTGGAGTGAGACCAGAACAAAGTTGTTAGCTAGCTGATAATTTTACAAAATTGTATATGGTAGAAAATTAGGCTATTTGTTAATTTTTTAATGCTACTTTTTAATATTGATATGATTATACCAAAACAATTATCAGTAAATATTGTAAAAAATGAGGATCAAAAGAAACAAACATCAAGGTAGAGATCATACATAATATCAGATGTCAAAATAAGATAAGCAAAAATTACAAATGGTTTCTTTTCATTTATTTTAAATTTATTGTCAGTATTGCGCTCACAGATCACGTAGGTAGAGTACTTTTATACTGTGTGTGTGGATGACCGTGTCTGTCAGACACCACCGAAGACCATTTTTGACCCAGGAAAAACCCTGCAACGGTGATTGAATCTAACTTGAATCGTTTAGCTCATATCCCACCAAAGTCCAAACTGTGCAAATTATTATATTAGTTATACTTTGTTCTCAAATTGCTAATGTTAACAACATCAGCATTGCGTGACTACGTGTATTTAGTGTGTATTAGCGTTACCCGAAGATTTCAATTTCTGTACAGTCTAATCTTTTGCTTTTGACTATGGGTGAATCTCCAGTTGTCACTGATGATTATCATTTGGACCTTTCTGGATTAAAATCGTCCATCAAAATGATACATTTAATTACAGCTGCAGTGAAAAAAGGCTATAAATGATCCGCCTCCTGCAGTATCCTCACATGATATAGCCTACTAGCCGGACTCCTTCTTTATGTATACAAACGTGACGTAATGACGCAAAGACGAACGCGCCATGCTCGAATTTCCCATGGAAAGCTACCAGTACCACTCAATTATAACGCATTATTACAAGCTTACCTTTGTAAATCGGGCTAAGGTAAAGAGATAGTTTTGATCACTGGCTGGTTATGTACTTGCTCAAAATTTGATTTTGGATTATTTTTAACCAAAAAAAGTTACGAACTTCAGCTTTAACAAAACAGAAACACACATGAGATCGCTGGAGAAACAGTAGGAATGCTAACCACTAGGGCTGCAACTAATGATTATTTTGATAATTGTTTAATCTGTAGATAATTTTTTGATTAATCAGATGAAAAAAAAAAATTAGACATTAAAATTTCATTTTAATCCATTATTTTAAACAATGTTATTTCACATCCTTCCCAATGCTGTCCTTCAAAAAAATTTGTAATATAAAGCCTATGAAAACAAATATAGTAAATGTATTTATGTAGGCTATGCTGTACATCATAAGCAAAAAAGTGTTAAAAAAACAAAGATTACATTTTAAACCTAAAATCAACTGATTTCTTACAATTTTAAAGCAGAAATTAAAATGACTAAATTGAAAAGGATAATAAAACAAAAGCACAAAATGTTAACTTGTACGAGGTATTAAGAACCCACACATTCACTCGTCTGAACATAGTAATTATTTACATTAATGGGCTATTCCAACAATAGTGCCGTTACTGTTTCTGCTCTCATAAATAGGATTACATATATATTTGTAAACATACACTTTATTTCTAACAAAAATATTTTCGCAAAATGTGTATTTTAGTCAGAATTATTGCACAATTATTGCACTTCTACTGTGCTCCGTCTGTTTGACAAGCATGCGAATCATTGAAGTTTAACAAGACGCTTGATGTCAGAATGTGCAAAATGGAAATACTCGCAGGACTTTCTAATATGATTTACAGATAAGGATATAACCATCAAATATATGTTATGTGCTGAGGAAAACATGTCAAAGGCATTAAACAGCACACACATCTGTCAAAGCACGACAGGGCAAGATGCGGTAATGGCTTATGCTTTTGTTTGATGTGCTTATAATTATTAAGCTAGTATGTTTCGGACATCTAGGAACATATACTTTTCCCAAAGCAGCTCACTCTGTGTCCTTCGCTATTTTCCATATGCATTTTGTCCATAGAAATGGGTCATTCACTACTGTAAAGCGACGTGACTGGTGACGTGACTGGGCATAACGCACAGACGTGACTATAATCAAAATTCATTGGCGATTATTTTCATTGTCAATCATCTTTTCAATCATTTAATCGATTAGTTGTTGCAGCTCTACTTAACCACTGTAAATGCATACATGACAATCAATGAACACAACTGCAATCAAAGGGCTTTGAATACATAGGGGAAAAAAACGGAACTAAACAAGACACAGATGAA